>NC_041749.1:101800283-102106864 GCF_004115215.2 Ornithorhynchus anatinus
GGGATTGTTTGATGGATCTTAATTTCAAATGCAGTAATGCTTCATATAGAAATTAATAATCACCACAACTGAGTGCAATTCCTTGAACAGGGTACCAAAGAAATCAATGAAAGTTGATTAAACTTTAGGTATGTGATCCTTCTGAGACACCCAAGTGGTGTCCTTAGCGGAATAGCGATTGAGGGTTCTGGTCAGGTCAGCGGTAGAGTTCTGTGCTCTAACTTTCCAAAGAGTGGACAGGTTTTCCATGGCCTTAGTGGTCCTGCCATTGAAGTTGGAGTATTTTAAAGTTGGAGTATTCCAAGTGGGCACCTACTTCAGTGGCAGGATAGTAAGAGATCTTTATCTCCCATCCCAGTTTCAGAGGATATTTATTGAAATCTTAACCCATGCCATTGAGTTTGAATATCAATATACCATTCTGCATGTATTTATTAGTCCGGCAACATATCTATATTTCTCTCTCCCTTGCAGCTCCAGAAGTACCCCCATCTGAAGTAAGTGGTGGAGGAGGCAGTAGATCTGAACTGGTTATTACATGGGATGTAAGTTATTATCTAACAGGTTTTCCATTGGTATGAGAGTCTTTAATGAACAGCCTTGTACATTAGAGTAACAACCCAGGGGATGGGATTTAGTTAGCATTCTGTCATGTGATTTGTGTTTGCATTCTTTCCTCTCAGCATTGTATAAAAGAAGGCAAAATATTACTAGACAGTAAGGGCAAAGAATTACCCATTGCTCATAATTTTGTCTTTTACTTCATTTCTGATTGAAAATGATAAAAGATTAAGCATCTAAGCTCTCAACATGATAGTGAGTATGGTTGCATTCCTTAAGTACTGACTATGTGCTAAGAGCTGGGGTAGAAATAAAATAATGAGATCAGATACAATCCATGTCACCCCTAGGGCTCCAAGTCTAAAAGGGAGAGAGAATAGGTATAATAAAAAATACCCATTTTACAAATGAGGAAGCTAAGACATAAAAAAGTTAAATGACTTGCCCCAGGTCACCCAAGTGGCCAGTGGCAGAGATAAGATGATCACCCAGGTCTCCTGGCTTCCAGTGCCAGGCTCTGTCCACCAGGCCACGCTGCTTCTCTATTTAACTCATAGCAATAATTTCAAAACTAATGTGTGGTTCCTTACCACTGACTCAACAATTAAGAATTGATAATTTACCCAAGATCAAGAAGGAAAGTAAGATGTAGGCCTTTATAGCTCTTTCAGCTTTTAGTTGCTTTTTGCCCCAAAACTTGGTACGTCCCATTATTATTAAGCATGATTAATTCCTGGAAATTTGTATGGTCTAGACCATAAAGTTGATGTCAGGAGAGATGGTATGGCATACTGTAACCCTCTGGTGCTCTTTTTCCTTTTCATTTCCAGCCCGTGCCTGAAGAGTTACAAAATGGTGAAGGTTTTGGATATGTTGTTGCCTTCCGACCCCTTGGCCTTTCAACATGGATTCAGACAGTGGTTACATCTCCAGATACACCAAGATATGTCTTTAGGAATGAGAGCATTTTATCATTTTCACCGTATGAAGTAAAAGTTGGTGTTTATAATAACAAAGGGGAAGGGCCATTTAGCCCAGTGGCTACTGTATTTTCTGCAGAAGAGGGTAAGCAATCAAATGAATTGTACTTTTTAAAGCATGACTTACACAGTCTGTTGGGCCATAATGTCTGCTTTCACTCCACACTTGGGATGGAACAGTATGGCAAAATTACTAACCGTTCTTCTGACAACGTGCATCATTCTGTCTGGATAGAACACAATACATGTGAGTGGTGTCAGATAGAAGGTGAATATTAAAATGTGAGTTTTCTTTAACAAGGGTTTTTTCATGGACATAACCCCCATCATACAGAAGAACAGACCATACTTACAACTAATTGTTAGATATCTCACTAATTAAATGTATGACATCACAGAAATTCAAACTCAGCTGATTTCCATCAGAAAAACTTCAGGCTTGTTTTCAATTCTCTTTTCTAATCAGAGCCTGCCATAGCCCCATCTGGTGTCTTTGCAAATAGCATTTCGTCTTCAGTAATTGAGGTTTCCTGGAATGCCATTCCTTGGAAAAGGAGCAGTGGACGGCTTTTGGGTTATGAGGTAAGCCTACTAAAATATATTTTACTTGACTAAAGCAACAGGCATTCCTCCACAATTTCATTACTTAATACAGGTTTCATTGTCTTTGAAGAGTGCTTTACATATTGAAGTCTCCTGATCAAGGAATGACTTATCTGGACATTATCTCCTGTGGTTTGTGTTGGGCAATTTTGAGGGGACAACTTGGAAGTGACACAGTCCTGGGGGGAAGACCTTCTTTGTTCTTTGGTACCTTGAATTGAATTGGGTTTTAGGATAATCCAGGAGCAATTAGAAAAGACATGCTCACTGACTGTGCAGGCTCCCTATTGACTGTCATATTAGAAAAAAGATATGTTTCTGCAAAATTACAACAATGCTGCTATTTGAAAGAAGGTCTGGAACACGAGAGCATTTTGAAGCAACAGCTACCAAAAATGTCGTTAGAGTTTACTTGATAAATGCTGTGAAAAAGAAAACAACATAATGAAGTATACATGCTAATTGAAGCAGATCTTTAGTACTGATTCAGATCATTATGGTAGGTTCAAAAGATACCACTTAACAGTACCTAATAATGATGTAGAAATGAGACCAGAAACAATTTCATAGTAGCCTAAGCCAACTCCCTGAGATTATTTATTAGACTATAAAACCTGTAATAGCAACTCCCTTTCTCACATCTTGGTGAACATTAAGGTTTGGGCTTCAGCTTTGTATGTATCCAGATTCATTTTTTTGTGTGAAGGAGAATGTACTGTTGTTGTTTAGCATGATTTTATTTCTGGAACTTTAGTGATCTCTTTTCTAAACCTCACTCTGTCTCATTGTACTACTCCTTACTTGTCCCCTTTCGGGACCTGGCAGGAGAGGGACAGTCTAATTTGCCCTGGTTGGGTTTTTTTGCTGGTAATTTTTTTGTTTTCTTAATTCTGGTAAGCATCCTATGGAATCAATGAGAGAGGCCTAGGGAAATAGTTTAAATCAACCTGGCTCTGCCATTAATTTGGAAGATTGATACGCAACTTCCCTGGGAAACTATTATTAGGTATAGCCATACATTAACCTTATCATGGAAATACTTAAATTAAATTGTGTGAGGTTAGACAGAGTAGAGATTAAAAGATGAGAATATTCTCTTCCTACACAACTGAGCAGCATAATCCCTCTGTTGCCTCAGGCTTACTCCAGATAAAGCCAGAGGTAGGGCTGGTTTCAGTCATTTGTCTGCCCTAAGGTGGGAAAAATTGTTCACCCTCTACCTTGGATGGCCATCCCAAAGTATTGGTGTGGGGTAATAACATAATTTGCAACATTTTGGAGAAGTCTCCCCAAAGCTGCCCAAATCTATGTCAAGAATGGAAGAATAGTAAAAACAAATGCTAAAAACAGCCTACCAACAATCTTAAACTTACACTTAGCAGATCTCAAAATGGCCAATCTTCTAGAGTAGAACAGAAAACCCTTGCATAGTTGTGAGACACTCCCACTGTTACAATGTCCACTGTGTCTACCTCACCCACTTATTCTCTAAGGTCAGACAGCCTTGGCCAGGGACATCCAGTCAAGTCAGATTGTACCAATTCATGTACTTCCTGATCATCCTCTTACATGTGCTTTCTCACATGTACACAACGTCAATTCATCAGTAGTATTTATTGAAATAAGGAAGCAGCGTGGCTTAATGAAAAAGGCATCGGCTTGGGAGTCAGAGAACTTGGGCTCTAATTCTGACTCCACTATCTCCCTGCTGTGTGAACTTGGGCAAGTCACTTAAATTCTCTGGGCCTCAGTTTCCTCACCTGTAAAAAGGGGGTTAAATCCCTGTTCTCTCTCCTACTTAGACTGTGAGCCCCACATAGGGCAAGGACTGTGTCGAACTTGCATAACTTGAATCTACGCCAATGCTTGACACATAGTAAGCACTGAACAAGTATTATTATTACTATTGATCCACCCTCTTGAGAGCAGAACACTGAACAAAGTGCTTGGGAAAGTGTAATAGAAGTGAAAGACAATGTGAAGAATTCTGCTTCTGGCCAATGCCATCACAATAAGACTTTGATGTTGGCTACAGCCAGCATGTTATTCACCTTTCCTGCATGTAAGCCTAGATAGAGGCAGAATGCAGCACAGGAAGTAGAGATATGCATCTATGACATACAGACCCCTTAGGGCGGCAGATAGAGCAGGGCCAATCTACCGAACTCAGAGAATGGTGCCTTAAGGAAGGTGAATAGCCTCTCCCAAGACATGAACAGAGAGGATACTGGTTTCATTCGGATCACACCGAAGAAGGAATTGAAGCCTCGGTGTGTAAGAGCCTTAATTGCATGGCCCTAACAACCCAAGGCAAAATACTGTGGGAGTGTTGAAGCCATTTTATGGATAATTTGTTATTTAAAAATCTGCTGTGAAGAGAAGAATAAAGATTTGGAGGGCTTGAATTGTCCCAAATATTGTCCATTGTAGATAAAATTAACCAAACGCTCTCCTTCCTTTTTCCTGTAGGAGATGTCAAAGATCCCTCGCTTTTGTATTGTGTTCTATTTTGAGTTTAAATCATTTAAAATAATCCCAGTACAAGAAGTAGCATGAAAGTGCAAAAGACACAGGCCTGGGAATCAGGTGACCTGGGTTCTAAATCCCAGTCCTGCCCCTTGCCTGCTCTTTGACCTTGGGCAAGTCATTTACTTTTCTCTTTGCCTCCATTTCCTCACCTGTTCTCCCTCCACCTTAGACTTTGAGCCCCCTATGGGACAGGGAGAAGGACAGGGGTTGTGTCTAATCTGTTTATAGTGTATCTACCCCAACACTCAACTCAGTGCCCAGCACGTAGTAAATGCATAACAGATACCGTAATTATTGTTACTTTTATCTCCCACTTCATTTCTAAAACTGCTCTAAAAATTAAAAGAATTTCAACATGTGCATATTCAGACATAATTATGCAAAGCAAAACGAAACCTGAAAGAGTAGATGATTTTAGCACCAAACTTCATTTTATCATTGGTAAAATGTGTGGCTCTTTCTATATATTATCATAATTGATGTCTTTATAGTCTTGGAAAATACGTCAGACTCTAACTATTGCTAATAATCTCCCATACATTAAATTTCATTAGGATAAAAACAAGGAAAAGGAAAAATATGCTTCAAATTAGGTGCACTTGGATTATCTAATATTTTTATTAAAGAACAATGCAACATCTAGTTGGCTGGGAAATAATGTTTGCTTTGAATTATACACTATTTTGAATCAATACCAATTTAATGAGATTTTACTGTATGCTTATTGAAGGATAAATTTTGGATTAGGTTTAGGCAGGAATGTCATATGTAGTAGTAAAATAATGAGTATTATTAAGACACATCCCAGGAGAAGCCATAAAAACCAATTGGGAGACATCATTTATCTTTGATATATATTTTAATTTCCCATTGTAATAGTTCATAAAATAATACATGTGCAGATATGTAGGTCTTCAGCATATCTCAGCAGGATGCAATTCCTAAGTGTTCTCCATTTAGAATTACAAATTTGCCATTCTTTGAGCTCTCAAAGACTGTAGTTCACATTTTTAAAAATCTTTTTTTATAACTTTGGTTCAATTTCAGTCCAAATTGAATCAAGCTTGTCTAGGCTCTCCATAGCAGCATCACATAGTTTGCTCCCAGATATAGGATCTGCATTTTACACTGGGATAATCTTTTAGTTTGCCGCTAGTCATCTTGACAAGAATACATTGGCTTTCAAGACATTTTCAGTATTCACCAGAAAAAGACAGTGTCTCTTCAGGATACATGGAATCAAGTTATTTCAGAAGTAATGTTTCCCTGTTCCTGTTCACTTGCTCATTTCATTAGCCAAAACGGGTATCCAAATGAACACATATTATGACTGTGCCTCAAAGATCCAATTTAACATGTATTTATCATCTGCTCCAAAGTGCAGTCTTGTTCTGCCACAATGACACAGTAACATTACTAAAAAAAACAAAAATAACTAAGAGAATATGGTGGTTACTTCCTCTTTGTCATTTCTTTCCACTTTTTGCTCTATGACTTCCCTTTCCTAGGTATAAGTCTTTGAGCCTCATGCTCAAAGAAAACATCTATCAAGAAAAAAGACCTTTCGGAGCTTCAAAGTTGGTGCTTTTATTAAAATGTCAGTCTCATCTTCCTGTTAGCATTTGCAAGTGGATGTGTACAGGGGAGCTTTATTTATAAGGTCACCACTTAAGGAGATTTTTCTAATTAGTTATTTAGGTGTTCTTCACCATATATACGTATTTATGCCCCTTATGACTACCAGAAAGTACTTTTCATTTGGTCAGTAAATCGTATTTATTGAGCACTTACTGTGTGCAGAGCAGTGTACTAAGCACTGGGAGAGTACAGTATAACAAAAAACAGACACATTCCCTGCTCATCAGGAGCTGAAAGTCTAGAGGGGGAGACAGACATTAGTATAAATAAATAAATTACAGATATGTACATAAGTGCCATGGAACTGGGAGGGAGGGTGAATAAAGGGAGCAAGTCAGGGCATTGCAGAAGGGAGTGGGAAAAGAGGAAAGTAAGGTTTAGTCAGGGAAGATCTCTTTGAGGAGATGTGACTTCAATAAGGCTTTGAAGTGGGGAAGAATAATTGTCAAAAACAAATACTGTGCAATGCAAGACAAAAGCATATCCAGTATTGACAATATATGGTAGCTGTTAAAGTGCATTCAATATTAATTTACAATTTCTTTTACATACCACTTTTACTATTTTCAAAAGCAATAGACACTTCATACCTAGTACAGTTTTCTTGAATATAATTCTTCTTGGAAATGAAGATGAAGGACAACTGTAAACAAAATCATTCTTGTATACATTTGAGTTTTTTACATCTGTTGCCCACTAGATACGGTACTGGACAAATGGAGAAAGAGAAGGCTCAACCAACAGAGTCAAAGTTGCAGGGAATGAGACATCAGCGAGACTCCGAGGCCTGAAGAGCAATTTAACATATTATACAGCTGTACGAGCATACAACAGTGCTGGCTCAGGACCCTTTAGTGCTACAGTTAATGCCACCACAAAGAAAATGCGTATGTATTTCCAGATACTCTGAAAGTGAATGTAATCCAGTTATGATATATCAGTTCACGTCTAAAATGAAACTGTTCAAGCCATTAGCCCTACTCAATAACAGTGTTTGATATCATTTTTAGTCAGGACACACTAATACATTGAAGCCCATTGACAATTAGTTCCCAAATCACTTTTTTCTGAAAAAAGGTCTTGGCATAGATTGGAGATCTGGAAATGGAGTTGAACTCCTGGGGAAAATCCCTGTAAAATATGTATTTTAATGAATAGCTTCATTATTCCTTACTTCATTGAGAAATTTGACATTTGGATTTGTTTGGGGGTGTTTTTTACCCTCATCAAATCTTGGGACTGTATTTTGTGGGAAAGTAAAGGGAGATTTTAATTCCAGCCAAAATGTCATTGTTTGTACTTTTCTCTTGCCTAAATTACTCTTGAGATGCCAATTTACTTTCAAAAAGGAAAAATTGAAAGGGTGCAGTTCTGGAGAGTGTGTAATTCTTCAGATAAATATCTAGTCAGAGATGGCAGTGTTTCCTGCAAAATTGAATGTGTAATTACCATGTGCCCACATTTAACACAACAAAGAATCAAGGTCAAGAAAGATGTTTACTATTTAATTAATTTAAATCCACAAGAAATCAATGCCCTACGATTTATTGGTCTTTCTTTGATGTGTTATTGAAATTGATATTGCACTTGAATTGGAAAATTACTTTTAATGCATGATTTGACTATTATGATACATTAGAAATCATTTCGTAACCTTTTTACTTTAAGGGCAAGAGGTGGGTAGCTATAAGAAACTATTATGACTAAATATAATAAAGTCTCAAGCTCTTTTTGATTTCCTTGCAATACATTCTATTAATAGAATGAGAAGCAGCGTGGCTCAGTGGAAAAGAGCACGGGCTTTGGAGTCAGAGGTCATGGGTTCGAACCCCGGCTCTGCCACTCGTCAGCTGTGTGACTTTGGGCAAGTCACTTCACTTCTCGGTGCCTCAGTTACCTCATCTGTAAAATGGGGATGAAGACTGTGAGCCCCACGTGGGACAACCTGATTCCCCTGTGTCTACCCCAGCGCTTAGAACAGTGCTCGGCACATAGTAAGCGCTTAACAAATACCAACATTATTATTATTATTATTATTATTATTATTTAAGAAATAGTTCTGATTTTTGTTCAATGACACACACATAGCTTAAAAAGCTCTCAAGCTATCATTGCATGCCCTATCATATTTCCAAGTCCATTTACAGTTACTTAAATGTTGCAAATGAACACAATTCTGTTAGCAATCAGCAAAATTATATAACATCAATATAAATATGCTTTATCAATTGTCATAAATATTTATATGAATATGTTTCATCAAGCTTAAATTTTTATAGGACACTATTCATCATAGTATTTTGGAGGACCAAAAGACCTACAAAACAGGTTTTTCTTGTCATTTCATCCTGCTGTTTTTTCTTATCTGACATTAACTTGTGTGTTTACGAACTCATTATTCATGAATGTGAGACAATTTATGACCTCAAAGTGGAGTGTGGCACCGCTGAATACAGCTGTCCTCTGTTTATGAAGATGACACAAGGGACGGTGAAGAAATCCTACCCACATGTGTAGGCGTGGTTGAAAAGATGGTTGTGTGACCAGCAATCTCTTCCACACTGTGTGCAAGTCAAGATAGTTCCTTGTTGCGCTCTTGTGTTTGGCCTATACAGGGTTGGTCTCTGTTTCTGAGACTGCCCCTTGGTATCCCAATCTTTACAAAGCCTCCACTCAAGGGGTGTGACCCTGTTCTCCCAATTGTTTCAGGCCAGGTTGGCCTCTGTGGTGTGGTGGCCTAACATTTGACTTTTATATCACACTGTTTGAGACTATGATTCGTTATGCCTCCTAATTGTTTATTCTGATCTCCCAGCTTGCATATTCCCCCTCTTCAGTTCACCATATAGCAGCCACTTTGCTATCTTGCTATTGTCCATTCTCCTTACATGTCCTGCCCAGCAAAGCTAAGTTGCCCAGAACACTAACTCTAATGCAGATGAGCTGACTGCGTTCCAGGACCTTGTAAGTGGTAACCTAGTCCTGCCATTTGATTTTTGAGAATGGTTTGGAAGTGACACTGATGAAACTACTCAAGACATGTAGTAGGTTCAGATTCACC
The DNA here is from genome assembly GCF_004115215.2 of Ornithorhynchus anatinus. NCBI lineage: Eukaryota > Metazoa > Chordata > Mammalia > Monotremata > Ornithorhynchidae > Ornithorhynchus > Ornithorhynchus anatinus. The sequence continues at coordinate 101,809,656 of NC_041749.1, forward strand.
AAGAGAGTGAGAGAAAGATAGCTGTCCTTCATGTTTGAAGAAAATGCAACTACTGGTTATCATTCTGCGCGTGTGGCTAATAATACTGACTTGTGAACAGTAATTCCTTCCACACAATCACCTCTTGCTGCACTGTTGCTTTAATTGGCTGAAGGGCATGATGCTGTTTTCTATTTCTTCTGCTTGATGTCACTATCTTTCCAGAGCCTCTGTTGCGTGACAGTCAGCCTATTTTCTAATTGCCTCATGGAAGGTTGGTCTCTCTTCGCCTGCGGTCTCCAGACCATCCACCGCTATGCTGCAGTCTGAGGTTTTGCTGCATTGTGTTTTTAAAGTGCTACTTCCGTTTACCCTGTTGATTGATTTATGGTTAGCTCATTTCAAATCATCTTATCCTTCCCACGATGATCCATTCAGCTATCTATCATCCGTTCTCCTAACGCTGCCCATCTAAGACGGGGTGATGCAATGGTCAACAGAATACATTCCAAACCTCATTTGTGATGCATTTGATGTTAAGCATGGAGAATAAGTGATGTTAGAGGAACTGTTCTCAAAGTCAAATGTGGTAAGTTCAGATCTTATAGTCATAAAGAAGGTTGGAAGCCACAGTTGCTCTAGAATTTCAGTTTGAGCTGATTCAACGTTGGTGCATTACATCTCTGTTAGTCTCCCAAAGGACATGATAGCCTGATTTGGTTTTCTGCCTCTATGCCTTCCTTTGTATTATTGGACAGTGGGCTGCCTCATTTGCAGAATTCAGGGACAGTGTTCAGTTCCTGTTGTTGATATAGATCCTTGGCTATGTTTATACTTCAGAGGTGCATGCTGTTTACATAACTTGGGTCTTCTGCAGGTCAATTCAGTTGTCAATCTGTAGCTTTTTCCTGATTCTGAAAGTGGTCTATAATCATCTCCATCTCTTTTTGAGAATGTTCTTCCAGTGTCCAGGCAAGAGCATATAGAAATTCCAGTATGGGAGGTCCAGGAACAGTCAGTAATGCTTTCTGCCTGTTGAGCTGATAGAGTTTCCCTGTGGGTTGGAATCATATTCTGACCAGAGGAGTAATCGTAGGATCTCAATAAACTTTTCAGGGCAGCTAATGTTTTTTTAGTAGTTGTCTAAGCCCTGGTCTACTTGATGGTATTCAATTTTCTAAAAGCATGCAGAGGATTTTGTGAGATTCTGTACACTTCTCCAGTATGCGGTGCTTACCAAAGGTGCTGTGCCCTGGCCTGAAGTACATTGAGATCTTGGGAATGTATGACTAATAATTCAGTAGTTGGTCCAAAAAAGACTCTAACTAAAATCTGGCCAGCAATGGAGAGCAATAAGATGCCACAGTAGTTTCCACAGTCATCTGTCTCCCCTATATTCTTCACATTATTATGGTATTTGTTAAGTGCTCACTTTGTTGTAAGCTTTGGAATAGATCAAATTTAATCAGGTTGGACACCGTCAATGTCCCACATGGAGCTCGCAGTCCAAGTATGAGGGAGGAGGATTTAATTGAGAAGCAGCATGGCATAGTGGATAGAGCACAAGGCCTGGGAGTCACATGGTCATGGGTTCTAATCCCAGCTCTGCCACTTGTCTGCTGTATGACCTTGGGCAAGTCGCTTCACTTCCCTATGCCTCAGTTTCCTCATTTGTAAAATGGGATTGAGACTGTGAGCACTATGTGGGACAGGAACTGTGTCCAACCCAATTTGCTTGTATCCACCCCAGTGCTTAGTATGGTGCCTGGCACATAGTAAGCGCTTAACAAATGGCATAATTATTAATCCCCATTTTACAGTTGAGGAAACTGAGGCACAAGGAAATTAAGTAACTTTCCCCAGAGTGACACAGCAAGCAATTGGCAGATCCATGATTAGAACCAAAGTCCTCTGACTCCCAAGTCTGTGCCCTTTCCACTAAGCTAAGCTGCTTCTCAAGGCCAACCTGCTTCTTGAAGATACTGATGTTGGTATCTTTGAAACACTGATGTGCATTCAGTTTCAGGACTTTGCCATTCTTCTTGGGTTTAACTGCATTGGAAGCATTAAATACTGTAGCAAAAGTCATGTCTTCACCTGTTGCCCAAGTTATTTATTGTTGGAATGGGTGTTAGAGAGATCTTCAAAGATCACTGAAATATTTTTACCTTTTCTTCGAGATTCCTTCTTTCATTCAACCATATTTAGTGAGCACTTACTGTGTGCAGAGCACTGTACTAAGCCCTTGGAATGTTCTTCACAATAAGGATGAAACCATCACTCCCCCAATTGCTGTGTAATGTGATAACTACCAGAATTTTTCTATACAGTTTAGTAATATTCAGAGGAAACAAGACCTCTTCAAACAAAGTTGCATGTGGCACCTATTTCCACAGACGTTCAGACATCAGACATTTTGATTCATCCAGGTCTGGGTGGTACACTCCATGTCTAATTGATTCACATTAATTGTGTCATTCTTCATGTTGGATGATTACTGTTCTCACTGTCCTAAAGCAAACTGATGGTTTCTTAGTGTTGAATATTATTTTGTTGGTGTTTTGCACTGCCTGGCTTGGGAAAACTGATTAAAACTCACAATCAGTAATTTCTAATCAAACTTTTAATTGACTACCACTGAGTCTAGTTCCCCCCCCCCCCCCCGTGCTTAATGCTTGGTAGAAAATTAGGCACTTGAGGAGAAGCATCGAATTCTCCACATCATTAGAGGAATTTTGAGTTCATTGTTGCCTGCACTGTGCAGGCATTATGACAGTAGAATAAACAGCCCCCTCGTGGTTTGAAGGGTTAATGCCCCTCTGAACGTGACCGTGTACCCAACTTGTTACCAGAAATAATTTTAGGTCTTAGGAGAATTGGGTACTTAGGTAGTAAATGAATATCTTTGTAGTGAACAGTGAAGGGAAATGAAATACAGAAAAAATGAAAGTTCATTTAAAAGAACGCTTGACAAACTCAAAAATCTGAAGCTCAGAAACTGAGGTTGATTCACCATGCACAAATCAAAACAAAAAGGGATGTAACCTTTTAATTTCTACTTCTGACATTATCACTGGTTGCGCTTCTATAATTCTTAACACTTCTACTAGTCAGATGCCTCACAAATGCAATTTGCAATTATCACTCTGAAGGTAATTATCCTCATGCTGAAATCTGAGAAGAGTCATAACAAAAGCATAATTATGAGAATGATGTACGTCTTCCTGATTCTGAACCCTTTAATGAAACCATCTTACCATCCTTTAAAAAAGGCAAGAATTTTCCCTACTGAACATTGTGAATGCCCAATATAAGAGTCCATCAGTAGCTCTCTCTTGAGTATGACACTGATTTAAGTTATATGAATGTAATGCTAGAATTGCTAGGTAAATAATTTTATTTTTCTTTCAATTAAGTATCCTCCCTCAAATCTGATGCCAGAGTCTCCAAAAGGAGGGTCAATTAGATGTGAGACATACTCTAAATTTTTCAGACCTTCCAACTTAAAATGTTTCGGTTTTTTTTTTTATCTGACGTACCCAGGTCCCCCTAGCTTTCATTTTGTTTCTAGGTAAGCCTTCTCACAAAGTCTCTAACAGATTTCACTTGCCATGACTGAAATGGTTAAAACCTTGGTAGAACACCTTTAATAGATAGTGCTATTTCTGCTAATTATTCCATCATTAAGGAAAGTTATTTAGATGGATTTGTTAGCAGCCTTCCACACAAACAGTCTAGAGGCTGTGTTAAACCATCTACTTTCTGTGCCTTTAATAGGTAGAGTTCCATTAAATGCCTCCATATTTATCTCCATTTTTCTAATTTTCTAACTCTAGACAGTTTGGGGAAATTTCTCATTTACACAACAGCTTCAACTGTGGAGTCCTGTGAACCTTATTTCATTATCTTGTTTGTTTTTAAATGGTATTAGTTAAGTGCTTAAGTTAAGTTAAATGTCAAACTCTATTCTATGTACTGGGGTAATAATAATAATAATGATGGCATTTGTTAAGTGCTTACTATGTGCAAAGCACTGTTCTAAGCACTGGAGTAGATACAAGATAATCAGGGTGTCCCACGTAGGGATCACAGGCTTCATCCCCATTTCACAGATGAGGGAACTGAGGCCCAGAGAAGTTAAGTGACTTGCCCAAAGTCACACAACTGACAAGTAGCAGAAGCAGGATTAGAACCCATGACCTCTGACTCCCAAGCCCAGGATCTTTCCACTAGGTCATGCTGCTTCTCAAGTAGATACAAGTGAATTAGTTTGGACACAGACCCTGTCCTGCATGGGGCTAACAGTCTAAGAAGAAGGGAGAAAAGGAGAACTAAACCACAAAGAAGTTAAGTGACTTCCCAAGGTCACCCAGTAAACATTTGGCAGAGCTGGGATTAGAACCCAGATCCTCTGACTACCAGGCCCTTGCTCTTTCCACTAGGCCATGCTGCTTCTCAAGGCAGCTTGTTCAAGCTAGCTTCATCTGGGTGAGATGGGGAAATGTAAAAAGCCACATTTTTGTGAGTGTGTTGACAGAAACTCCCATCACTTAGAATGGGCACAAAAAGTCACATGACTCTATTGAGCAATGGGAATGGTTATAGTTTATTTGGATCTGAATGAACCTCCTTAAGAAGAGTCAGGCATCAAAGATGCAGCATTGGGCATCAGCAGTATACTGGTGAAAATCCTTGAGTCTCACTTGCCTTTTAACCCTATTTGAGATAGTGACTTAAAGAAGAGCAATGTGGTTGAAATTTAATCCAGATAAGACATAGGTCTGTGGAAGCTTACAGGGAATGTGATTGGGTCTCCCTCAGCTTCTTCAGAAGAGTGAATGAGTTTTTCTATTAATTAACTGCTATCTAAACTTTCTCCTGTGGCAGCCATTGCTAGAAATTGCATTTTTCTATCTGTCTCCTCACTCAGATATGGGCCTCAACAAGTGAGCAACCTGACTTGACATGCATGACAACTTCTAAAGAGAACTAGCACAAGTGACTTTCTTGACTCTAACCATATGATAACATCCAATCAGTGCACTCATTTATCTGCTTTAATCTTGAATTTTGTTCTCGGACAGCTGTTCTGGTTGTTCATTTACTCCAGAATACAATTCACGGAGTTAGTCTGGTCACCTCTCGCACTGTGCAGATAGCTTCAGTCAGCCAGATCCCTCCTCATGGTTTCAAAATTCCAACATTAGGGAAAACTGAGGCATGGGGCTTTCAGCTGATGAACTACATCATTGGAATTCCTACCTCCATTGGTCCACCAAAGCCTGTATTCTTTGATCTGTATGTTGAGGTGATTACCTATCCTTTTCATCTAGCATATGAAACACATATAAAGATGTGTGCTTTGTGGGCATTGAATACCTGACTTGGGAAGAAAGTGGACCGGGCAATCAATGAAATATGTTCCTGAATTGCCCAACAACACAATGTGAGGGCACCCATTGAAACAGGCCAGGCGTAGCTTCAAAGACAAAAAAAGCTCATTGTGGAAAGAGAATGTGTCCTTTATATTTTTGTGTTGCACTCTCCCAAGTGCTCAGTACAGTGCCCTGCACAGACTAAGCACTTAATACATATGATTGATTGATTGATTGATTGAAAAGGAAACACTTCACTCACTTCACATAAGAAATTTGTGCAGGTTGAAAGTAACAGGTCCAAGAAGGGTCAGGGCTTAATTCATGGACAAGCAGTGTAAAACAAGTTATTAAAGGAAAAGTTAGGAATGAAAAGAGAAAAGTTAGGGATGTTAAAATGTATATCCTATCAAGGTGGATGTCAAGAGAGGTAACCACACTGGGCTGGATGACCCAGTAAAGGCATTCCATATGTTTTTCTGTACATCAGAGACATCTGGTCTTAGATTTGGGGGCAGAAGGATATCTTAATTTCCTGCTATTTCTTTTTAATAACCATCTCATCGCTGTTTGGCAGAACTGTCTCTCAGTTGCTTATACTGTCTACTCTTGTAAATGTCACCCACCTCAGCAGTTTCATTACAATTGCTGATATTTTTCACTTCATGAGAGCCACCTCAATCATCATGGAAGGTGACCTTCTAGCTAATCCTATCAAAGCTAACCATTACCACTTCATCCTTCTCAATGGCATCAGACAGCTGAGAGAGATGGATCAATAATAGATAATGCTTTATTCATTAATTCACTACAGCAACTAATATGTTTGAAGATCCATAATTTTTAAGGTAAATTCCTCTTTCAGAAACTCTAAACCCAAAATATCACAGCTGAAGAACAGAATTACATTGATTTGTAATAGTCTCAATTTCAGCAAATTTGCATCTTCATCACCCTAGTGGTGGACTGCTAAAACCAATTGAAACCCTTTCATCTAAAATAGTCACAAGAGTGCATGTAGCTACCTACAAGCCCCATGATTGATGGCCAGGATCCTGATGATTAAGCATACGGGGAAGAAATCGTTATACTAGATCCTGAAGGGAAAAGGCACACTTCAGTGACGTTGTTTAACTTGGGTAAAAATTGAAGCAAAAAGATTATTGTCAGCTTGTATTTTTCTGGTAATTAGAGTTATAATACTAACCTGGCTGTTATTGGTCAATCCATACAGAAATGGTCTTTAGAAAAGCAAACGTCAGAGCTGCCCTTTTGGCCATTTATCATTTTACCTGTCATATTAGAATGTGTGATTGTGTGAGGAGGGCAGTTATCAGAGAAGTCAGAAGCAGTTTCGGTTATTCATGTTTGTGTCCAGGTGAACATATGCACCTGGGACCAATAAACATTAGGTCAATGTGGGAACTGGGTTCCCGCACAGGAGCAGCTAGCGATGCAGAGTGCAAGGTTTTTGCTTAGTACTCTGGGGATAGTTGATAAAACACTACTTTAGGCCTTATCTTAGTACGCTGCAGTTTACAGGCTCAGAATTAAGCTAGTGTACTCAGAAATATAGCGAAGTTTACATATTCTGAATCTTGAGCAGAAGCCCAAGTGATTGAAGACATGCCTGAACATAAACAGATGCATAAGGATTTGAAGCTCAGAATCCACATTAGTACTGTTACGTGGGAGAAACTGCAAAGAGACTATGTACCCTTGCGATTCAGGCCATATATCTGCATTTTGGTGAAATCTCTACTGAGAAGTTACTTCTCGGAGAACAGCTGAAAGAAAAAAATCCGGTTAAATTAGTTGAGGCAAAGAAGTCCAAGAAATTTGGCTGTTCTTCAGAAAGGCAACTGTGCAAGAACAGGAGCAGAACATATCTTTGTTTCAGAAGGCCCAGGAAAGAATCCGAATGTCAAGTTGATCAAATCCAGAAATATGGGGAAAATTGAAGCGCACATTGGAAAACTCAAAAAATAGGCACTCGATCTAATGACTAAAGAGGAGTGTAAAGAAACAGGATGATTGAGAGGAATAAACTTAGAAAAGATAAAGTGGAAAGGCAATGAAGCTATCCCAGTATTCAAATATAACAAGATAAAATTTTCCATTAAATTGGATGAGAAAAGTCCAGAAAAGCAATGTAACTCTCTTGATAGCCAAGAAAGGAAGCTGGAACAGATGACCACAAAGATACAAAAAATGGTTAAGGTTGTTGAACTTTTTTCATGTCAGTTGATGGAAAACGTATCAGATATGAATAGTTGATCAGAACAGTTCCTTGTGATGCACAGCTAGAAAGCCACATTAGAATAGGGGATAAAACGTTTTTGTTTATTTTTTGTTTTTAATGGAATGCATTCATATTAGGGCCTGTTGACATGTACTCTGGGGTAAATATGGAATTGGTGGATGTTATTGTGGACCCCCCAGCCACTCTTTTATAAAACACATAGAGAAAAGGAGGTTTGAAAAATTGCTGTTTTAGTCTTTTTTCAAAAACAAAAACTGTTCTCCTAGGTAAAGGCAGTTTGATCACCCTAACAAGGGAAATATACTTGAATATCTTGCCTTTCCTGGAAAATGCCCATGACGAGTGACAGGGATCATGTTGTAATAAGTCCTTATAAGGGGTAGGTTGGCAGCAAAGGGATTTGCATACCAGCCTCAGGGTAATTTTGGGGATCAAGACTCTTCGTGAAAGGCAAACTTCATTCATTCAATCATATTTATCGACAGCTTACTGTGTGCAGAGCCCTATACTAAGCACTTGGGACAGTACAATATAGCAATAACAGACAGTCCCTGCCCACAGTGAGCTTACTGTCTAGAGGAGTCACAGACATTAATATAAATAAATGCATTGCAGATACATACATAAGAGCTGTGGGACTAGAGGAGGGGGATGCAGAAGGGAGTGGGAGAAGAGGAAAGGAGGGCTTAGTCAGGGAAGGCCTCTTCAATCAGTGGGAGGATTTATCTTAACCACTAGATGGCAGGAAAAAAACCCTCACTACAATCCCACCTGCTTTATGTTCATATATATTCATCTGTATGGTCCACTGCTTTGGTGGGGCTCTAATTAAAGTGAGGTGTCAATCAATATTATTTATCAAGCACTTACTCTGCAGAGTGCTGTACTCAGCACTTGGGAGAACACAATAGAGTTTGCAGACATGATCACCACCCTCAAGGAGCTTAGAAACAACAATCTAGTGTCTGAGATAGACATTAAAATAAATTACAGGTAGGAGGATGCCATAGATGCAACTGGGGGTGAGAGGGGAGTGTTCCTAAATCTTCTGTTGTAGTCCTCATAATTTAAAACACTGTAGAGAAACTAGAGTGGCCAGAAAAGAATAGCACAATGTTTGAAGGGATCGATACAGTGTGGAAGGGTTAAAGGTATGATGATGTTTGGCCTAGACAAAGAAGGCTAAAAAATAATGACCATCTTAACTCAGTAACAGTACTATGTACTTGGTACTGTGTCTTCATTTATTCAGATTTAAAAGTTTGTGAATACAATACTTTAGCACTTCAGAATTGGGAAATTATGTGTTAAGGAGAGTTAGATCTCTGAGTGTTTAATTTTACCTTTTTTCAACAACTTTTTGAGATTAGGAAGTGGATACTATTGAAATACGGACATTTTGACGTATAGTCTCTCGACCTGCTTTATTAATGATTGTACTTTTATAGTGTGGTTATTAATTCATGTACGTAAATATCAGTTGATGTGATGAGGTAGTAAAACACATTAGCAGTTCTTTTTATTCAGAGGCTTTTGTTTAATCTTATGTAGTGAAGGCTGCATTAAGTAATATAAGAAGCACCAATTACATCCAATTCTACTTATCTTATTTCTTATATTACAAAATGTACAAATGATGATGATCCATTTGGAATGTTTGAACATCCAATATGTAATGACAATAAATTACCTTAACTATTACTTGTTCCTGAATAATAAATGAAGATTATCGAGGAAATTAAAAGTATGTTTTCATTATGTATTTCAAGCTCCCATCCAGCCACCCGGAAATGTTGTATGGAATGCAACGGACTCTAAGGTATTACTGAGCTGGGAACAAGTAAAAGCAATGGAAAATGAGTCGGAAGTAACTGGATATAAAGTAAGTCATCTTTTAACAAGGAAAGAAGCTTCAAGTTCAGTTTTCCATTTACACTTGGTAAAGAACTACATCCAGTGTAGTACTTCTCAATCTAGATATCAAGGTCACATAGTAGCCGAAGGGCAATTCCAGGGAGATGCTGAATAACAGAACTGCAGGACTCCATTTGGCTGTGGCTAATTGTGGGACAAGTAGACAGGTCAACCAGTGATAGTCAATCAATATTAGCTCTCTAAGCCACCAAAATGAAGTCATCTTGGCTGCTCAGCTGATATAAAATGGCAGCAATATGGTCCCAACAGAGTGCTTTACCCCCAGTAAGCGCTCAATAAATATCATTTATCACTCTTTTTGGACTAGCTCTCTGCCTTTTAAGATTAACTGGGTGGCCAAGACGACTTGATTCTGGTGGATTAGAGAGCTAATATAATGCCTGGGTGTCTCCACTTTTACTCTGCTATCTCTACATACTGTGGTTTTCTGAGCCCTGGGTAAACTCCTGTTATCTACATGAACCACAGTCCTTGGTCCCAGACACTCAACCCTGACTTATACTGCCAAAGTAAAATGGAGAACTGAGGCCCTTAGGCATGTTCAAGTCCCTTAACCTTGCTGTACGTTCTTTTTGACTGAATGGAAACTCCTGTGATGGCAACTAGGAGGATTCACGCCTTCCTCCTTTCAGTGACGTTTTTGAAAATGAATCTCCATTGTTTGCATCAAGGCGCTACCCAGGGAAACATTTGAAAGGAACAATGAACACCTCCTTTGCAGTCTCAAAACCTTGAAATGATATCTGATGAGAGTCTTTGTTCTTGTATCATTTTATATGATGTCTTCTTACATTAAAAGATGTTTAGCAGCTTACCACTCGCTTATTGACTTAAACCTCTGGCTCCTTGAAGGAAAATTGAGCAAATATCCCATTTTTCAATGTATCATTATTATGTAGTTGTCAGCAAGAATTCAAGAAGAAAACAAATTCATTCAATCCTAGCAGTATTATTTCTTCTGTGAGCCCATAAAATGGACCTTTTGATAAGGGATTTTCTAAATATCTTTTCCTTTTTCCTTTAAGCTTTTGACCCAGATAATGAAAAGTCTCAGGAACAAAATTTTTAGAAGAATGATTTGTCTTACTGCATGTGGTGATATTTTAGATTAGCAGTGGCATAAAGGGATTTCATTACTGGGGGTTTAAATGATTTTATATAGGATATAGAATCAGATTTATATTGAGGAAAATAATTTCCACATATGAAGCAATTGTTAGCCTTTTTACCCTTCATTTTGGGAAATTGGAATAGCCCCTTCTGTGGCAAATGACTGGTTCTTTAGTCTTTTCAAAATAAGCAGTGAAACCAAAAAGTAATGTTAGATGAAACAGAAAACAACTTTGAATGAAAATAAAAACCCCTTCATATTTTAGGTTTTCTATTGGACCAGCAGCCAAAGTAGCATGAAAGTGCTGAACACAAATAAAACATATGCCGAACTTTTCCTGCCTACCGACGAAGACTATACTATTGAAGTAAAGGCAAAAACTGATGGTGGAGATGGAACTAATAGTGAACAGATCAGGATTCCAAGACGTACAAGTATGTTGTCAGTGGTTCAAATTATTTCTTTACATTTTATAATGCTAAATCCGGGGTGGTGCCTGGCAATGAAGGGAGCAAAATTTGTACCAGTATCTCTGTGCCACTATGTCTGGCAGGAGGAGATGCTCAATAACATTTTGGCAATAGGAGTAATAAATGCCTGTTATCTAGAGATGGCAAGAATGCCACTGAGCATCTATCTCAGTGTCCACCTTTAGCCTGTAAACTTAGTGTGGGCAATGAACTACCAACTCTGTTGTATTGTACTCTCCTAATCACTTAGTACAGTGCTCTAATCCTAATCTTAACCATCCTCAACCTCTCAGCTGTCTTCGACACTGTGGATTACCCCCTTCTCCTGGGAACATTATCCAACCTTGCTTTCACTGACACGGTCCTCTCCTGGTTCTCCTCTTGTCTTTCTGACTGTTCATTCTCAGTCTCTTTCCCAGGCTCCTCCTCTGCCTTTCATCCTCTAACAGAGGATCCTAGTGGCCCCCAATTGGGACGGGGCCTGGTCTCCTCTTCCCCCGGTGTCCCATCCCTCCCCTCAACCCCACCCCCGGTGCCTCTTCCCTGTCACCAATCCACTCCACCCAGATATGGGAATTGTTCAGGGAAACCAAGCTATGGTGAAAATGCTGTGGGGAAGGGGGGAATCTCTCCAGGTTGAGGCTTCTGGCTTGAGGCTAGACTGTAAGTTCATTCATTCATTCATTCATTCAATCATATTTATTGAGCGCTTACTGGGTGCAGAGCACTGTACTAAGTGCTTGGAATGTACAATTCGGCAACAGATAGAGATAATCCCTGCCCAACAACAGGCTCACAGTCTAGAAGGGGGAGTAGGTTCCTTGTAGGTGGGTAATGTGTCTGTTTATTGTTATATTGCACTCTACCAAGCACTTATTACAGTGCTTTGCACACAGTAAGCGCTCAATAAATACGATTGAATGAGTCCCTCAAGGCTTAGTTCTGGGTCCCCTTCTATTCTCCATCTAAACCCTCTCCTTTAGAGAACTCACTGGAGAGCAGCATGGGGTAATGGATAGAGCACGGGCCTGGAAATCAGAAGGTCATGGGTTCTAATCCCGGTTCCACCACTTGTCTACTGTGTGACTTTGGGCATGTCACTTCACTTCTCTGGGCTTCAGTTATCTCATCTGTAAAATGGGGATTGAGACTGTGAGCCCCAGGTGGGACAGGGACTGGTTCCAACCCGATTTGCTTAAATCCACCCCAACTCTTAGTACAGTGCCTGGCATATAGTAAGTGCTTAACAAATATCATAATTATTATTATTCACTCCCATGGATTCAACTACCATCTCTATGCGGATGTTTCCCAAGTCTACATCTCCAGCCTTGATCTTTCTCCTTCTGTGCAGTCTCATATCTCTCCTCATCTTCCCAACCAAATCCTACCATCATCATCATCATCAATGGTATTTATTGAGCACTTATTGGGTGGGATTGTGTATAAAATAATGGAAAAAAAAGCAGACTTCTTGACATCAACATAGAAATCAAGGTACCATGTAATATTTTAGTTCTTTTGATCCCAATTGCCAATAAGAAAGTGCTCTCAACCTTATGTCCATATTCTTTCCCACTGGCTTAGGTTCAAGAGAAATGTATGTCTTCCTCTGTTCATTGCTCCTAATGCACTATGTTCTTCAGAGGAGTAACCCCAAACTTGTAATGTTTTGTATTTACTCCCCCAATAAAAGAGAAGTTTGTAGTTATCATCGTTTAATGAAAGAGCAAGGTGAAGATTTGAACACAAATGACATCTCCTTAAAATCATTTAGGATATCCTGGTCTGATCAAACTGAAGACAGTTTATACCCAAGGACCTAGTCTTATCCATTTAAACCCATAAAAATGTTAATCCGAGAATACTTTATAAAATTATGTATGGTTCAGTTAAAGGCAACCAGAGTCATAATAGTGTGAATTTTGGGAATGCAACTTGATCTAGATGTAACCATTTAAAAAATAAAAGTCATGCTACAATATAACTGGGATATTTCAAGAAATAGTGTTATAATGATAATAATAATAATAATGTTGGTATTTGTTAAGCGCTTACTATGTGCCGAGCACTGTTCTAAGTGCTGGGGTAGACATAGGGGAATCAGGTTGTCCCACATGGGGCTCACAGTCTTAATCCCCATTTTACAGATGAGTGAACTGAGGCACAGAGAAGTTAAGTGACTTGCCCACAGTCACACAGCCGACAAGTGGCAGAGCTGGGATTCGAACTCATGAGCCCTGACTCCAAAGCCCGTGCTCTTTCCACTGAGCCACGCTGCTTCTCCGAATAATGTATATTCTAGGTTTAAATGTTTCTGAAATAAAAATAAAATAACACTGCTAAAGTCATATATTTCCTTTACACTGTGGAAGTACTTATTTCACTTATTAGGTTTCCTGAATCATTTCTGGATTTCTCATCTGTCAACTACAACTGCCTGCTGAGCTTGGATGGGCCAAAGATTACAGGAGTCTAGCTTTATGAGAATGGAGTGTTTATTAATTAAAGAAAACTGTTGATTTTTGTATTCTCAGTGGTAATAACTTAAATCCAGAAAATATGAAAGATAGCTCTCATTTAATATGTTAAATTATCATGTAAATTCAGCAGTGGCACACACCAAGATGGTGGGTTTTTTATTTTTAAACAACTTTTCCAGTAGTCATTATATTTAGAGAGAAAGATTCTGCATGATAAGGTCTAAATTGTTTAATTAAGATAAAAACAGCTCAGACTTTTGCAACTATTTGGAAAGTACGGTTATCCTTAATGTTTTTAAATAAAATGAAGAGCTGTAATTATTCTTCAACAGGTATTGGTCATATAGTCCTTTCAAAGTAGTAGATTTTAAGGTAATCGTATGTTTATGAGGTAAGGATAGATGTATAAACCTGGTTGCTGTTGGCAGATTTAAGACAAACCACTCAGTTGCTTTCACTGGGGTTTTATTTGACTTCATAAGTTCTCTTTTTGATTTGCTTCATATCCATTTAGTAGAAGAAATAGCCTCTGTTGGTTTAAGCATCCCTGCAATAGTACAAGCCGTGGCTAACATGACAATCTGACCAGTTGCTTTCCCACTGGTGACAAGGTTTAGCCCAATTTCAGTTAAGGCCTCCATTCCCTCTCTGAGTACAATCAAGAACTATCTCAAGGCTCCTCTCTTCTTCTATTGAGAATAGATTATGACTATTTCTAAGGCTTTCAAAGTTCAGTAGGAAAGGTGATGGGCAGAGGGTGAGAAGACTATCCAATTGGATGAAGACAGATGCTCCATTGTAAAACATGCAGACCTGCTCACATAAACCCGGGGACAATGTCTCTCGCTTTATCTGTCAATCTCTCTCACCCCTGTGTCTCTCTGTCCTAACACAGCATTCAATAGGAGGGCTATACTGAAAAAGAAATCTTTATTGACAGCCTATTAGCCCTTAACCACCAGGCTAGCATAGAGTAGAGTAAGCAGTTCACACTAGTCTTATCTGTGGGTCCTCACCAAGAGGGGGTGGTGGGATTTGTGGAAGGGTCCTAGATACAAAAAGGACAAGAAGTCCTCTTTGGAACCAGAGACTTATATGACATGACTGTGGAGGGCAGAGGACTATGTCGGGTGCTGATAGATGCCATCTTGGTGAGTTGTAGGAGCGGCAGCCCTGTCTGACAATTGACAAAAATAATAATAATTGCAGAATTTGTTAATTTTGGTATTTGTTAAGCGCTTACTATGTGCAGAGCACTGTTCTAAGCGCTGGGGTAAACACAGGGGAATCAGGTTGTCCCACGTGGGGCTCACAGTCTTAATCCCCATTTTACAGATGAGTGAACTGAGGCACAGAGAAGTTAAGTGACTTGCCCACAGTCACACAGCCGACAAGTGGCAGAGCTGGGATTCGAACTCATGAGCCCTGACTCCAAAGCCCGTGCTCTTTCCACTGCGCCACGCTGCTAAGGACCTACTGTGTGCTAAATGCTGTGTTAAATACAAGATAATCAAATCAAGTGAGAGGATGGATTAGAGGATTTCTAGAGGACACTAAGAATCTGACATTAGGCTATAAAATCTAATCATTTCCCTAAATAAACCTAACTTGCTGTGGCCAAAACACTATATGCTTCACGGGATTTCAGAGTTTACCTAGTGAGCGTGGTTCCAGTTTGGGTTCTGTTTCCTCTTCCCAGGACACACCAATTTACCTAGGAAGGAAAAGTCGACCCTATAAGAGTGTTCCTCCCTCCAAAGTTCAGGGCAATAGGAGAGAATGAAAGAATTTCCATTAATCAATTAATCAATCATATTTATTAATATCATATAATATAGTTATATTTATTGAGCACTTACTATACAGAGAGTTTGGGAGAGTACAATTCGACAGAATTAGCATAGAATTAGCATAGGTGTTCCCTGTCCATAATGAACTTAAAGTCTAGAGGGGGAGACAGACATTGATATGAATAAATAATTTATAATTTGAAGGTATATACATAAGTTCTGTGGGGTTAGGGGTGGGGCAAATAGCAAATGTCCAAAGGTCACAGACTGAAGTGCATAGATGATGCAGAAGGGGGAGTGAGCCAGGGAAAAGAAGGCTTAATCGGGGAAGGCTACTTGGAGAAGATGTGACCTTAATGTGGCAAGTAATTCCTGACCCGTCTTCATCCCTGCCTCCCCTCACCCACCTCTTCCCCTAAACCCAATGGGAAGAGGCATCCACAGGGCAAAGGAAACAGCTGGTTTGCTCAATGCCTTTGAATTTGGTTTTGAGGGAGCAGGCTCCTCTACCATTACTCCCCTGCTGTTTAAGCCATTTCATTTTTCTTTTTTTTATGGTATTTGTTAGCACTTACTATGTGCCAGGCTCTGTACTAAGCTCTGGTACATTCCTAGTGTTCCTTCCTTGAAGGGCACTCTTGTATGTCTGGTTTGGGCATCCATCAAGAACTAGTGGTCCTTGATGAATCAATCAATGGTATTTATCAAGTGCTTTCTTTATGCGGAGCACTGTACTAAGTCCTTGGGAGAGTACGTTACAAGAGAGTTGGCTTTATGGTTGGGGGAGGGGATGCTGAGAAAGGCACAGATCTGTTGGGTTTCCAGTCCCCTGCCCATAACCCTGCAGGGAATGTGCATCAGTGTCATGCTTCTATTTTACCCATCTAAGTAGTTAGCACAGTGCTTTGGACACAGTGGGTGCCCAATAAATACTATTGTTGGATTACTTAATGATTAACTGGATGTTCTTCATGTATTCTAGGTCAGAACTCCAGAGGATCAAGTGCCCCCTTCATGAGGGTCTCCCTTTTCCCAACCTGCATACCAATAGTAATCTTCGTTATTGTTCATGTTGCCTTCTGGTGATTGATGTTTTCTTTCCCTGCAACGGTTGGTTACAAAAAAGTGCTTTCTCAAATGCAGTGGTTATGCATGGTTTTCTCCTACTCTGTTTTTAAAAGGTTTCTATTTCATTGTTCTTTAAAATATGAATACAACACAAAACATGAGTAAGTCCTTTTAAGGAATCTGAAATGCCTTAATACCTAATTGATGAACCAAAGGAATTTAAGAATTACATCCATCAGACATATTCTAAAAATGTTAAGAGTAAAAGCATTATCCAAAAATGGAGAGCCTCACAAAAGCTTAGAAGCACTTTTTCTTAAGCCAAGCACTATTTTTCCAGTAAAACTGCATTGTTTTGAGAATTTCATGAGGTGTTTGTATTGAGATGCTATTATTGAAATTGACAGAAAAATCTATGTTTATGTAAAATGATCTCCATTTTGATGGCAAACCTTGAATAGATTTGACTACTTAAAAGCAGTGTGCTTACAAGTTGTATTTTTTCAAAGTGCGCATACTGTGTTCTTTACTATGTGATGTTTTCGCTATTAACTTAATTACATTACAAGATGAGTATTTCCATATGTTGTGATTCCTATGAGAGAAGAAATTACTCTGTTGTTTCTCTGTAAACAGCGCTTTAAGTATTAGTGAAACCGTTTGTAAAATGTGCAATGACCTGACTCCAAACCTAAATCTTTATACAAAACCTAAGAAGTTCTTTCCCAATTCCCATTAGAAATCTCCCTCTACCTTTCCCGCCACCCATCTTTCCTCACCAGTATGTCTATCAGTCTTGTTGGGGCTGACGTTCCAGATGCAGAGTGCATTTCACACAACTCCAGGACTGTGGTAATGCTGGAGATTTCAATGGTGATGATGTGATCTTTCAGAATCTGGTATTAAAGAGATTATTCCAATCCCATTTTCATAGCAAATGTAAAGAATATATAAAATGGGTACATTGGCTTCAAATTTCTTCAAATATATATATATATTTTTTACTTCCTAAGTTCCCATTAGTATGACAGTTTACAGGGTCTTATAGATCTGTACTTTCAGTTATTTTGATTTATAAACCTATCAGAATGTTAAAAACAAACATCAATAAGGATAAAGATTTGTAAAATTCTTTTATTTCCTTGGAAAATTTTTGTGACTATTTAAGGATGAAATTTAAGACAATGGTATATTAAAATGAGAAAAAATGCCAACTCTTTAAGCAAGGTCTGTATATGTTGTATATACGTAAAATATATATATATATAAATGGATAGTTGCTTTTCCTATTGGCTGACAATGAATGTTTCCAAACAGTTGCAGACTGGGGAAGTAAAATTTCTCAATAAATATGTTTTCCATGCTACATGTAAGGAGGGTGTTTTTTTGTTCTTATTTTAGTAACTCCCACTTCATATTCTCGTACTTCCATTTTCAAAGATGGTATTATTGTCTCACCTAACATCTGGCAATATATCTCCATGAGATAAGTACTAAGTAACATGTTTCACATTGAAAAGTATGACATATATCCCTAAACTCCTGCGTGTATATCCTATGGTTATCTGTATGTATTTTTTATTAGTCTAATAAAATATTTGTAACATTGAAAATGCTGATTCATTTTAAAATATGTTATAATATGGACCCTTGCATACTGAAAAAAATGTAAAGATGTCAAACTTGGATTAGTTCAACAAAAATAATGTTTATTTTGATAATACCAGTTTTCATAATTTCCTCCCAACTTTCATCTTTTTGTTTCTTGCTTTCAAATGAGTTTTAATTGGGATTTAATCCTATCTCTAAATATTGTTTAACCTTCCAATAAATTCAGCTTGGTTTCATTCAGATTCTCTTCGGATTCCCAAGTACTTCAATTTCTCATAGATTATTGTGTTTAGTTTTTCTTTTTTGATCCCAGTTGATCATATCTTGTCTGCAAATGGTCTAAAGTACACCTGCGTCTCCAACCCCATCTCTTCACACCTTATTGAAGCACTTCCCCCACTCCATTCTTCTTTCCCTGACTGCTATCTTCAATAGTTAGCTTTCCCAAAACGTTTCCCCCACTGCTTTCAAACATACTCATGTCTCCTCTTTCTTCAAAAAAAAAAACACCAAGAATTTTCTCCTTGATGTCCTCCAATCTGCCAACTGCCCCCTTAATGCCACAGAGACTGCCCTCTCAAAGGTCAACAATGATCTCCTTCTTGCCAAATCCAATGGCCTCTACTCCATGCTAATCCTCCTTTATTTTTCAGCTGCCTTCAATATTGTTGACCACCCCCTTCTCCTGGAAACATTAACCAATCTTGGCTTCACTGACACTTTCCTCTCCTGGTTCTCCTAGCTCTCTGACTGTTCATTCTCAGTCTCTTTGGTGGGCTCCTCCTCTGCCTCCCACCCCTTAATCGTTGGAGTCCCTCACAGCTCAGTTTCGGGCACCTTCTATTCTCCATCTACCCCCACTCCCTTGGATAACTCATTCGTTCCCTTGGCTTCAACTACCATCTCTCTGTGGATAATTCCTCAGCCTACATCTCCTGCCCTGATCTTCTTCTCTGCTGTCTTGCATTTCCTCTAATGCCAAACTACTTATTGTTCGATCTCCTGTATCTCACCGCCCACCTCTTGTCCCCATCCTGCCTCTGGCCTGGAACGCCCTACCTCTTCATAGCTGACAGATGATCACTCTCCCTACCTTCGAAACCATATTAAAAGCACAACTCCTCCAAGAGGCTTTCCCTGACTAAACTCTCATTTCCTTTTCTCCCATCCCTTGCATCACTCTTGCACTTGGATTTGTACCCTTTATTCACCCCTCCCTCAAGCTCACAGCACTTATGTACATATCTGAAATTCATTTATTTATGTTAATGCCTTTCTCTTTTAGACTGTAAGCTCACTGTGAGCAGGGAAAATGTCTACCAACTCTGTTATTCTGTACTCTCCCAAGCACTTGGTACAGCACTTTGCACACAGTAAGCACTCAGTAATATGATTGATTGATTGATTAGATTCATTCAGGTGATCCCAATTATTACCAACCTAGACAAGCATTAATGATTACCTATCTGTCCTCAGAGGGTCCCCTGGAGTTTATCTCACCTCTGCAACCATTTGCTGAAAACCCCCTTTCAGATGACTTTTGCACTACTGAATGTCAGTCTTTCAAATCTTTGAAATGCAGTAGCTTTTGGATTGGGGAGATGAGTATTCCAAAACTTTGAAAACAAAACTCATTTTAAATGATAAGATATTAATCCAGAAAACATGATTGTGTTATATTACAATTCTGAAAGCGTATTTATATCAGGCCTGGGGCCCAGGGAGGTGGGAATCTACGCTAAATGCATGAATGGCCTAAATGATGGATGATTGGTCACAAATTTTATATGAAAGGAAACACCTGACAAGTTTGAAGGTTTGAAAATAAAAAAATAATGAAAGTGTTTGGATTTTCATACATTCGGAGGACAATGTAACACTGCGCTGGAGTTGGAGCTTCTACCTGAAGTAGTGACCTGTTTTTTTCTGAGGTGAAAATGGGATATACTCATTCATTTATTTAGTCATTGTTTCATGAACGTGTGTTACTAGTTGTATCTATATTTTTCCTCCTAATCCCACTGTATGTATTCAATTTATGACTGCCTTTTTCCCTCATTAGATTGTAAGCTCCCAGAGGGCAGGGACCATGTCTTATAATGTTACTATACTCTCCCAAGAGCTTAGTACAGTGCTGTTCATACAGTAGGTGCTCAGTAAATACTATTGAATAAATGACTGAGTGGGTGGGTCTTCCAGGAAGTGGGACTCTTCTATGGCTGCAAATATCAAGACCCGAGTTTGGGTAGACAGTCTGGTACACATTGTCTAACTTGCTGTTTCTCCTTAGGGAGCAAACAGACCCTCCTTACTAGGGATGTAGGGGGAGAAACTCCACATTGTGTGCAGAGCCCAGAGATTGGACCACCCAACTTGTGGTGGGAGATACTGGAGCCACCTACATTTACTACCTGTCAGCAGCTGCGTCTGACAGTTTTTACTGGAGCATCTTCAGCTGAGCTGGTCCTGGTCTTAGGAGAATGGAGAACATGACAAATAGGAGTAACTTGTTCCTCGAAAAATTTCCGGCGTGCCTCTCGATGCAACCTTCCTCCTGGTTCTCTCTTTCGACAACATCGTCAACAGCAGCGGCAACAGCAGTGGTGACAGCAGCAGCAACAGTAGCGACGATATCTATTCTGTGCTTAATGTGTGCAGAGCACTGGACTAGGTGCTTGGGAACATGCAACAGAAATGAAAGACACAGTGCTCTCAAGTTGCTTACAAACTGCTGGGGTATCAAAGCAGACACAAATTGCAACCATACACTACGAATGATAGTATGTTCGTACTAAAGTAAGAACTTCCCCCAAGGAAGAGAAGATGAGGCAACTCAGATCATTGCACTGAGAACCTGTAGTACAATCCCACTCTCTGGACTTTAGGCCTGGATTAGAGTTTTTTAAAAAGGGAGATGGGGCCATCCCACCCTGCCAGGTCAATCCGCTTGTCCAGGTCATAGCAGCACAATGGTGTCCTCCCGCTTTGCTTCCCACTCCAGAACCCACACCAAATCTCCTCAGAACAGGGCCATGGACAGCTTCACCATGGTTGTCTCTCACATCACTAGGGATGTCAAGAATGGAAATCAGTTCCTCTAAAAAAGTAGTTGAAAGCTCACGTGACTCACCAAAATGTCAATTGTCTCACAAAATGCCAAATAGTCCAACTAGTTGAGTGACCATTCATTTTCACACCATTCCTACTATTGTCTTTGGCACATGTTCCACAATTTTGAAAGTTATTTGGGAAGCATTCCTTGCTCCAGAGTAAGTTGTATGTCATTCTCCCCTTGCCAACCCCCTCTTCTTTTCCTCCAGTACTCCCTCTCATCAGAAGCAGCATATTCAGCACTATCAAGCACCTACTGTGTGCAAAATGCTGCATAACAGGCTTGGGAACCACACAGTAGAAGTTAGAGACATGGTCCAGGCCCTCTGGGAAATTACACTATAAAAATGGGGAAGACAAGTGGACATAAATTGCAAACATCCAATAAAGAGCATGAACCTAGATACAAATGATAAAAGCAAAAGTAGGTAAATAAATACATAAGTGAAAAATTATCAGTTATAATCATGAGTGCTAAGGTGGGTGGCTGTGAGATGCTATGACGATGAAGATGGGGATTAGTCCAATAATTCCTCTTGGAGGAAGTGACTTTTTAGGAGGGCTTTGAAGGTGGAATGGGACATGATTCTGCAGACTTTACCCGGGGGTAGATTTCAAGGCAGGGGAAAAGTGGGAGCAATTGGTCCAGGGAGGGCGATCCACAAAAAGGATAAGACAGGAGGATAGTGTGGGAGGAGCCAAGAGTACACCAGGGATGAAGTGGAAGAGGAGAGTGAACAGATGATAGGGAAATAGCAGGTAGAGAAACCAAGGTTTTGTCTTATGTGAAGAGAAATGGGTAGCTAATGGTGAGATGAATTGAGGATAATGCCTGTAAGACAGGGAGGATACCAGTGGTGTTTAAAATAATTGGAAATTCCAGATGGGAAGATGAAGAGTTCTGTTTTGGACAAGTTAATTATGTGGTGTCAACAAGAGATGTCCTGAAGGCAGAAAGGAAATGCGAGACTGCAGAGAAGGTGAGGGATTGGGCTGTAGAGGTAGATTTGAGAAACATCTGCATACAAAGGGTAGTTGAAATCATGGGAGCGAATGCTTTCTCCAAGGGAGTGGGTGTAGATTGAGAATAGAGGGAACCCAGAACTGAGCCTTGAGGGACTCCTGGACAGGGAGAGAGACAGAGGAAGAGCCTGCATAAAAGACAGAGAAGGAATGGTCAGAGAAATAAGAGGAGAACCAGGAGAGGTCGGTACCAATGAAGACAACATTAGCTACTGAGTCTGTCACCAAACCTCTTTACAATCTACCCCTTCCTTGCCAACCAAACTGCTTCTTCACTGATCCAAGCTCTTATCATGTCCTGCCTTGACTACTGTATCGCCTCCTTGATCACCTCCATGCCTCCTGTCTCTCCCCTCTCCAGTCCATGTTTCCTCTGCTACCAGGTCATTTTTCTAAAAAAAAAAAAAAGTTCAGTCCACATCTCCCCTCTCCTCAAAAACCTTCAACTGTTGCTCATCCATCCTCTATAAGCTCCTCGATGGCAGGGAACATGTCTACGAACTCTCCCAAGTACTTAGTACAGTGCTTGGCACACAGTAAGCACTCAATAATTACAATTAATGAATTGATTGATCAGAAACTCCTTACCATTGGCTTTAAGGCACTCAATCTGCTCTCCCCATCCAACCTTACCTAGCTGACCTCCTACTAAAACCCAATCCATACTCTTCGCTACTGTAACAATAACTCTTCTCTGTACCTCGATCTCATCTTTCTCATTGCTGGCCCCTTGCCCACATCCTCCCTCTGTCCTGGAAAAACTCTTTTATGTCTGATAGACCACAACTCCCCGTCTTCAAAGCCTTACTAAAATCACATCTCCTCCAAGAGGCCATCCCTGATTAAGCCCTTACTTCCCCTACTTGTTTACCCATCTGCATTGCCTGTTAACCTGGGTTTGAATCCTTAATCCCCTTGATTTATTAATAATAATAATAATAATGATAATAATGGTATTTGTTAAAGTGCTTACTATGTGCCAAGTACTGTTCTAAGTGCAGGGGTAGATATAAGGTAAAGTGGGGCTCACAGTCTTAATCCCCATTTTATAGATGGGTTAACTGAGGCAAAGAGAAGTTAAGTGACTTGCCCAAATTCACAGAGCTGACAAGAAGCAGAGCCTAGATTAGAACCCACAACCTCTGACTCTGAAGCCCCTGCTCTTTCAACTAAGCCACGCTGCTTCTCTACTTTCATTCTATTTACTTTCACTCAACCCCTCCATCGGTAATTCATTTTAATGTTTCTCTCTCTCCCTCTAGTCTGTAAGCTCCTTCTCCTGGACAGGGATCGTGTCTCCCACCTCTAATGTCCTCTCCCAGATGCTTAGTACAGTGCCCTTCATGCCGACAGCTCTCAATAAACACCAATGATTGATTGATTGAATGATTGGAAGTTTTGCAGGACAGTGAAGTGTTCTTGGTCATGTGATAAGAAAATGATTCTAACAGCCATAAGTAGGGTAGACTGCAGAAAGGTAAGGCTGAAGGCCAGAACAGTAACAAAATTATTATAGGAATCTACCCCAACTGTTAAGAGGGCTTGGACCAAGAAGATAGTCATAAGCCTGCAGAGGAAGTGATGGATCTGTGCAATTCTACAGGAAGTGGAAGCAGGTTGGCCTAGTGGAAACAGCACACATGAGGAAGTCAGAAAACCTGAATTCTCATCCCTCCTCCACCATTTGCTTGCTGTGTGATCTTAGGCAAGAAGTGCTTAATACAGTGCTCTGCCCACAGTAAGAGCTCAATAAATATCACTGCTTGATTGATCAATTGGTCAACCAAGTCTTTTGTGCTCAGTGTCCTCATATGTTAAATGGGGGTTCAATACCTCTTCTCCCTCCTATTTAGACTGTGATCCCCAAATGGGACCTAGACTGTGTCTAACCTGACTATATTTTATCTACCCCAGCACTTAGCACAGTGGTTGGCACATAGTAAGTGCACAACAAATACACAATTATCATTAGGAAGAACTGACAGGGTTCTGAGACTGACAGTGTGGGAGGTTGACACTGCTTGAGAGCCAGATTTGGTTCCAAGAAGAGCCAAAAAGGTCTTGTGAGTCATTGGTGCCAACTCCTTGTGTGGAACAAAGAGAGGCTGGTGGAACCACCTACAATTAAAGAGTGAAGGGAGGATGGAGATCTGGCCAATGGTCCATAAATTCCCATGCCCATAAATTTCATCAAAATATTTCAGTGTCTTCAAATAAGGGCAGCAGTCACACTGGGTTAACATCAGGAAGAATACCAGGGGTTTCATCACCACCATAGTCACCACTGCTTTGCTACTCCCTTCTCATTTAAAGTAGCAGGTACCTGAATGTGGAGTTTGCCCCGGGTCCGGTGGCTACTTCTATTTGAGCAGTGCCAATTGATCAATCACCCTCTGATTTTGACCTGTCAGTGAAATTTTGAAAGTCAGTCATTTTTATTCACCCTCCTTTTATTCATTCATTCTCAGCAGTGGACTACACTGATGAGGAGCTAGCAAAAGAGTTTGAGAAGTGGTGGTCAGGGAGGTGGAAAGAGAACCAGGGGAAATAGTGTGTTGGGAAAAACCAAAGCTAACACAAGTTTCCAAGAGGAGGGTAGAGCCCCTCGGATGTAGTGAGCAGGAGTTCATTGGAAAGCGCCTGAGCACAGTCACAGTGGAATGAAGGAACTGAAATCTAGTTTAAGGGATATTTAAAAAAGATCTTGTGGAGAGGAAATTGAGGTCAGGTCTTCAGCCTGCTCAAGGCCTTTGATCAGGTATGGGGCAGAGTGATGGGTTTATAGCTGAGGATCCAGTGGAATTGAAGGAAGTCTATTCAGTTTAGGAGAGATTGGGCTTGTTTGAAAATAGAGGGAAAGGAACCAGAGGAGAGTTAAAAAATAGTAGCCTGAATAAAAAAGGATAGATGGATGGATGAATAGATTTTTTTAAGGGGTTTGTTAAGCTCTATATGTCAAACACTGTACTAAGTGCTGGGATAGATACAATCCCATCAGGTTGGACTTAGTCCCTGTCCCACATGGGGCTCACAGTTTTAATCCCCATTTGACAGATGAGGTAACTGAGGCACAGAGAAGTTAAGTGACTTCCCCAAGGTCACACAGCAGACAACTGGCAGAGCTGGGATTAGAACCCACGACCTCTGACTCCTAAATCCAGGCTCTTTCCACTAAGCCACGCTGCTTCTCTGATTAAGAATATTTAAGAAGACTTAGCCCCAACATTCCAGACAATTGCTGCAGGGAAGTCATTCTCCCCAACCCTACGTACCACCCTTGAACCGCAGGCATTTTTTTAAATAGCAGCACCAGTAACATGTGCCTCCTTGACCACCATCCTGCAGGCCCCCACCCCAGATTCATTCACCATTACTGCTGCCATAAACCCCACTGCTGCTGAAAAACATCTGCCAGGGTGACTGGATTGAGCCTCCATCAATCGATAGGATTTATTGAGTGCTCACTCTGTACACTGTATTAAGCGCTTTTGAAAGCATACTATAGTAGACATGGTGGCTGCCTTCAGGGACTTTATAATCTAGCAGGGGAGAGAAACATTGAAAGAAAGTACAGGTAGAGGGAAGCAACCAACTGTGAAGATATTTACATAAATCTTACTAGTAGACAATGCTTTCTCCAGCACTGTGACAGGTATTGGACCTGGATCCAGTCCTCTGAAATCTCGATCATGTCCCATTTTTTCTGGGGGGGAGCGTTTGTTAAGCGCTTACTATATGCCAGGCATTGTACTAAGTATTGGGGTAGATACAAGTTAATCAGATTGAACACAGTCCCTGTCAATAAATCAATTGCATTTATTGAGCACTTCCTGTGTGCAGACCACTGTACTAAAGTCTTGGAGGAGTACAGTCTAACAATATAACTGACACATTTTCTGCCCACAGTGAGCTTACAGTCTAGAGGGGGAAACAGACATTAATATAAATAAATTACAGATATGAACATAAGTGCTGTGGAGCTGGGAGGGTGTGATGAATAAAGGGGGGAAGTCAGGGAGAGGCAGAAGGGAGTAGGAAAAGAGGGTTTAATCAGGGAAGGTTTCTTGGAGGAGATGTGTCTTCAATAAGGCTTTGAAGCAGGAAAGGGGAATTGTCGGATATGAAGAAGGAGGGGTTCCAGGCTGGAGGGAGGATGTAGGGGAGAGGTTGGCAGCAAGATAGATGAGATTAAGGTACAATGAGTAGGTTGGCATTAGAGGACAGAAGTGTGCAGGCTGGGTTGTAGTAGGAGAGTAATGCAGAGAGGTAGGAGGAAGCAAGGGAATTGAGTGCTTTAAAGCCAATGGTAAGGAGCTTTGGTTTGATGCAGAGGTGGATGGGCAACCACTGGAGGTTCTTGAGGAGTTGGGAAACATGGACTGGACATTTTTGTAGAAAAATGATCTGGGCAGCAGAATGAAGTATGGACTGGAGTGGGGAGAGACAGGAGGCAGGGAGGTCAGCAAAGAAGCTGACTAATCAAAGAGGGTTAGGATATGTGCTTGGAGTAACATGGTAGCAGTTTGGATAGAGTGGAAAAGGTGGATTTTAGCAGTGTTGTGAAGGCTAAACTGACAGGATTTAATGATAGATTGAACATGCAGAATGAATGAGTCAGAGGAGTCAAGGATAATGCCAAGGTTATAAGCTCATGAGCAGGAAGGATGGTGGTGCTGTCTATAATGATGGGAAAGTCAGGGGAAGGACAGGGTTTGAGTGGGAAGATAAGTAGTTCTGTTTTTGACACATTAAATTTGACTTGACAGCAGGACACCGAAGTAGAGATGTGTTGAAGGCAGGAGGAGATGTGAAACTGCCGAGAGGGAGAGGGATCAGGGCTGGAGATGTAGATTTGGGAATTATCTGCATAGATGTGGTAGTTGAAGCCACGTGAGCAAATGAGTTCTCCAAGGGAGTAGGTGTAGATGGAGAATAGAAGGAGATCCAGAACTGAACCTTGAGGGACACCCAGGGGTAGGAGTTGGGGGGAGGGGGCAAAGGAAGAGCCCAAAAAGAGGCTGAGAGCGAGTGGTCAGAGAGACCGGAGAACCAGGAGAAGACATTGTCCCACCATAAGGATCCCAATCTTAACGCCCATTTTACAGACGATGTAACTGGGACACAGAGAAGTAAAGTGACTTGCCTAAGGTCACACTGCAGGCAAATGGTGGAGGTGGGATTAGAACCCAAGTCCTTTCATCCCTAGGCCCATGCCCACCCAAGCCAGTTCTCATCCCAGATTCAGCCATGGGGTAAGAACAGACCAGGGCAGGATAAATTAATCAATGGCATTTATTGAGCACTTTGTGCAGAACACTGTACTAAGCAATTGTGAGAGTACAATGCAGTTTCTAAGGATGGGACTAATAACTATTTCTCTGTGTGTACCCCTCTCTCTTCTCTCCCTTTTCCCTTCTTGGCAGTGGTTAGTGTTGGTAGTGGGAAGAATAGAGTGATATGCCTGAACTAACTGCATTAGCTGTAACAGCAGTTGCTCCAAAAAAATTTAATAAGTACTGAAGCCTGGGAATGTGGAGAAGACAGAGGAGGAGGTGGCCATATTATGGGTACAGGGATGCAGAAAATCCCTTAGGATCAGGAAAGTAAAATAAAGGAAGGGTTTTGGGGTTTGGAAAATAATTTACAGGATAGATTTCACTTGCCTGTAGTGCCCGTTTACCATTTTGGGGCTGCTTCTAGAATAGAAACTAACAAAATCTATGAAAATCTATGGGAAAATATACGTCATGATACAGCCAGGCAAGATACATACACATTTTTGAGGCCACATCATAGCTGTATTAACATACACTTAGATGTGGGCATGTAAATACACATGTATGTATATAAGGGGCAAGAGACAATAGAGTCAACAGCAAGGCACAGTAAAGAGGTTAATTTGGGTGTAGCAAGGAAAGCAAACTGAGGATATAGTGGGTCAAGAGAATAGATATGTCAGAAGGTGGAGTGTCTTGAAGCCAATGATCCAGAGCTGTTTTATGTGGAGAGAAATGACTGAGCATTGGAGCATATTTTAGGAAAAGGGTGTTGTATTCAGAATGATGTTTTAGATAGCTGTTATGGGCAACAGAGTGTACTAAAATCTGATGAAGGGAGAGGTTGGAGGTAGGGAGACCAGTGAAGAGGTTGAAGCGGTAGTAATTGCATTAGTAACGGACTGGAAGACAGGAGATACAAATTCTAATCCCAGCTCCTGCACCTGCCTGCTGTGAGACCTTGGACAAGTCATTTAATGTTTCTGGGCCTCAGTTCCTCATTTGTAAAATTGGGATTAAATATCTGTTCTCCCTCCTCCTTAGAATATGGGCCCCATGTGTGATAGGATCTGGGTCCAATTTAATTATCCTGTATCTTCCCCAAGCTGAGAACAGGTCTTGGGACTTAGTAACTGCTTAACAAATATTATTATTATAATCATCATCATTATTGTTATCATTAAGTCTCCTATCATAAATATGGATGAGTCTTGTTCCGGTCACACAAATTTTCAGACTGAGAACCTACACCAAGAAATTGATTCTAGTGCTCCTGGTTTGTTTAGCACCACTTGCAGTGGAGAACTGGAATGAGTGCAATATGGGAGTGGACAGGCAGGAGTTCACCCCTCTGTGAAGGGCATGCAAAAATTAGACAGATAAAATCCATCTGTGGCTCAGGTCACCACAACCAAATGGTCTATGGTCTTAATGGCATAGTCTGGCTGTCAATTTTCTGGGTATCTGTTGCAATCATTGTCACCCGTCACCCAGATATTTTAAGGATTATCTCCTGAGCTTGCCCACCGCATGAGATGCTGTAGGTGCTCTTTGGCCAGAAATCTTCACCACTGATGGCATAGCCCAGCAGACACTCCCCACTTCTGCCTTGTGTTGGACTTGGCACTGGTCTCCTACAAGAGGCTTTCCCTGACTAAGCCCTCCTTTTCTCCTCTCCCACTCCCTTCTGTGTCACCCTGACTTGCTCCCTTTATTCATCTCCAATTCCCAGCCCCACAGCACTCATGTACATACCTGTAATTCATTTATTTATATTAATGTCTGTCTCCCCGTCTAGACTGTATGCTCGTTGTGGGCAGGGAATGTGTTTCTTTATTTTTGTATCATACTCTCTCAAGTGCTTAATACAGTACTCTGCACATAGTAAGTGCTCAATAAATACAATTGAATGAATGAATGAACGGTCTACTAGAGAGATTAAGGGAGTATGAACCAGGATGATGGGTGTAAGGGTGGAGGGGAAGAAGTAGATCCGGAAATACGGGGGAGGAAAAATGGCTGCATTTAGTGAAGCCTGACGGTGAGAGGTAAAAGATAGGCAGAGAGAATAGAGTGTTGTTGACTGTGCTGGGAAAGGAAGAAAGGGGAGTGGGTTAGAGAATTAATTGATCAGTCAATTGTATTCATTAAGGGCTTACTCTATGCACATCAGTGGAATGAGCACATGGGAGAGTATGATAGAATAGGGATATATTATCCTTGCCTGAGGAAGATGAAGAGTTCAATTTTATCCAGGTTAACTTTAAGGTGTCTTTGGCATGTCCGGATAGTAAATAATTATAATAATAATGGTACTTGTTAAGTACTTACTATGTGCCAAGCACTGTTCTAAGCACCAGGGTAGATACGATTCAATCAGGTTGGACACAGTCCCTGTCCCACATGAGGTCACATTATCTTAGCCCCCATTTTACAGATGAGGTAACTCAGTCCCAGATAAGATAAGTGACTTGCCCAAGGTCACAGAGTAGATTTGTGGCAGAGCAGAACTAGATCCCAGGTCCTCATACTCCAGGCCCACACTCTATCCAGTAAGCCACGCTGCTTTGCCATTTTTCATGGCTGTGACTGCTCTATCTTCCTTCCACCATAACTGGACAAGTGTCAGGCCTTCACAGGTAAACACCCTGCTATATTCACTAATTGAATCATGCCTGGTAAAATAAGGAGAGCAGACTAACAGACTTCATTTCTGAATCAACATAATCATACTAATGAAAACTGCAGGGAAAACTGTCCAGTGAGGAACAATTGCTTGTATTCGTACAACAATTATTCCACTCATCCAAGAATTGGCTACATTCCAAGCTAAACCATACAACATTAGGCTGATGATTAATACAAACGATCATGCTTTCAACCCTCAACTTCTACGGCCCATTAAGGATAATGGGTAGTGAGCAGTCTAACCTCTTTTCTTCTTTCTTCTTCCTATTTTTTATCCCCCTGAGTCTTGGAGCTTCCTGTGTCCATTCCCCTTGGATTATGATTACAAAAGCCTGAAAACAAAAAGGTGTGACTAATGATAGAGTGGCCTACCATGAGGGTAAAACCATAAAGAAGCAGCGTGGATCAGTGGAAAGAGCACGGGCTTTGGAGTCAGAGGTCATGGGTTCGAATCCCAGCTCTGCCACTTGTCAGCTGTGTGACTGTGGGCAAGTCACTTCATTTCTCTGTGCCTCAGTTACCTCATCTGTAAAATGGGGATGAAGACTGTGAGCCCCACGTGGGGCAACCTGATTCCCCTGTGTCTACCCCAGCGCTTAGAACAGTGCTCTGCACATAGTAAGTGCTTAACAAATACCAACATTATTATTATTATAAAGATTCCAAACAATTCAGTTTTTGAGTCTCTGCTTTCATGTGATCCCATATTGAAAGAATTGTAGGAATGGAAAAATGCTCACTGGATAGGAATATATCTAATAATCATTATGGTATTCATTAAGCACTTACTATGTGACAAGCACTGTGCTAAGTGCTAGGGTAACTACAAAATAAGCAGACTGGATATAGTTCTTGTCCCACATGTGTTTCCTGGTCTAAAAGAGAGGGAAATTCCTATTCTTAATTCCCATCTCACAGATGAGGAAATTAAGGCACAGTGAAGTTAAGTGAATTGCTTGAGTCACAAAGCAGACAAATAGCAAAATCTAGGATAACTCAGATCTCCTGATTCCCAGTCCTAAGCACTTTGCTGCTTCTCCCAAGCAGACTGTGATTTAAGCAGTGTTTTCAGCTGAGTCAAAATCTCTTAGGTCCAACAGAGTAAGGACTCCATACTACAAAATGGTCTTTCATTCAGGTTAAGGCTTCATTAGTAATCCCTCAGCTGTGATCTGTTGGAATAGCACCATGGAGATTAATGAAGCAGCTGATGGAAAAAAAGTCAGCACGGAGTAGGAAATGGTTTCTTCATAGAAAAGTAAGGATGTGTGGTTCAGAAGTTTGACTTGTTAATTCTCTGAGAAGTTCTCTTGATGGAAGATTCTTGTTCATTTGAGCTTTTCTAGTGTGTAGTATGAGGCAGGAGGTCATATTGTTGGACTGTTGAGACATCTACTAAGGTAGGAGATTCCTTAGAAGGACTGCACACCTTTGAATTGGGGTTAAAATGGTCATGGAGTTGTTAAAGTGTTTTTGTAGAAACCAAATAAAGCCATATTATTTTTCTGATGGTTACTCACTTCTGATTGGAAGAATAGTTAGAACTGAAATTGTTTCTTAGGAATAGTAATTTCTTTCCTGCTGACCATTAATTAGTCAGAGGGGAGAGTTTACTGTTATAAGAATGTGGTTTAAGGTAACTACCTCGGAGTAGTCACAGGGGAGAGTTTACTGATATAAGAATGTGGTTTAAGATAACTAACTACCTCGGAGCTATGAGCCCAGTCTTCACCATCTTTGTTGGTGCATGGAGACTGAAAAACTTTCAGGTTATTAAGTGGAGAAGTCTCTGAAGGGAAATTTTAATTCTGCCATCTCTGCATGGAACTGGGAAGAGCACATCATATTTACAGAGTTGGAGGTTTGCCTCATAACATTAAATAAAGAGATTCTTTGTCATTTATTAAACATGAGGTGTATGTGGGTCCAATTTGTAGACTTGTGTTCCAAAGGAAGGTACCGGTAACATTTCCTAAGGTTATACATCAACCAACCAAGGGCAAAAGCTTCCTTTCCTTCTTCAAGTCAAGATTATTTTTTGGCCTTGAGCTGTAAAAGTGAGAACATTGAGCCTTGTTCGACTGTGAACCCCATGTAAGACAGGAACAGTGTCTGACCTGATTAACTTGTATCTACCCCAGTGCTTAGATGAGTGCCTGACACATAGTAAGGGTGTAAAAGATATAATAATAATAATAGATGATAGCTTTATATATGCTCTTCTTCTTGTGTCTGTTATATTGTACTCTTCTCAGCACTCATAACAGTGGTTAACAGTGACTGTTATTCAAGCTGAATTAATGTTTTCACCTGACTCTTTCAGGATATTATCAGTGTGGGAAACAAATTGTGGTATTTGTTAAGTGCTTACTATGTGCAAAGCACCATTCTAAGTACTGGGGGATACAAGGTGAACAGGTTGTCCCACGTGGGGCTCACAGTTTTAATCCCCATTTGACAGATGAGGTAACTGAGGCACAGAGAAGTTAAGTGACTTGCCCAAGGTCACACAGCTGACTAGCGGCAGAGTGGGGATTAGAACCCGTGACCTCTGACTCCCAAGCCCGCACTCTTTCCACTGAGCCACTCTGCTTCAAATGTTCCAGAGTTGTTTTTTTATGGAATTAAGTGCTTACTATGTTCCAGGAGCTGTATTAAGCACTGCAGTAGATACAAGCTAACTAGGTTGGACACAGTCCATGCCCCCACTATGTAGATGACATCACTGAGGCTCACAAAAGTGACTTGCCCAAGGTCATACAGCAGACAATTGGTGGAGCCATGATTAGAAACTTGGTCCTTCTGATTCCCAGACCTGTGATCTCTCCACTAGGTGACACTGCTTGATATGTCTAGACCAGGAGTGCTAGTCTTTGCTAATTGTCTGCTGTTTTTGTTTGCCCTCATTTCTTTTATCTTAGTGATATACATTTGCATGGTTGCTTTAAAAGCAAGGTGTTCTGATTTTTTTCCATTGCATATTGGAGACTATGAACTAGTATGAAGTAGGTAAGTCAGGTGTGGTTCGTTCAATTTCCCTGACAGTGAAATACACCTGTCCTCTCCAATTCCATGGGGAAACCTTGGAGAATTTCATTGACTTATTCATGGCCCCTATCATTAAATCATTACATTGGCTGTCAGAAATCAGTCCAAGTCTTAGCAGAACTAATGATCCCTAAATTGAATCCAGATACTTGTAAGGGTGTTTGAGGTAACAATCTTTCCCCCAAAATGATCAATAAAGGGTGACCAATGTGCAGAAAAAGGTGTTGACTCCATTGTCTGGGGGGTAATGTGCCCAGAGCCTTGGAGAGTTTAAGTGAGAGTTTGCCCAAGGTTCCTACTGATCTGGGTAGTGTGGTAAGCCCACAACAAGCTGTTTTATTATTGACTGTAATCTCATGAACAACAAGGAAGAGACTGGCAAAGGAACTGGGCTTTACTCAAGTCAGGTGACTAGGGGCCTGTGGGGGCAGAGCTTGGAGGGAGCTGGGGCTTTCTCTCCCTGTTCTAACCAGTAACAGGCCTGGACCAATCAGTGAGTGCCATGTAGAGCCACAGCTGCTACACCTAAGGCAGAGAAAAGGTAGTTGTTTCAAATCGTGAGGGGGGTACCTATGAGCAGCAGTGAAGCTCATAGGAGGTACAGAGGGAAAGCACCTGGAGCAGAAGCATGCAGAGGAGAAGCAAGAAGGAAGTATGCTGAGAGTAGCACATGAAAGCAGTGAAGGCAGCACTGGCAGAATGGGCTCCTTTGACCACAGACTGGTATTGGACCCTTGGGTTATGGTGAGTGAGTGTTTGTATGTGTCACTCCCTTGCATGCTGGTAAAACTAAGTAAAAACTTTCCACAGTAACCTTGGTGATCAGAGGTGTGGTTTGAACTCTACTATGTGTCTCTGAGTCTCCCCTGGTCCAGGAAGGTCCTGGTTGGTATGAACCGGGGGCTTGCGTCAGATAGCTCCTTTTACCTAATGCCTGGGCATTTGCCTGTGAGGTCTGCCGTTCATTATCAATTGGGAAGTAGCGTGGCTCAGTGGAAAGAGCACGGGCTTTGGAGTCAGAGGTCATGGGTTCGAATCCCAGCTTGGCCACTTAGCTGTGTGACTGTGGGCAAGTCACTTAACTTCTCTGCGCCTCAGTTACCTCATCTGTAAAATGGGGATTAAGATTGTGAGCCCCACGTGGGACAACCTGATTCCCCTGTGTCTACCCCAACACTTAGAACAGTGCTCTGCACATAGTAAGCACTTAACAAATACCAACATTATTATTATCAATGGAGCAAGGGGTCCAGGCTTGTGGGTGGGGAAAAAACCCAGTGGGTTCCTTGGTCCTTCAGGGGGATACAATGTTGGGTACTCCCAACTCGGGCCCAGAGGTGGGACTACCTAAAAATCTTGAGTACTTTATGATGCATAACCCAGTTTTTTGCTGTCTCTTCTGATGCAATTAACACAGAAGGTTGGGGAAAAGAAGGCAGCTATTCGCCCCATGTGGGATAAAGACTGTGTCCAATCTTATGATCTTGTATCTACTCCAGACCTTAGTATAGTGCTCAGCATGTCTATGGGGGAAATCCTCTTAAAAAGTGCCCCTGGCACATACAAGTTGTTCAGGTTTTCTTGATCTTCTATTGTACCTTTTTTCTTCAACACTGGAGAATAGTTTGAGCTGCCTATCTGTCTCATAAAGCAATTTTTGTTGGCCCAGTCACCATCATTTCTGGCAAGCCAAAAATCCAAAAAAGTCTTTTTGCTACTGAACCAGTTTCTCTTTCCTTTGGGATTGCATTGCCAGAGAGTGTTTCTGAGCAGCAGGCCATAATTTTGTTTCCCTGCCACTCCTCTGATGCTGGTATCTTCTCAGTGTAGAGAACCAATTTTTGGTGACATGCATTACATTGCTCCTTCATATGTGACTTAGTTGATTGTGATATAAAATGTAATGATCCCAACCTACAGTTGGAAAGCAAAGATGAATTTAAAGTTCTTATTTGAATTGCATTTCATTGTATGAAAGACAAGGTGCAAAGAAAAATTGAAATAGGTGTTTTGTTTTCTGCCTAGGCAACCAGACTACCTAGGTTTGAAATAAGGGGTGAAAAGTTTTGTTTTTAAAGGGAGAAATTACTGAAATAGGAAATAGAGGAACTGCCACCTTCTAATTTCTGTTTTCAAAACCATTATTTTACACAAGATATAGCAGATAGAGATAGGAAAAAGGAGACTTTGGGGGAAAACTTGCATTGTTTGGGCTGATTAGAAATGTTGATGCTATGAATAAAATTGAAGACAAATTTGGATTGACTGAAATTTACCTCACTCAAGTCTGCTTCTTAGCTGGTCCAGCAGTGAAGCCAATGGACAAGTGCTTCCTGGGAGTCTACCTAGACACTTTGGGTTGCCATCATCTTCATCAATCATTTATTGAGTGCTTACTGTATGCAGAGCACTGAGCCTGTTGAGCCTATTGAGCCTGTGGGAGAGTACAATAAACAGAGTTGGTATTAGACTTTCCTTGCCCCCAATGAGTTTACAGTCTAGTTGTCTTGGAACAATCCAGGGCAGAGACTTCCTGTAGCAAGGGCTCATGGGACTGGATAGGAGTGAATATATCAGTGTGAGAAACATAGTTGCTTCGTGGATAGAACTTGGGCCTGAAAGTTGAAAACCTGGGTTCTAATCCCAGCTCCACCACTTGCCTGCTGTGTGACTTTGTACAACTCACTTTTCTGTGCCTCAGTTACCTTATCTGTAAAATGAGGTTTCAGATTGTTGAACCCCATGTGGGCTATGTCCAACCTTATTATTTTGTGTCCTCCCCAGTGCTTAGAACAGTGCCTGGAACATAGTAAACTCTTAACAGATACCATATAAAAAGTCTACACAACAGGTAGGCTGTTGTCAGAGTAGCTGAGAATCAGCTTCTGGCTGTATACCCACAAATACCAACCATGTCTGGTGAAAGGCAGCATGACCTGGTGGAAAGAACACAAGCCTGCAAGTCAGAGGACCTGAGTTCCCATACCAGCTCTCCAACTGAGCTCCTTATCTTCCCTCCCAAACCCTGTCCTCTTCCTGATTTCCCTGTCACTGTGGACGGCATGACCATCCTTCCCGTCTAACGAGCCCGCAGCCTTGGTGTCATCCTTGACTCTGCTCTCTCATTCACCCCACACATCCAATCCGTCACCAACGCCTGCCGGTCTCACCTTTACAATATCGCCAAGATCCGCCCTTTCCTCTCCATCCAAAAGGCTATCATGCTAGTACAAGCTCTCGTAATATCCTGGCTGGATTATTGTGTCAGCCTTCTCTCTGATCTCCCTTCCTCTTGTCTCTCCCCATTCCAGTCTATTCTTCCATTCCGCTGCCCGGATCATCTTCCTACAGAAACGCTCTGGGCATGTCACTCCCCTCCTCAAAAACCTCTAGTGGTTGCCTATCAACCTCCGCACGAAACAAACTCCTTACTCTTGGCTTCAAGACTCTCCATCACCTTGCCCCCTCCTACCTCACCTCCCTTCTCTCTTTCTACTGCCCACCCCATACATTCCGCTCCTCTGCCACTCACCTCCTCACTGTCCCCCGTTCACGCCTATCCCACCGTCGACCTCTGGCCTATGTCCTACCGTTGTCCTAGAATGCCCTCCCTCCTCACCTCTGCCAAACTAACTCTCTTCCCCTCTTCAAAGCCCTATTGAGAGCTCACCTCCTCCAAGAGGCCTTCCTAGACTGAACTACCCCCTTTTCCCTCTGCTCCTTCTGCTCCCCCTCTGCTCCCCCTCTGCCCTCTGCTCCCCCTCTGCCCTCTGCTCCCCCTCTGCCCTCTGCTCCCCCTCTGCCCTCTGCTCCCCCTCTGCCCTCTGCTCCTCCCCCTTCCCCCCTTCATCTCCCCTCAGCTGAGCCCCTTTCCCTCTGCTCCTCCCCCTCCCCCTTACCCTCCCCTCAGCACTGTGCTCATTTGTATGTATTTTTATTACCCTATTTATTTTGTTAATGAGGTGTACATCCCCTTGATTCTATTTGTCGTGATAATGTTGTCTTGTTTTTGTTTCGTTCTGTTTTGCTCTGCCATCTGTATCCCCCGATTAGACTGTGAGCCCATCATTGGGCAGGGATTGTCTCTATCTGTTGCCAAATTGTACATTCCAAGCACTTAGTACAGTGGTCTGCACTTAGTAAGTGCTCAATAAATCCTATTGAATGAATGAATGAACTTGCCTGCTGTGTGAACATGGGCAAGTAACTTAACTTCTCTGAGCCTCAGTTTCCTAAATAATAAAATGGAGTTCATAGCCATTCTTCCTCTCCCTTAGAACCCCATATGGGACAGAGGTAACTACATCCTCACTTTCCTGAACATTTTCCAAGTGAAGCATCCTGGATCACTCCTGTTTTCCCTCCCTATCACCCAGTACACTACTGACATGCTCAGTGTGATCAGGATGTGGCTGCTGCTATGCACTCTCAGCTTCCTTGGGAAGCAGCATGGCCTAGTGTGTAAAGCATGGGCCTGGGAGTCAGAAGGATCTGATTCTAATCCCAACTCTTCTGTCTGACCTTGGGCAAATCACTTCACTTCTTTGTGCCTCAATTACCTCATCTGTACTATTACAGATTAAAACTGTGAGCCCCATGTAGGATAGGGACTGTGTACAACCTGATTAGCTTGTATCTGCCTTAGCACTTAGAACAATGCTTGACACATAGTAAGCACTTAACAAATACCATCATTATTTCTCTCTTCTGCCCTCTGCCAACCAGCCACATTGCCTCCTTAGGAACTGTCACTGGCTCTCCTCCGTACCTTTAAGGTGATTTCATTCTGTCTTGCCTCCCCCAACACCTACAGGAAAGAGAAAAGCACAACATGAGACTTCCACAAAACCTTGGGAAGGTTGCTGGCTGCTGTGGCTACAGATGGGCCCTGGACTCTGAGCCACAAGGAGCCTGAAATCCTTCTCCAGCCATAGCACCTTCTGACTTCTTGTTTTTATTTTTATGTATTTGTCCTTTTTTATGTGTTTGTTTTATCATTCATGCAGCTTCCAGTCCCTTCTTCCCTATTATTCTTAGATTGAGGACTGGGGACCATGTCTAATTCCTACCTCTGTATAGTTTCCCAGTGCTTAGTACAGTCCTCTGCACACAGTAAGTTCTTAATAGACACTATTATTATTACAATCTAACACAGCAATTAGTACAGTGTTTGCCATATAGTAAGCACCTAGTAATGATAATATTTCTTATTTGTCCCTTGCCAATTCAAATTTTAGAAATTTAATGGAAAGAGCACAGGACTAGAAGTCACCAGAACTGAGTTCTAATCCTAGCTTCATCACTTCCTGCTGTGTGACCTTGGGCAAGTCACTTAACCTCTCCATGTCTCAAATTCCCCATCTGCAAAATGAGGCTTAAATACCTGCTTCCCTCCCTCTTAGTGGGAGGCGCATGTGGTACAGGCTGTGTCAGATCTGATTATATTTACCTCAGAGCTTGGAACAGAATAAGTGTTTGCTTAAAGCTATTTTTTTATGAGTTGTAGTGGTATTAAGTACTCTACACTGTCTCCCCCTTTGGACTGTAAATTTGCTATGGGTAGGAAATGTGTCTCTCTATTGTACTCTCCCAAGCACTTTGTACAGTTCTCTGTACAGTAAGCACTCAAATCTGACTGATTTACTGTGTGCAGAACAGTATGCTTAGCACTAGGAAAAAATATATAAGTCAGAATTATTCATGGTGCCTGGACTTTTGGGCGCTCATGGTCCAAATATGGAAAGGGGGATAGTGGACTGGTGACAGATACATAAGGGTAGATGAAACACAACACTAAGACAACATAGACAAAAACAAAGATCAGTAGGGTGCTGTGATTGAGTCCTATAGCCACAGGGAATGCTACAGCAATAGCTGCCTTGCTGGTACAAGCTCTCATAATATCCCGACTGGATTATTGCATCAGCCTCCTCTCTGATCTCCCATCCTCCTGTCTCTCCCCACTCCAGTCTATTCTTCATTCCGCTGCCCAGATTATCTTTCTAGAGAAACGCTCTGGCATATCACTCCCCTCCTCAAAAACTTCCAGTGATTGCCTGTCAACCTTCTCATGAAACAAACTCCTCACTCTTGGCTTCAAAGCTCTCTATCACCTGAACCCCTCCTACCTCACCTCCCTTG
Source organism: Ornithorhynchus anatinus (assembly GCF_004115215.2). NCBI lineage: Eukaryota > Metazoa > Chordata > Mammalia > Monotremata > Ornithorhynchidae > Ornithorhynchus > Ornithorhynchus anatinus. The sequence continues at coordinate 101,849,028 of NC_041749.1, forward strand.
TCTCCTTCTAAAGCCCACCCCATATACTCCACTCCTCTGCCGCTAACCTCCTCACTGTCCCTCATTCTCACCTGTCCCGCCGTCGACCCCTGGCCCACATCCTACCACTGACCTGGAATGGCCTGCCTCCTCATATCCGCCGAACTAACTCTCCTCCCCTCTTCAAAGCCCATCTGAGAGCTCACCTCCTCCAGGAGGCCTTCCCAGACTGAGCCTTCCCTTTCCCTCTGCCCCACAGCACTTGTGCCTATTTGTATATATCATTTTTTACTCTAAAATATTAATGATGTATATATATCTATGATTCTATTTATCTTGATGGTATTGATACCTGACCACTTGTTTTGTTTTGTCTGTCTCCCCCGTTTAGACTGTGAGCCCATTGTTGGGCAGGGATTGTCTCTATCTGTTGCCGAATTTTACATTCCAAGTGCTTAGTAGAGTGCTCTGCACATAGTAAATGCTCAATAAATGTGATTGAATGAATGAAAACTGCCAGATTTCCCAAGGTTTTGTGGAAACCTCATATTGTGGCTGCATTTCACTTTCCAGCCTGAGTAGTGAGAGGTAGGAAAGGATGGAGCAGGCCCCTGGGAGCCATGATGGGGTGGTGGCAAGTTCCTGGAGGATGTCTACAGCCATTTGCTGGAGAGACCACTGAATTACCAACCTGAACCACGGTACCATTGTGTGCCTATCTTTGAAAGCAGTTAATTTCCTGATTGGTCCTACGAGAGCACTGAAGTAGGACAATAATGGGAAAGGCCAACCCTGATCTGGTTCATTTCAGATAGATATGGTTAGTGCCAGGGAGTTTGGGTCCTCCCATGAGTTCTGATTTGCCTCTGGTCACACGTGTGAGGAAGAGATGTCGTAGTGAGGTATTAGCCGCTTTGATCTGGCCGAAGACCACATGCATCAGACTGGTGGCTCACTAGATGTTGCTGCCACTCAGGAAACCAAACACTGGACTGCCTTTTACGTCACACAAAGCCCTTCTCCAACCCAGTCCCTGCTTGCCTCTTTAAAATCGGTGCTACTCATCAGCTCTATCTGCATTTTACACCACCCTCTGCAGCCCCCTGATATTTGTGGGACCAGGAGTTGAGCAGAAGTAGGCTTGGGTGCTGAAGTGAGTCATAAATTTGAGACAAGGAAGCAGGCAGGAAATCAGTGTGTCCAGGAAAAAGCCCCAAAGTCACAGGGTTAGGGAAATGTGGGGATAGGGAAGGAGATGTTTTATTTCTAATAATAAAACAGGGAGAGTGGGTATAAAACAAATTACCTTACCTGACAGCAAGAGACAGTTTCTCTCTGCAAGTGGCAGCACCACATAGTGAGTTTACCAGTTTGAATGATAGCCATGGAAGGTATCTAGCCATGGAAGGAAGCCCCTACCTCCCTATGTGTTACATTCAGAGAAAAGAGCATCTTCTAAAATATGGATAGCTGCTGACTGTATAATAGGCTGAGGCCTGAGAGAGTCCCATTTGGGGGGAGATCTACATGGTCTTGAGTCTGTCTCTCCTGGCATCTGGGCCTGACGAGCATAAAATCTGAAGAAGTTGGAACGGATAAAGTATTACAAGAATCACGACCTGTTAGTACTGACAAATGTGTCCAACTGAGGGAAAATGAGGAAGACAAAACTCTCCAAGTCTGACTTCCTAATTGAATAGTCGAAATCTGCACTATCTGAAACTGATTCATGTTTTTTGAATGTTCCTTATTCCAACTGGATCTCCCATTTGCCAGACCTCTTATTGTAAAAGTGGTTCCTTGAAAGTTTGGTTGGCACAGGAATTAAAATATCTATTTCCCTGTTGAAAAATGGCTAAATATATTGTGTGGACATGGGACATCTTAAGACTAATCTTGAAACTAATCATTTTAATGTTTAAGAAATATTTAAAATCGAATTTCCAGACTCGGCTTCAAGTATAAATTTGTCCTTCACTGTGGGAATGCAGAAGTGTAAACTGTCTGTCACACAATGTCGGTTAGGAATTAATATCAGGCAATAAAGAGTGAAGTTTTGCATGAGAGCCTGCATTAATCTGACAGCTTTATGTCTAAAATAAATAATACAATATTGTTATATCGGGAAACAAAATGAGTTTGTAAACAGCAACCTCTCAGCAGAAAAAATCTTCATGTGTTTTATGATAAAACAGCTTTTTCTAGTAGAAAGTCACATGTCAAAAATATGTGGTCATCATATAAATATCTCTTGTTAAAAGATGAAAATAACCTTATTTTAGGGATGACATTACTATTCAGTCATTTGTAGGTTTCTATATGAATTTTGGGGTAACTGAGTTTCCTAGTCCTGCCTTTTGCATCTTAATCAGGTGGGCTTCCCTTGCCCTTTGTCTCCCCAAAACTGCTGACCACAGTACCAAATCCAAGAGGGTGTGAGATCCTATTTGATTAAAGCCCTGATCACAAGCAGAAAAAGCATCCAGTCAGTACCTGAGAGCATCAAAGCCAGTGGGTTTTAGCCAAAGCAGCGACAATAAAGCTGTGTCCTCCCGGGTGACTAGACTCATTGTCTTCTGCTTGGATTTAACAGTTGGAACATGTAGCTGCAGCAGTTTCCCTGCACAGCAAAATTTCTTTAAGCCACCCAATGGATTACTCATCTCCACCTGTCTCTTAGTACAGTGCTCTGCATATAGTAAGTGCTCAATAAATACTGTTGAATGAATGAATCACGCCAAGCAGAACTGGGACACACAAGTTGTGGGCTCCACTCCTTAGAAGAGACTCTGTAATCTCTTAGAGCTTTGTATTCAACTCATTTGTAGGGTGGGATGGGAAGAGAGACCAGACTTTCCTTTGGCCACAAAATAGCATCGACCACAGTAAGCCAATTCTCCTTTCTTCCTATCTCTATCCCCCATATCTTGTGCAAATGTAATGCACAATTCTTTGTCTCCTCTGTGGACAAATGCTACTGTATCCTAACAACTATTTTAAGGGGACAACAGAGTAATCAGTCATTTATTGAGTGCTTACTTTGTGCAGAGCACTCTACTAAGAACTTGGGAGCATGTAATAGAGCAGAATTAGCATATTCCCTAGCTTACAATCTAGAGGGGGAAACAGACTATATGAATAAGTAATTTCTAATATTTAATTTAAAAATATGTACATAAGTGCTGAGGGGTTGGGCCTGAGATGAATATCATGTGTTCAAAGGTCACAGACTGAAGTGCATAGATGACGCAGAAGGGAGAACAGTCCCGGGAAAAGAGGGCTTAATTGGGGAAGGCCTCTTGGAGGAAATGTAACCTTAATAAATGCTTTGAAGGTGGAGCCAGTGGTGGTCTGGTCTATATGGAGGGGGAGGGAGTTCTGGGGTAGGGGGATGATGTGGGAATGGGGTCATCAATGAGATAGATGAGACTGGGGCACAGTGAGTAAACTGGCACTAGAGGAGTGAAGAGTGTGAGCTGGGCTGTAGTAGGAGATTAGTGTGGTGAGGGGAGCTGCCTGAGTGCTTTAAAGCCAATGGTGAGGAGTTTCTGTTTGCAGAGGTGGTTGGGCAACCACTGGAGGTTCTTGAGGAGGGGTAAGATGTGAACTGAATGTTTTTCTTGAAAAGAAGACTTGTGCAACAGAGTGAAGTATGGATTGGAGTGGAGAGAGACAGGAGGCTGGGATTCAAGAAGGAGGCAGATGTCAAGGAGGGATAGCATAAGTGCTTGAAGCAGTTTAGATGGAGAGGAAAGTGCAGTTTGGTGACAGATTGAATATGTCTAGTAGAGGACTTAAATTCTATTCTTTCTTCCTCACCCCGGCTACTGTTCTCTTGGAGCACATTCTTGTAATGTTACACAAAAAAGACCTACTTTTTTTTTCAGAATTCTCCAGCTTCCCTATAGGAAAAAGTCAGAAGAGCAAACATGAGAGAACTATCTAGACCTCTTGCTTTGCTCATAAATTGTTGCACTAACTCCCAATTTTTCCATTCAGGAATTATCAACTTAAGCTTCCCAGTCTACGCATTCTGAGAAGGAGGTGATTCTGTATCCATTGTGTTCTAATTGAACAGAGTCTTTCTCCATTAATGAATATGAAAGTTAAATCAACACACCTTCAAAATTTTACCTGGTTGCTGCTTCCACATGAGAGAGGCTATAAAACTCATCTGTAAATAAAACAATTTCAGGAAATCAAACTAACTGCTGAACTCATATAGATTCAACATGACTAGGTGTTCTGCTTTAAAGTTTCTCTACCTGTCATCTTTATGGCTTTGAATGTCCTTCTAGGATTGGAAAGGCCAGATGAGGCTCTGCTGGACCTAGATCCCAAAGCCTGTGCCAACCCTCACCTCACCATTCATTCTCCTCCCTGACACCACATCTCAGCAGTGCCCATAGGGGGAGACTAATGGGTGTCCCATAACTATTGCAGCATTGAGTGGCTGACTCCTTCAAATAGCACAGAGCAGTTAATGGTTCTGGGTTTGTTGTGGGGTTTTTTTGGAATGTTTAGGATTATTGACATCGAATATAGAGGATGATTCCTTTTAAATAAAGGAATTAAAATGTGAATTAAAATGGCATTCATCCTCATGTGCTCTGCATACAGTAAGCGCTCAAATACAGTTGAATATGCAGAATGTCATCTATGGAGACGCAGGCACGTAAAATTGCAGAATGAAGAACACGGTGGCTACTTAACTCACCTTCAAGGATCAGTCATGTGCTAGGACTGGTGATGGTCATACCCAGGTCTCTGAATATTTTGCCTCCAAAAAATGCAGCTTGAGTTAATGATTTTTGACACATGAGAGGTGAATATTGCTGACTCTTACTCCATAAGGCTAAAATGCTTCCAAATCATTGTGTTAACTTTTGTGACACGGTTATTAAAATGGTCCACAGACCAGCATGCAGTGTAGAAGTCACAGTTTACTGCCACTTGAAATTCTACTCCAATAAAGGATAATATCTTAAATGTCTTCTCTGCAAAGTGATAACTTCTCTCCTGAACTTTGACATTTTTGAATATACACTTCAAGCATCATTAATGAGGTTTCATGCTAAACTGGAAACACACTGGTCTATTGTTTTCAAATGGCTTCCATTATGTAGAAGGCTAACGATCAATAAAACCTGCTGAAATGGATTTTCTTTTTCTGCTGTAGCTCATCTATTCCTACTCTTATCAAACCCACTTTTCTCTTGAATACTTCCTGAGTAGCTTTTGTTGTGTTTATCTAATACAGAGTAACTAATGTTCTGTGTACTGCTTAAAATGCAGGTTTATCTAATGAAAACAAATTTTCCCTAGGAAGACTATTTGGCTGACTTCCCCAGTGATGTAGATGTCAAAAGTGTCTAAGGGTGCTATTTGGGGCCAGGTTTTGTGAATTTGCTAATTGTAAAATGATTTGACTATACAGTTGTTAGTGAACAATGTTAAATGCTTGAATCTAAGAATCCAATCCTTTTTGAGTAAAAAGTTAGTGAGTGGGTATTTACATGTTTCTACATGTCACTGGTCTGAAACTGCCATCAGATGACAGAATAGCAGGAAGGGCATCTGCAATGATAGCAGGAGAAACGACCAGGAAGAAAACTTGCCAGTGGGAGTTTAGGAAAAGCAAGTAGGCTGGTGAGAGGCCTGAATCTGCTGGAAGTCCCTGGCACAGCTTTTCCATACTCCCTGTTGTTTCTCACTGAGAGGGAGTAGCAGAATATTTTTTGAGTACTTACTGTTTGCTGAGCACTCTACCAAGTGCTTGGAAGAGTACAATAGGATTGGTATATCTGATTCTTGCCCTCTAGGAGTTTACAATCTAGTGGGAGAGACACTAAAATAAAGCCAGGAGGAGGCAATAGAGTATATGGGATGTACACAAGTCCTTGTAGGCAGTAAACGATGAATCAAACTTCCAAAAATTGTTAGTGTCTTGAAGTCTAGCCCCCCAGCAACTGGGATGATCCTCCAGATTAGTTATCCCAGCTTTGAATTTCCCCCATCCTCACAATCCACCAGACTGAAGCTCTGGTAAAAGACTCTACCTTCTTAAGGGAGTCTTCCCTGACTGATTCTCATTACGGACTCAATGTGCCAACACAACTGCAACCATTAGCATTTATTGTAGTAATAGTACTCATTAAGCACTTAGTGTTGCCAAAACACTCTAGGAAGCACTAGGCAAGAATACAGAGGTGGAAATTAGACACAGTGCCTGGGGTTCCCAATTTAAAAATAAGGAGAAGGTACTGGGGACAGGTATGTGTGAGAAACCCTGGGGTTAAAGGAGCAGAGATTTAGATATCTCATGGCTCAGAGTCCAACTGTCTCAGCCATGGTGACTGTTACTGCATTTGCCACAGTCTTCCTAATGCTCTACACTCTGTGGAGGCCTCGTCCTATAGCTGCTAGTCTTTTCTGCTCCACTGGTGTGGGCCAAGATGGGAATGAAGCTTGAAGGTAGCATGTGGAGGGGAGCGGCATGGGCTATCACGGAGGCAGGTGAATTGTGGCTTACGATTGAATGTGAGTAGGAAGACAATGAGGATTCTCAATCAGGGTGGAAGGTGGTGTCAATGCCAAAGATTGATCAGTCACTCAACCAGTGGTACATATTGAGAGCTTACTCTGTGCTGAGCACTACACTAAGGCTTTGGGGAAATGCAATATAATTAAGTTGGTACACATAACCCCTGCCCACAAGAAGCTTATAGTTTACATCAGGTCACACATATTAGAATAAATTACAGCTAGAGGAAATGGTGGAATAGAAGGATATGCAAACAAGTGAGAAGCAGTATGGCCCAGTAGAAAGAGGACAGGCCTGGGACTCAGAGGACCTGAGTTCTTGGTCCTGACACTTGCTTCCTGTGTGACCTTGGGCAAGTCAATTTATCTTTTCCTCAGTTGCCTCATCTATAATATGGGGATTGAGACTGTGAGAATGTGGGATAGGAACTGTGTCCAACCCAATTATTCTTTGTCTACCTCAGGACTAAGTACTGTGCCTGGCACATTGTAAGTGATTAACAAATACTATAAAAAGTGTTATATCATGTGCTTAAATGGTACAGATGCAAGTACATAGGTGACTCAGAAATGAGGATGAGAGAAATGAGGGATTAGTCTGTAAAGGCCTCTTGAAGGAGATATAATCTTAAGAGGGGTCTGAAGGGGGAGAAAGGGGTGGCCTCTCAGATATGAAGGAGGAGAGAGGATGTGGGCAAGAAGTCATTGGTGAGATAGACGAGCTTGAGCCACAGAGAGTAGGTGTAGAGAGTAGATTGGTGTTAGAGTGAAATTCATGGGCTGGGTTGTAGTAGATCAGTGAGGTCAGGTAGGAGGGGATGGCCTGACTGAGTGCCTTAAAGCAGATGGTTAGGAGTTTCTGCTTGAAACAGAGGTGAATGGGAAATCACTGAGTTTTTTGAGGAGTGGGGGGACACAAATTAAATAGGTTTTTTGTAGAAAAATGATCTGGACAATAGAGTGAAGTATGGGCTGGAGTGGGAAGAGATGGAAGGCAGAGGTCAGCTGAGGAAGTAGTCAAGGGAGGATGCAAGTGCCTAGATCGGCATGGCAGTGGTTTAGATGGAGAGGAAAGGGCGAGTTATAGAGATATTGTGAAAGTAGAACCAAAAGGATTTGGTGACAGATCGAATATGTGGGTTGAATGAGAGAGATGAGTTGAGGATAATGCATTAGTTATGAGCTTGTGAGACAGGGAGGATGGCGGTGGGGTCTACAGTGATGGGAAAGTCAGGGGAAGTCATTTTTTACACTCTTAACTGCAGAGATTTGTGGAAATTCCAAGCCTGTATTCCTGAGAACAAACTGTTAAACAATTTCCACATGCAAGGTGAGGGACTCTTGATATATTCTTATGTCTAAGAAACTGATCTGTGCAATTATGCATTCTGTATTTAAAATGCACCTTTCATTTCAGTGATGCTGGAGCCATAATTTATGAGCATTTTTCGTGAGATTTAAAAAAAGTACTTTGTTGACTGCCTTAGGGATCAAGCAATTATCACAGGGAGGTTTCCCTTCTCATTCAGAGTAGATTTCTTACAGCTACTTGAAGGAAAAATAGCATGTTACCAAGGCACACAGTAAAGCAGAGTTTGGAAGCTTCAGTTCTGCGGTTATTTCATGGTCAATAGTCAAAATTAGGCTGTCAAAGGCAAATCAGGAACTGGCTTGTGGCTTTTTCTCTTGCAAGCTAATATGATGCAGCATAAGCCAACTCTGTGTGCTGAATAGGGAATGTGTAAGCTGCAGACAGATGAAATTGCTTCCATAATTTATGAAATTCTTTTGTCCAAATAACCTGAAAGCAGAAAATAAGATGATACAATTATCAACCATATGCTTTCATCACCACCAAAGAACCTAATATTTTCAGGAGAGGGCAGCTGCGTGTATGAGAAGCAGCATGGCTCAGTGGAAAGAGCACGGGCTTTGGAGTCAGGGCTCATGAGTTCGAATCCCAGTTCTGCCACTTGTCAGCTGTGTGACTGTGGGCAAGTCACTTAACTTCTCTGTGCCTCAGTTCCCTCATCTGTAAAATGGGGATTAAGACTGTGAGCCCCACGTGGGACAACCTGATTCCCCTATGTCTACCCCAGCGCTTAGAACAGTGCTCGGCACATAGTAAGCGCTTAACAAATACCAACATTATTATTATTATTATTATGAATGTGAATGGGGCAGGTTTCTCCCTCTTTTCCCGTGGATTATCTGTAATTGTTTGAACACAGAATTGAATATTACATTTTTTATTAGCTAATGAACGATGCTATTTTTTTCCAAGTAGCATTAGTAAGTTTTGTTCAATGTTAACTTGATCTGGGCTTCTGGGGACATTATAGTTAGGAATAAAAGAGTGTTTGGAGTGGAGTCTTGGTATTCAGTTTGGATAGGCTAGAACATTGGAAGCACCAAAATAAGGAAATCTGGATTTTAGACACAATTGTATGAACTTGAGCAAGCAATTTATCTCTGTGCCACAGTTTTACCATCTGCAAAAGAAGGCTAATAAGAATTGTTTCAAAATCAGTTGATCAGTGATATTTACTGAGCACTTACTATGAGCTGAGCATTATAGTAGTCACTTGGTGGAGTACAATACAATAGAGTTAGTGAACATAATCCCTACCCACAAGGATCTCAAAGTCTCTGGGGGGAGACAGATATTTAAATTATAGATAGGAGAAATGGTTATGCACATAAATGCTGTGGGGTTAGGGGTGGGGTGAATATCAAGTGCTTAATCAGTCAGTCCTATTTACTGAGGATTTACCATGTGCAGAGTACTGTATTAAGTGCTTGGGAAAGTAAAATATAACAGATTTGGTAGTTATGTTCCCTGCCCAAAAGAGTTTTACAGTCTAGAGGGGGGAAACAGGCATTAAAATAAATTATGGTTAGGTACAAAAGTGCTGTGAGAATTAGGGTGGGCTGAATAAAGGCTACAAATGCAAAGGTGACACACAATAGAGTAGGGGAAATGAGGGTTTATTCCCGGAAGAGCTCTAGAAGATGTGATTTCTTTTTCTTTTTTTTTTTTTTTTGATTCGGGGATCATGTAACTAAGGAATACAGATTAAAGCGCAAAGGCAAATAGTAGAAGTGAGGGTTTGGGGAAAGTGTGATTATTAGCAGGGCTTTGAATAATAATAATTTTGATATTTGTTAAGCACTTTACATGCCAGACACTGTACAAAGTGCTGGAGTGGATACAAGCAAATCAGATTGGACACAGTCCCTGTCCCATGTGGGGCTCACAGTCTCAAGCCTCATTTTACAGAGGAGGTAACTGAGGCCCAGAGAATAAAATGAGTTGCCCAAGGTCACACAGCAGACAAGTGGCAGAGGATTAGAACCCATGACCTTCTGACTCCCAGGCCTGTGCTCTATCCATTACGTGATGCTAAGTGGGGAGAGTGGTAATCTGTTGGATATGAACAGGAGAGAGTTCCAGGCTAGAGGAAGGATGTGGGTGAGGGTTTGGTGGTGCGACGGATGAGATGAGATCAAGGTACAGTGAAGAGGTTGCTGTTAGGAGTGAAGTGTGTAGTTTGGGTTGCAGTAGATCAGTGAGGTAAGGCAGGAGAGCTGATTAAGTGCCTTAAAGCCGATCGTAAGGAGTTTCTGTTTGATAAGAAGGTGGGTGAGAAACCACTGGAAGTTTTTGAGGGGATATGTGGACTGAACGATTTTTAGAAAAATTATCCTCAAAGTTGGGGTTTGAAAGTGACATGATATAAATGTAAAGAACTTTAGAGGGCTTTAGAGAAAATGGCAATAGAGGCACTATCTCATGATTTAAACCATCCCAAAAAGCCACCTATAATTTTTGATGCCATCCCCCCTACATCTACCTAACCAGCCCTGATGATTGGCAGAGTGTAATATTAGCATTTATTAAGAATAGTATGCTATACATACTAAGTGCTCAGGAAGTACAGAACAAAAAAGTGACACATTCCCTGCTAACAAGGAACTTACACTCTAATGGGGGACATGGACATATAAAAATAATTACCAAGTAATCAATAAATGTTTTAATGTACAATTGAAAAATGTATATACATAAATGCTGAAGATGGGCATAAGTACCTACATGCTAGAGATGGCTGAGTTTATATCCTGCGGGAGAAACTGGGGAAAGCTTATTGGAGGAGGCAGGATTTTAGGAGGGCTTTGAATATAGGGAGGGATATGGTCAGTTGTACTTGGGAGGGAGGGACTTGCAAACTGGGAGAACAGTGAGAATGAGCAAATGGAGAATTAAAAGTGAGGTACATCTTAGAACAAACAAAAAGAATGAGTTGGGGAGTAGTTGGAGAGCAGATATGTAAGGAGGGGTACCCAGTGGATGTGATTTCCATAAGAGATGTTTGATTACAGACATCCCTGGGTAATAATTATTACCCCTCTCTGATCTACTTCCACCTATTTGAAGGGGTTAATTTGCAACCTGCCAGTAAGCCACATCCCCAATAATTTACATCTGGCATATGATCCAATCTTACCCAGGCATTTTGTGCTTCACGGCAGGCTGGGGCCCGCCCTCCAGTCAGCTCCATACTTTTGGAGCCCTTGAGCTGCTGCTCCCCACTGTACAGTAGCAGGTCCCAGGTGCAGGAAACTGCGTACCAGAGATTAAATCCCATGGGGCTCCAGCTGGGGCAAGGCTGCCCATCAAGGCACCCTGGGAAGAACCTTCAGTGGACTTTGTCCCTGCCAGGGGGGTCAGTTCCAGAGGAAGGGCCCTGCGACACCCCATGGGCTGCGGCCAACTTCATTATCTTTGTGTCAACCACATACTCACCTTCAGCCAATTCCCCACCTCTGGAGCAGAGTTCCAGATGAAACAGCATAGCCTAGTGGAAAGAGTATGGGCCTGGGAGTCAGAGGACCTGTTTCTAATCCCAGCTCTGCTGAGTGCTTGCTGTGTGACCTTGGGCAAGTCTCTTAACTTCTGTGCATCAGTTCTCTTGTTCTCCCTCCTACTTAGTCCCTGTTCCCCATGGGGTTCACAGTCTGAGTCCAACCTAACTTCTATCTACCCGAGTGTTTAGAACAGTGTTTGTCACATAGTAGCTTAGTGGATAGAGCATGGTCCTGGAAGTCTGAAGGATCTGGGTTCTAAACCCAACACTGCCATGTGTCTGCTGTGTGACCTTGGGCAAGTCACTTCACTTCTCTGTGTCTGTTACCTCATCTGTAAAATGGGGTTTAAGAATGTGAGCCCCATGAGGTATAGGGACTGTGTCCAACCTGATTAATTTGTATCTACCCCAGAGCTTAGAACAATGCTTGGCACATAGTAAGGACTTAAGAACCACCATAATTATTGTTGTTGTAGTAGTAAGACCTTAACAAATACCATTTTAAAAAAGAAATGGGATTGATTTTGTCCCTGGGGAGGAAGTTTGGATGTGGTGGCTCAAGGGCAGCCCTGTCGTACCCCCTGTCCAACTAAGGACTGGGCGGGACCCTGAAGTAATAATAATAATAATGTTGGTATTTGTAAGCACTTACTCTGTGCAGAGCACTGTTCTAAGCGCTGGGGTAGACACAGGAGAATCAGGTTGTCCCACATGGGGCTCACAGTCTTCACCCCCATTTTACAGATGAGGGAACTGAGGCACAGAGAAGTGAAGTGACTTGCCCACAGTCACACAGCTGACAAGTGGCAGAGCTGGGATTCGAACTCATGACCTCTGACTCCAAAGCCCGGGCTCTTTCCACTGAGCCACGCTGCTTCTCTAAGTACTGTTGTATTGCTGCAGACACAACCAGGAAGTAGAAGAAATGTCATTAAGACACAACCAGGAAGTAGAAGAAATGTCATTAATGTTAAATATGTAAGTCTGTGGGGTTGCCAATTGAGTCAAAAGAAAAATTCCCCTGTAGTTAGGGGATTTGAAACTTACATCACCTGGAAAAAATTGAAGGTGGAGGAAGGTCAGGGAAGAGTATTTAAGAATACTTAAATTATACTCCTCTCCCACTTTTTAAAATGGCCATGGTGGATTCTGCCTTAAGAATGATTAAATCATGTTCTTCTTGTTTATTTTAGTGGACGCGTATTTGCAGTCTGCCTTAATTATATAAGAAGCCGGCCTCCTTGAAGCAGCATGGCATAGTGGCTAAGGCACAGGCCTGGGAGTTAGGTGGTCATGGGTTCTAATCCCGGATCCACCACTTGTCTGTTGTGTGGCCCTGGGCAAGTCACTTCACTTCTTTGTGCTTCAGTTACCCCATCAAATGGGGATCAAAACTATGAGCCCCATGTGGGACAGGGACTGTGAACAACCTGATTTGCTTGTATCCACCCCAGCGCTTAGTACAGTGTCTGGCACATAGTAAGTGCTTAACAAATACCACAGTAATTATTACTATGTCTTTATCTTTCTGAAGCAAGTCAATCATCAGTTTTTTTGTTATGGAGTTCCCATTTTGAGCTGAGTACTGTCGTCGGTGCTGAAGTGGATGACTACATATTGTATCATCCCACTTAAACACTGAGTTAAGGTAGTCCTCTCTTTTTCAGATCTGTTCATTATTTTGACCATCCACTCTCACACCTGAACTTGATTTCTATCTGAAGCAAACTTTGGCTTCTATAAATAGAATTGTTCCTATACCGTGTATCAAGTAACAATACACTCTTCCATTTCCCCATCTGTAATTTATTTTAATGTCTGTCTTCCTCTGTAGACTTTAAGCTCCTTGTGAGCAGTGATTGTGTCTGCTGACTCTGTACTTTCCCAAGTGCTTAATGCAGTGCTCTGTACATAGAAAATGCTCAAATACCATTGATCAATTGTGATAAAATGGGAGACAAAAGTCCCTAGAACCCTTCCAATTAAAAAAAAGTCTTTAATACATCTTTAATCATGAATACTGAAAATATAGCCTGTAGAATGAGTTCTTTTGCTTGCCTATTTGATCTGATCTTAAGTTTTTAATCAATTAAAGGCAATAAGTGACTCCTGGAATCATCAGTTGTCTTGTACCATGAAGAAACTGTAGCACAAGTAAGATAAATGATTTGCCCAAAGTCAACAGGCGAGAGGGTGGAGCCAGGACTAGAACCCAGGTCCCCTGAATCCCAGACCCATGCTATTAACTCACTACTATATGTATTAACAATATTTGGGTGAACAAGAAAAGGTAAGGAGGAGAGAGTTTGTAGAGAGTCTGAAAGCTGATTGTGAAGAGTTCGGGGTTTGGGACTTGGGAAGCCAGTGGAGAATTTTAAGAAGTGGAAATGTGTATGCTTAGTGATGCTTCAGGAAAATGATCCATGTGGCAGCATGTGGTATAGATTGGCAGAGCCTGGAGGAGGGAAATGACCAGTGAGGAGGCAGATATGATAATCTAGCCACAAAATGACCAAATCTTGTAGTGGGGTATTAGCTGCTTGGGTGAAGAGGAAGGGCAGATCTGGGTAATATCTGTAGGAAAAACCCGGCAGGATTTGGCAGTATATTGAATGTCAGAGTTGAAGGACGATAAAGAGACAAGGATGATACCAAGGTTGTGGACTTCTGGGACAGGGAAGATGGTAGTATTGACTGAAAGAGGCAAATTGGGAGAAGGAGGAATAGAAAACTAGTAGTAGTAATAGTGTTTCTTAAATACTGATTGGGCAGAAAACTGTACTAAGGATTAAGAGAGAATTTACATGGAATTTAGAGTCTGTGGGAGGAAGAATCAATCAATAGTAGTTATTGAGCACTTACTATGTGCAGAGCACTGTATTAAGGGCTTGGGAAAGTACAATATAATAGTACAATAGAGTTGGTAGACGTATTCCCTGTCCACAACGAGCTTACAATCTATAGGGGGAGACCGACATTAATATAAATAAATAAATAAAAGATACGTAGGTAAGTGCTTTGGGACTGAGGGAGGGGTGAATAAAGGGAACATATGGTGATGCAGAAGGGAGTGGGAGAAGAGGAAATAAGGACTTAGGGAAGGCCTTTTGGAGGAGATGTGCCTTCAGTAAGGCTTTGAAGGTGGGAGAGTAACTGTTGGTCAGCTATGAAAAGGGAGGGCATTCCAGGCCAGAACCTGGATATGGGCAAGAGGTAAGCAGTGAAATAGACAAGATTGAGATACAGTGAGAATGTTGGCATGAGAAGAAAAAAGTGTGTGGGCTGGGTTGTAGTAGAAGAGTCGAGAGGTGAGTTAGGAGGCAAGGTGATTGTTTAAGGTCGATGGCAAGGAGTTTCTGTTTGATGTTGTTAGAAGGCTCTTTGATTATGTTAGAATAGGCATTTTATCTCCATTTTACAGATGAAAACAGAGAAATTAAGTGACTTGCCCAAGGTTGTACAGCAGGTAAATGGCAGGGAGTTCCAGGACAGGTAAGGGTGTGAGTGAGTGGTAGGAGATTCAAGAGTGAGGTACAGTTAAAAGATGAGATTAGGAAGAAGGAAGAGTGTGATATGAATTCAACAATCCAGGTTACAGTGAATTACAAATTGCCTTTTCTATGGGATGGAAACTTGTGACAATGCTAACTGTTATGATGCATTATTATATGAAATTTAAAGAATAAAGCCATTTCAGACATTTGTAAATTATTAAAGGGCAAACTATATATTTCTTTTAATAATGCTAACTTTGAGTAATATATTTTCAGCTTTGAGTAGATGTCTACTGGCAACATGGTTTGTCGTCACACATCTCCAGAAGCCCACACAGATAGAAAGAGCTTTTGATCCGATTCACTGGCTTAGAAAGAGAACATATTTGGAATTTACTTGATAATGCTCAATGGCTCCACTGTACATTACTGTTCCTCAAAATAGGACTATGATAGATATTTCCTCAGTGCCATATGAATGAGATTATAAGAGATAGGATACCATCATTTGTTTAAAAAAAAAAAAAAACTACACACCTGTTGCCTCTGCTAAACAATTGATTGGTAAGTAATGTCCTGAATATCTTAGGGAAATAGATCATTTTTAAAGTCATGAATTTCACTCAAATGAGATGGTTATATTAAACAACTCACTAATTCTCAGTTTTCAGAGCTAGTTTTGGTTGAGTTTCCACATTCTGGGGTCTTGTCACCAAGAAAATCAAATGAAATGGCAAAGACCCATGAATATTTCCAAATTTTTCTCAAATTTGACATGTGAATCAGGTGAAATAAAAATCCCCACCATTGCTACAAAGAACATGGAGTCAGTTGGTAGGTAGAATTAAAGTAGTAAAAAAAAAAATAGGTGAGGGTTAAAAAGCATGAGGAAAAAGTGTGGCTAAGTGGATAGAGCATGCACCGGGGAGTCAGAAGGACCTGAGTTCTAATCCCAGCTCTGACACTTGTCTGCTGTGTGGCCTTGTCAAGTCACCTAACTTCTCTGTGCCTTAGTTTCCTCATTTCTAAAATGGGGATTAAGACTGTGAGCCCTATGTGGGACAAGGACTATGTCAAGCCTGATCAGCATATACCACTTGGCCCTGGGAGTCAGAAGGTTAGAGTTCTAATCCCAGCTCTGCCACTTGTCTGCTGTGTGGCCTTGGGCAAGTAACTTCACTTATCTGTGCCTCCCTTACCTCATTTGTAAAATGGGGATTGTGATTATGAGCTCCACTTAGGACAGGGACTGTGTCCAACCCAATTTGCTTGTATTTTCCCCAGCATTTAGTACAGTGCCTGACACACAATAACTGCTTAACAAAAACCACTATTGTTAATATTAGCTTGTATCCACCACAGTGCTAGACGTAGTACCTGGCACATAGTAAGTGTTTAAATGAATACTATAGAAAAATTAACCAAAAGTAACTACCAAAAAAAGTCTAACCTATTTTTATTCTTGATATAGTTACCACAACCCCTCTTAGGGTCACACCTGGAGTCCAGTCTGGACTATGGGAGAGAGAGTCAAGCAGAGGCATATCTAATCCATTCCAAGCTTGGGCAGTGGCTAGAGAGTGGAAAGCAATCTGCTACAAGTCAAAACTCCCCTATGCTGGGCAACAGCAGCTTGGGAGAAAGTTGAGGGAGGAGATTTAGGTTTACTGTGTAGAAAGAGGCAACTGTAAACCACTTCTGTATTTTTATCAAGAAAACTCTATGGATACACTACCAGAATGATTGCAGACAGAGGTGGGGAGTTCTGGGAGAGATGTGTCCATGGCATATCTATGGGTTGGAGACGGCTCAATAGCATAAAACAAGAAAAGAGTTACCACAAACACGATCAACTGAATATAGCCCTTTTTATACTGCTGGATTATCATCCAGTGCTCTGTACTGAAGTATCTTTTGAAGTTTTTGCTCAAACCTTTAAAATCAAATTCCAAAAGTTAATTATTGAGGAATAGGGACACCCCCATTATTCATTCAATAGTATTTATTGAGCACTTACTATGTGCAGAGCACTGTACTAAGCGCTTGGGATGAACAAGTCGGCAACAGATAGAGACAGTCCCTGCCGTTTGACGGGCTTACAGTCTAATCGGGGGAGACGGACAGACAAGAACAATGGCACTAAACAGCGTCAAGGGGAAGAACATCTCGTAAAAACAATGGCAACTAAATAGAATCAAGGCGATGTACAATTCATTAACAAAATAAATAGGGTAACGAAAATATATACAGTTGAGCGGACGGGTACAGTGCTGTGGGGATGGGAAGGGAGAGGTGGAGGAGCAGAGGGAAAAGGGGAAAAAGAGGCTTTAGCTGCGGAGAGGTAAAGGGGGGATGGCAGAGGGAGTAGAGGGGGAAGAGGAGCTCAGTCTGGGAAGGCCTCTTGGAGGAGGTGATTTTTAAGTAAGGTTTTGAAGAGGGAAAGAGAATCAGTTTGGCGGAGGTGAGGAGGGAGGGCGTTCCAGGACCGCGGGAGGACGTGACCCAGGGGTCGACGGCGGGATAGGCGAGACCGAGGGACGGCAAGGAGGTGGGCGGCAGAGGAGCGGAGCGTGCGGGGTGGGCGGTAGAAAGAGAGAAGGGAGGAGAGGTAGGAAGGGGCAAGGTGATGGAGAGCCTTGAAGCCTAGAGTGAGGAGTTTAGCACAAGAAGGATGTCTCCTTACTCATAATCAATATAGAAGGGAATGTCAATCCCATATTTTCTTGGTGATAATTATGGCTGATTATTAGTAAAATGTAAAATGTTCCAGCCCCTTCGTCCCACCAAATACCATAGAGAAGATTTGATATTTAGACTATTGGAGAGACTGTGGTCATGTGGGCAGGGCGGCCCAGATTGGAGCAAGAGGAGATTTTTTTTAATTATAATTTTAGTCTTTGAATTTTGATTTTATTGAACTTTAGCCAGCTATATTTTTCTTTGCGTATCCCCTCAATTTTCCTTCCACTAAATTGCTTCCCCAATTTATGAGCCGGGAAACACATCTGAATCAATGTCCCGATAGTCTTCTCAGTGCTTAATACAGAATTAACTTGAGCTCTTCAAGATTGTAACTCTTGAGTTATAGGAGAACTATTCATAATAATCATATTAAGTGTTTTCTATGTGTCAAGTACTGTGCCATGGTAGGTGCAAGACAATCTCTTATACCCCTGTCCTTTCCAGGGCTTTACAGATGAGGAAACTGAGGCCCAGAGAGGTTAAGTGATTAGGTCAGTAGGCCTTAGCAAAGCTGGGCTTAGAACCTATGGTCTTCATGTTTTTTCCACCAGGCCTAAAAGCTTTTTCAACCTCTTTTTTTTATAAAGATTAAAATCATATCAAGCTGTAGTTTTAAGACAAGATTCATAGAGGAGTAAGAAATAGCAGCAAAAAACAGAACTGAACATTGTAGTGGTTCACTTACGCATAGTTTAATCTCATATATAAACACACACTGATTGACTTGATTTTAAGTGAAGGACACCCAAGTGCTTTGTGCTCAATATTTCTAAAAGTGGCCTAGGAATTTAATTATTGTTTCAGTGGCAAATGGTGCTCCTCAAACCCTGTTTGAAAGTTCTTTGCTTAATGATAACCCACAGGAGAGGTTACATCAATCAAAGCCTTTCATTAAGTAAAACCTATTGGCCTAACGGAAAGAGGACCTGGGTTCTAATCCTGGTTCTGCCACAAGCTTGGTGCATAAACTTGCGCTAGTCATTTAACTTAAGTGTGCCTCAGTTTCCTCATCTGTAAAATGGGGGTTCAATACCTGTTCTCCCTCCCACTTTAACTGTGAGCCCTATGTGGGACAGGGACTGTATGTGACCTGATTATCTTATATCTACTCCAGTGTTTAGTATAGTGATTGGCACGCAGTGAGTGCTTAACAAATATCATCATAAGTATTTAGGGCTTCTGAATAAAATTGCATGCAATCTCAGTCAATAAGCTTACTTTTAAGTGATAAATAATTGAAATGTGCTGCATATTTTGGTCAGATGGTGTGAGGAGGATTCCAAAAATCAACTCAAGCTGGAAAGAAATCCCTCTTAACACAATGTGTGGAGGCCCACACAATTTAGAGCTAAGCATCCCGAGATAAGCAGGTAGCACATATGAGAAAGTGTGTTAGGTGGATTTTGGTCCAGGGTTTCCCTCCTTCCTGAAACTCTCTCCCCATCATATTTAGCATCCCATTACTCTCCTCATCTTCAAAGCCTTTTTAAACTCACAGCTGCTCTAAAAGGCTTTACTTGACTAAAATTTCATCTCCCCACCCTATTTCCTGCTTATTGTGTCACCTTCACATCTGAGTCCTCACCCTTTAAGATAGGGGTGCTCATCCCACACCATAGCACTTATATTTAAGCACTATTGCTTCCACTTACTTGTACTTTAGTATCTGTGTCTCCACCCCCGCCCCAACCCTCTCCGACCCTGCTTTATTGTAATCTCCTTGAGGGCAGGGATTGTCTACTATATTTTATTGTGCTCTCCCAAGCACTTAATGTTGTGATCCGTACACAGTAAGACACACATCTCTTCTTGAAGAGATGCAGTCCCCATCACTTCCTGCTAATAATAGATAAAGCTAATGAGGCTTCAGTAGCACCTTTCATCTGGAAAAATGAAGTTGAGGATTTCCAGAATTAGTAATTAAGAATAATGCCAGAAATTTCACGAGGGAAGGGGAGGAGGGATAGAGAGGGAAAAGAGATGAGAGATTTAATAGGAAAGTTCCAAATGATACCTTAACAGGCCTGATATGTATGTCTGCATTGAGTTTTCTGTTAAATTCACTATTTGCAATTAGCCAAATAACTGGGTGGTGTTTATTTACTGAAGAGAAGTAACAAGAAGATAGTTCTTGTTAAGAGTCCTTCAAAGTCTAGTTCTTAGTCTCCCTCTTATTTTCTATCTTTACCCACTCCCTCGGAGAAGTCATTCGCTCCCATGGCTTCAACTACCATCTTTATGCAAATAATTTCCAAATCTACTTCACTAGCCCTGATCTCATCTCTCTCCTCTGCAGTGTCATGTTTCCTCCTGCCTCCAGAACATCTCTGCTTGGATGTCCCGTTGGCAGCTCAAACTTAACATGTCCAAAACAGAACTCATCTTCCCACCCAAACATTGTCCTCTCCAAACCTTTACCATCACTGCAAACCAGATCATTATCTTCCCTGTCCCACAAGCCCCATAACCTTGGCATTATCATCTACTCATCTCTCTCATTCAAACTGTATATTCAGTCTGTTATTAAATTCTGTGGATTCTACCTTTACAGTATCTTTGGTATCCACCTCTTCCTTTCCAGCCACATTACTACCACAGTCATATCCAGTTTTGACAACAGCATCAGCCTCCCCACTGACCTCGCTTCCTTTTGTCTTAACCTATTTCAGTCTTTACCTCATTTTGCTGCCCTCATCATTTTTCTAAAAAAACTGTTCAATCCATCTGACTACTCCTCAAGAACATTCAGTGACTGCCCATCCACCTCCACATAACACCATAGGCTTTATGGCACTCTTCTTCAAAGCTCTTCCCCTCCTGTCTTACCTCACTGATTTCCTAGTACAACCCTGCCTGTACCCTTTACTCTGCTAACATCAACCTAATCACTTGTACCTCAGTCTGAGTTATCTCTCTACAGATCCCTTGCCCATGACCTCTTTTTAGTCTGGAACTCTCTCCTCCTTCGTAACCAACAGTCCACTATTCCACTTTCGTAACCCTACTTAAATGACATCTCCTCCAAGCGGCCTTCCTTGAGTAAGTCCTCAGTCCCCTACCCACCCTCCCTCTGGATCATCTAAGTCCTTGATAGTCACCTCACCACACTTATAATAATAATAATAATGTTGGTATTTGTTAAGCGCTTCCTATGTGCAGAACACTGTTCTAAGCGCTGGGGTAGATACAAGGTAATCAGGTTGTCCCATGTGAGGCTCACAGTTAATCCCCATTATACAGATGAGGTAACTGAGGCACAGAGAAGTTAAGTGACTTGCCCACGGTCACACAGCTGACAAGTGGTAGAGCCGGGATTCAAACCCATGACCTCTGACTCCCAAGCCCAGGCTCTTTCCACTGAGTCACGCTGCTTTGCTCCTTATAGTCTATCAAGCTTTTTTGCAAGATTTCATTCTTTATGCTTCTCACAAGTCTCCAAAAACCTCCACCGGTTTCTCATTCCTCTCTGTATTGAGCAGAAACTCCTTCTCCACTCCCTTCCACCACTACAACCTAGATCCCACTCTTTGTTCCTCTCAATTCATTCACTGCACCCCATTCTCATCTCTTGGACCACTTATTCACACCTTTCCCCTTCCTATCTGACAGACCGCAGCTCTCCCCATCTTCAAAGCCCTTCCCAGATTAATTTCCAAGCTTCCCTCCCTTGAAATGAAATCTCCATCTGCCACTTGAGCATTTCTGCATCATCTAAACCCTTGTATACCCATTTGCGCATGCACACACACAGCACTTACGTATATACCTTTATGCTCTAAAGTTCCCCCCTATCTGGAATGCATTTTATGTATGTCTTCTCCACTAAACTGTAAACTCCTTAAGGGCAGGGATTATATCTACTAACTTTATTATAGTCTCCAATGCTCTTGCTACAGGTCTCTGCTGAAGGTAAGCTCCTAAATGCTAGCGATCAATGGATTTCAAGATTCTCAGTCAGATATATCCTCCTTACCTTTCATCTGTCTTCATCTGGTTAGGCCCCAACTGGCACTCTTCACTTTTGTAAAGCTAACCTCCTTACAGTTCACTTTTGACTCTCCTGTCCCATCCCATTGCTCACACCCAACTCCCTGCGTGAAACTCATTCCCCATCAAATCTGCCAAACCATATAACTCTCCACCTTGAAAGCCCTCCTCAAAGGTCACCTCTCCTAGGAGACATTCCACAACCAATCCCCACTCCGTGGTCATATCCCATCAACCACTCACAGTTCTTATGCATTCATTCAGTTGTATTTATTGAGCACTTACTGTGTGCAGAGCACTGCACTAAGTGCTTGGAAAGTACAATTCGGCAACAGAGACAATCCCTACCCAACAATGGGCTCAGTTCTTATGTGCAAGCAGGTTTATTCCTTTTTTTTTGCTATGTAGTTTTCTCTCCTATTTTCACTCAGTCCTAATGTGCATGATGCCCCCCATTAGATTGTAAGTTCCTTGAGGGCCATCACCAAGTCTCTGAAGCATCTAATACTGACATATATTCAAACACTTAGTACAGTGCTTTGCACACAGTAAGCTCTCAATAAATATGATTGAATGAACATATAGCTCTTTCAAAATGGCTGCCTTCCCTGAGAGGGAGATTGCAGCTGCTCTAGGTAGTAACATCCAAATGCATCAGAAAGCAAACCCTGGGGAACAAGAAAATGAGTTTCTGGGCTGGCTTTCTGCTAATTCTTTTCTGAGATTTTCATGGTTTTCATTTCTTAGGGTTTATTTTATTGGGGATTTTTCTGGTGGTTATGGTAAGATGAAGTAACAAAGAAGTCTAAATTCAAGAAAAAAATTGTGGCTCCAAACCCCAAGAGAACTTCAAGCTGAAAAAACCCAGAGGCATTTTTCTCTTTCTGCTTTTTTTCCAGATCAGCAGGTACATTTGAACTGAAACCAGCAACCTTCAGCCCTCTTCTCCCTGTTCCATCTTCCCCTCTGTACTCACTCCCCTTCCTTCCCCACATCCCTTCCTTGAAATTAACTTCATAATAACTATAAGAACTTCCCTAGGGGTCAGATAAATCTACTCTATTGCTTCCCCCTGTAAATGGAATTCTCTTTTTCTTAAATCATGTGAATGAAGTAAAAAGTTAAAAGCAAAGAGCCTGCTGTGCTATCATAGGTTTGTTATTTAATCTTCACTGTCTTCTAATTAAGCATGTATGGTTAAATGAAGTAACCCATGAGGTTGAAAATTGTCAAGCAGGTGTTTAAAAGACATCAGTAAGCAATTCTGCTGTGGCATAATTAATATTCTAATATATTTTACAGTGCACACTCATCACTATTTCCTCTTCATTAGCAGCTGATATATTGTATAATGCATTATACAAAAAAAAATTCTTACCCCACTTTTGAAAACACAGATATAGGAAAGGAAGGAGATGATGAATGTGGATTCTTTTAAAATATGTGCCCAGAACATTTTAAAACCAACAGGCAATTTAGACTTAATGATTATTTGTAAATTATACCAAAGACTTGTCAATATTAGTATTTGCAACCCTAGATACAGGGAAGTACTTCAGAAAACAAAATGTGGCAACCTATATTCATTAGCTCTATTTATATAATTACTCTAACAGGGAGAAAATAAGGTGAACCTATATACGCATTCCCAGTCAATGATAATGATATTTGAGTATTTACTCTGTGTCAAGCACTGTACTAATTGCTTGGAAGAGTGCAATACAATAGAGTTGGTAGACACTGCCTGTATGAGGAGCTTACAGTCTATAGGGGGAGACGGTTACAAATTACACATGGGAACTGGCATAGCATAAGCATTTGTACATAAGTGCTGTGGATCTGAGGTATCAAAATCTTAATGGGTACAGATCCAAATGCATAGGTGATGCAGAAGGGAGAGCAAATAGGATGAGGATATGAGGAGTTAGTCAAGGAAGGCCTCTTGAAGAAAATGTGATTTAGAAGGACTCTGAAAGGTGGAGCGAGTGGTGGACTGTCAGATATGAAGGAAGAGGGAGTTTCAGGTTAGAGGAGGACACTAAGCCATGAGAGGTCACGTGGTCTAGTGGATAGAGTGGGGGCTTGGGAGTCAGAAGGACCTGAGATCTAATTCTGGCTCAACAACTTGTCTCTTATGTGACATTGGGTAAGTCACTTAACTTATATGTGCCTCGGTTCCCTCATCTGTAAAATGGGGATTAAGACTGTGAGCCCCACGTGGTCCAAGGACTGTGTCCAACCTGATTACCTTATATCTGTGCCAGAACATAGTACAGTGCCTGGCACATGGTATTTAAGTGCTTACTATAAAAGAAAAACTAGGGCAAGGGGGCAGTGGTGGAATAGACAGGATGGAAGTACTAGAGAATGTGTTGGCATTAGAGGAGCAAAGTGTATGGGTTGGGTTGTATTAGGAGATCATTGAGGTGAGGTTAGAAGGGGCAAGCTGATTGAGAGCCTTAAAGCCAATGAAAAAGTTTGATATTGTACTTATAGCCTCTTTGTTTTTAAAGAGGGTGGAGTTTCAGCCTCCTAAGTTGCTGAAGGGCAATTTCCTCTACACTGTACGTAAAAGAGTAATGTGTTGGGTACATTTCCTGTGCCCTTGCCCATCAGGAGAGCATTGCATCCCTTAAAAGTGGTGCTTAGAGTCGAAGGGTCCTACCAAGTAGCACTGTTATCTTTCCAGTCAAAAGGCCAGCACGGGGCTGCTTACTTCCCAAAGCACATGAGGTTACAGTTAATAATAATTGCGGTTTTTGTTAAGGACTTACTATGTGCCGAGCACTGTTCTAAGGGCTGGGGTAATCAGGTTGTCGCACTTGGGGCTCCCAGTTTTAATCCCCATTTTATAGATGAGGTAACTGAAGCACCAAGAAGTGAAGTGACTTGCCCAAAGTCACACAGCTGACAGGTGGTAGAGCTGGGATTTGAACCCATGACTTTCTGACTCCCTGGCCCATGCTCTAGCCACTATGCCATGTGGTGAAGGATGGGGAAGGATGTCCAAGAACCAATAGGACAAGAATAAATAGCCATGCCCACACTGGCAGATAAAGTGATGGAAAAACGAATCAAGAAGACCAGTTGGTCCTTTGGAGGACTGGCAGTGAGGAGCCAACATGACATCATAATTCCCACCAAACTGAAGACCTAGAGCAATTGCACTGGCCAGACCTACCACAGGTGCCCCAGCTGACGTCCACTGATACCAGCTATGTGCATTATCTAACTGTATGTGGACAACAAGAAGGCAAACTCTGAGGCCCTGGATCACATGCTGACCACCAACACCAAAGCGATGTTCATCACAGCATACCTTCCCTGGTAAGCAGCGTGGCTCAGTGGAAAGAGCACGGGCTTGGGAGCCAGAGGTCATGGGTTTGAATCCCCACTCTGCCACCTGTCAGCTGTGTGACTGTGGGCAAGTCACTTTACTTCTCTCTGCCTCACTTCCGTCAACTGTAAAATGGGGATGAAGACTGTGAGCCTCATGTGGAACAACCTGATTACCCTGTATCTACCCCAATGCTTAGAACAGTGCTCTGCACATAGTAAGCACTTAACAAATACCAACATTATTATTGTGACATGTGAGGATGATAGATAATGCTCTATCCACATACTGCTCTAGATAATTGAAATGGTGGGAGCAGGTACCATAGGCTATCCAGCAGGAACCCTTTAAAGACCTCGTGAGGCCAAACCACAGAGAATGACAAGGGACAATTGAGAAGCAGCAGCAGCAGAAGCCTGGTACTCATAGATAGAATTGGACTGACACCTTAAAGTAGATCCTTCAGGTAAATCATGGAATGAAGGAGGAGAAATGGAAGCAGCAGTAGGTGCTGAACCGCAAAGCGTATGATGAGGAAGAGATTGCTGGTTACTCACCAATCTTATCAATTATACTTAAATCTACAAGAAGAACCTCACCATCAGTAGCTGCGTTGAAGTTGAAGGGCAGCTATGCATATGTATGTCATACCCCAAAATAAAACTCCTGCAGACACAATCTTATGGTGAGCCTATTTTTTCTAGTTCTTTTTAAATTGAGCGAGCAGCATCTTCCTAATTAAGACTGCTCATACATTCAGGATGTAGTGATTATTTCTGTCCTTTTCATTGATCAAATGGCCCATATCCTGGACTACCTACTTGTACAGGGTTCTGTTAAGGGTAGGAGAGGCAGTATCCCACTGATGTGTCCTGAATTACTTTTTTTGAGAGTAGTAATGGTGATTAGTAATGGTAATGAAGCCCTATGGCCCAGTGGAAGGAGCACAGGCCTAGGAGTCAGAGGACATTGGTTCTATCCTTGGTCTTGTTCCCCTCCCATTTACTCCTTTTTGAAACAAATTTGTTAATGACCTACCTCATAAGCCTATGGGGTGATCATAACTACATAACATTTGTAAATTGCTTTAGAAAAATTAGACAAATAATCCCATTCTAGATGTTTTTATATCCATGAGCAAATACATAGCCATAACTTACAAGCAGTGAGCAAGAAAAGTTTTGTGGAAATGGAAAAATGGAAATTTCTGGAATCTGCAGCTCAAAGGGTGAAAGAATTTGAGCCTGCCTCTCTCTAGTTTCAGTTCAAATAGAATCACAATTTAGTTGATGTGGCGTGACGATGAGGTTCACGAATTGAGGTGACTGTCCAGTAAAGTTATAGAACTCTGGATCCCTCCTGAGCAACAGCAGAGTTGATACTGGGTCTTAAAACTCATTCTTGCAGTAAACCGTGGGCAACCCATAAACATTTCTTGCCCTCTGCTCCATATCAAAGTGTCGGTCAACCAAAACTGCATATGTGAAATTACACTAAAAGTGGGATCTATTTGTTGATTTTAGAGGAATGGGTCAAACCCCCAAATCCTAGCTACCTAATGTGTAAAAGCAGTAGACACCGTCATCATATCTTGAGTAAAAGAGAAAGATTTCAAGGGTTTTCATTAACTAAACAGGGTTTAAATCAGTGGGATTTCACAGGATGTTAGAGCTATTACTTTTATTCTAAATTCAATAGCTTCTTGGAGAGACCAGGTACTGGAAATTATATTTTCAACAGGAAGTAGGGAGAGCAGGCCTGTAAACTGCCAAACTTAGGTTCTAAGAGTACCTTCAAGGTTTTAAATGAAAGGAATTCATAACTGGCAAACTAGCGTGGGTTGTTCCATCCCTTTTTAAACATGTACCGCTCAAACTGAAGGAAAACTTAGAGCCCACTTAGTGTAAGTATTGTGGGATAACCTTATGGCATAGTGAAGAAGAAAATGTCTAGTAATTTATCATATTTTATTGGACTGTGGATACTGAATTTGATTTCATGTGCTGATCAATCTCTAAGCAATTAGTTGAGTAAGTGCAAGTTACAATTTGTGATTCTCTGGGGTGTTGTTAACTAAAGTGAATACACTGTTTGAACTATTTATCAAATGAAGTCTAGGAAAGCCATTGTGTTTTATGACCTCTGAATTTGCATCCATTCACATTATTGAGTTGAGAATTTTTAAACCCCTTAAAACAGCATTGCATGGAACAACTGAGTTGTGAGAACAAGAAAAGCATATAGTTATACACTTTTAGAGGTAGTTATGATTAAATCTGGACTGGTTTATTCACCTCACGTAAGTATAGTCGCCTGATGGCCAACTCTAGCTGTTCTGATGGTCCCGAGGAGATTAGATCTACTATTTGGTTTCCTGACTAATCCTTGTTAGTAGTAATCATTCTTAAGAAATATATACTAGATCCTAATGATTACAGTTGGCTCATATAGACCAATACGGCTTCTAACCACTGGGCTTTCCACTTTAAAAGGAAAAAGTCAGTACAAATGTGATGAATGCCCTGTATCACAGACATTCATTGATAATTCACGCAAGAGAAAAAAAAGCCATTGAATAGTCTAGTGATTGGTCATCTTATTTAAATAGAAATTCCAATACTCTGGGACCAGGTTTAACTAACTGATTTCCTTTAGTGACTCAGCCCCCAGTAAAGAATTCAAAAGCCAGTCTAAATTCACTAATATTCTACATTTCAACCTGATGATCTAACCAAATGAGAAAGCAGCATGGTTTGTGAAGATGTTTTTTCTTTCATTTACCATTCAAATGACCTCTCTGAAGAGATCTGTAATATTTGGGCCAGTGCATTTTCAAAAATCACTATAAGCAAGCACCACGTGGAATGACAATTTGAAGCACTCTTTGAAATGTAACTGTAACCTAAGATGACCAAATGAATTAAAGAAAGAAAACAGTCATATCCATTTTTCAAGTGTATTTTTGTGACACTTGAAGTCTTCAGCACCAACCTAGCATTATTTAAATCAGGAAACAAACAGCATGAATAAGTGCCGCCGTTTTAGAAATCAGCTTTGACAAATGAAATTGCAGGCTGGGCATTCATCTGGGTGTGTGGTCACTGCTTTCTAAAATCAATTTTCAAGAGCTTGTTTATCTCATTGTAAAATTATTAAAACATCTAAAAGCATTTCTTCCATATGCTGAATTGAGCTCAATGCACAATGTGTTGGTTTTAACACCCTTTTTAGGGTGGAGATTGTTTGACTATTGAAAAGAGACAGCATCAGTATAATCCTTAGAATCTAATAAACATTCCATCAGTGTAAAATCTTTATCCTTAGGCATAAAGGGAACCAATTCAATTATGCTGTTGGGTGAAAAATGGAAAGGTTTTCTAACTTGGGGGTGGAAAAGTTGTAGTACATATTAAAGTGGCTACTACAAAATTCGTGCATCTAAGCTAACAAATGTTACTATGTTCTTATTTTACCCTCTAATTTATATGATCCATGTAAGCCTCTAGCCAACAAAACTTGTACTAAATTTTCATCTACATTAAAAAATAGCAAAGCAATGAA
This sequence comes from Ornithorhynchus anatinus, assembly GCF_004115215.2. Lineage (NCBI taxonomy): Eukaryota > Metazoa > Chordata > Mammalia > Monotremata > Ornithorhynchidae > Ornithorhynchus > Ornithorhynchus anatinus. The sequence goes on from NC_041749.1 coordinate 101,877,539, forward strand.
TTGTAAAGTTATTAACATTCATGTCTAGTTGCATTATTAAGATGTACACATCAAATCTGCTAGTACAAGGAAAGAAATGTCATAATGAAGTAGAACAGCATTTACTCAGAAGGATTTCTAAAGGTCATCAGAGCATCATCTAATACCCACCCATGCATGACAGTCATATGAAATAAATAACTGATGTAATACAAAAGGAATACATTTAATAAATGGTCAAGGTATTCTTTCCATTTATGACCCAATTTGCTTGAATCTAATGCTAAAGATAAAATCAACAGGTCTATTCCATAACCACTGATGTTGCCACCTTAATTAAGGAAAGATTAACAAGCAGATTAGAAATGTTTAATATGAAGGGGGCTCCTCTGTCTTGTATGTTGATATCTTCTAGTGAATAGATGAACTCATGCATCACAATAAACCTAAAAAGAAATATTCAGCTAGGCTATTTCCCCTTCATTAGGCAGGGTAGCCATAGGCTGTACTATTTAAATAACCAATGATTTATTAATATTTTCCTACTTGTAATAGCATCTTGTATGCTTCAGGACAAGTATTAGCGTTTTAATATTTGAAAGCTGTAACATCTGAGCTCTTTCAATATTTTCATTAGCATTTTAAGAAATTACATTTTTCCTTCAGAGACATTAATTAGTCACTAGGAGACAAGAAGTAAATGCATTGATATCTGGCTGCTACAGAATAGATAATAACGAATAGCATTTTGATGCAAGATTTTAAATGTCAACTTAAAATAATTTATGCTTGACTGAGTCAATTGTAAAATTGAAGGGTAAAATTACAACCATATTCATGAGCATTCAAATTGGGCTAAAATTATTTGGCTATAGAAAATACAATTTGGGGGAGGCAGGGGAGATGGGGGCCAAATTTACATGAAATTCCTGAGGACCTCCACAAAGCATGTTGGGGAATACTAGAATGGCTTCTACTTAGTCTAAAGACCCTTAACAGTCCTGAGCACCCAAGGGATGTCGATCACTGTGTAAGATGTTTAGGAATATACCCAATCCCTCCCCTTGAGATGCTTAAATTCGAACAGGCAAATGCATGAGACCCACTAATAAATCAGCGTGAATAATGACCACACAAAATGTCCATGAAAATGCTCTTCTGGTTGTAAATGTGGATATTTCACTCACAGGAGTCATGTAATGAAATGTAAAAGTTATATCCATTTTGTGGGGCATTAATTCAATCTTATTTATTGAGTGCTCACTGTGTGCAGAGCACTACTAAGCACTTGGGAGTGTACAATGTAACAGACACATTCCCTGCCCACAACGAGCTTATAGTCTAGGGAGAGGGAAATAGACATTAATATAAAAAAAAACAGATATGTACATAACTGCTGTGGGGCTGGGAGGGGAGAACAGAGGGAGCAAGTCAGGGTGATGTGGAAAGGAATGGGAGAAGAGAAAAGGGGGGTGCTTAGGGAAGGCCTTATGGAGGAGATGTGCTTTCAATAAGGCTTTGAAGGTGGGGAGAGTAAATGTCAGATTTGAGGAGGCAGGACATTCCAGGCCAGAGGCAGGACATGGGCGAGGGATCAGCGGCGAGATCAAGACAGAATGAGAAGGTTAGCATGAGAGGAGAGAAGTGTTTGGATTGGGCTGTAGTAGGAGAGTAGTGAGGTGAGGTAGGAGGGGGGCAAGGTGACAGAGTGTTTTTAAAGCCAAGAGTGAGGAGTTGTTGATTTGGAGGTAGATGGGGAAAAACTGGAGTTTTTTGAGGAGTGGGGTGACATGTCCTGAAAGTTTTTATAGAAAAATGATCCAAACAGCAGAGTAAAGTATGGACTGGAGTGGGGAGAGGCAGGTGGCTGGGAGGTCAGCAAGGAGGCTGATGCAGTAATCAAAACGGCATCAAATCCAACAGTTAGCATGGTACTTGGCAAATAACTAATAGTTTAATAAGTGCCTTAATGAGGAATTCTGACTCTTAAAACCTAAACCATCCACCTACCCATCTGACACCATCCTATGCACCTTAGGAAAACACTTTCCTACTCCCTTCTGCCCTTCATAATCATCAACTTCAAGTGCTCACTCTCAAATGGCTTTGTCATCACCACTTTCAAACATACCCAAGTGACTCCATCTTACTCTTCCTAGACTTCTCAGCTACCTTTGACAATGTAGACCACCCCCTTTTCCTTGAATCTTGGTCCAAACTTGGCTTCGCTGACATTGTCCTCTCATTAGTCTCCTAGTTTTCTGGCTGCTTCTTCTCAGTCTCTTTCACAGGCTCCTCAGCTTCCCTCCTCTAACACTGGGAGTCTTTCAAGGCTAAGTTCTGGGTCTCTTATTCTCCATCAGTGTGCATTCACTTGGAGAACTCATTCATACCCATAGCTTTTACTATTAAATCTGCACAGCTGATTCCTAAATCTTCCTCTCTCTTCCTCTGCAGTAACAGAGGAGTATGAGAAGCAGTGTGGCTCAGTGGAAGGAGCCCGGGCTTGAGAGTCAGAGGTCATGAGGCTGGCAGCAGGAAGCTTAAGGACAAAGTGCTCCCTCCCATGCCTGAGTTTACCCAGGTCTGCATTTCTTCCCAGCACCTCCTCCAGCCCCCTATTGCAGACAGACACCAAGATCTGAGAGATTGACAGTGTTTAATAAGTTAACAAGGTAAACAAATCCAGTTCTAACCACCTTTCCCAGTATCTACTACCCTGTAGGCATCCTGGGGCTTATGTTCTTCTCCCACACAGAGGCTCTTCTGGAGTCCTAGCTGCTGGATTCTGAACCTCCAGGGATCCTTTCTGATCCTTCCCTGTGTCCATCCAGGGTTGACAGCAGGAGTTCTCCCATTGTCCTTCTCTCCCAGGCACACAACTCACCTGATCTTAAGATAACAGAGGATCTTCCTCCTCTCCAACCTGGACCTTCTACTTTCTCCCCAGTCCTTCTCTGATTGGTTTAGTTACATCTTCAGGGAGGGATACTAGAGTGACTTTCCGAGCTTCCTCTTCCCTCTCCTAAGTGTGGGGACCAGGGGAACTGGTCATCACAAGCTCCCATTTGTCTTCCTCGCTATTCCTCTGTGTTGTCTATGCACTTGGAAATGTACCCCTAAAGCAGTTTAATATTTGCCTCTCCCACTTGAGGTGTCCCACTTGAGTAATCCCCATTTTACAGATGAGGTAACTGAGGCACAGAGAAGTTAAGCGGCTTGCCCAAAGTCAGACAGCAGACAAGTGTTTATAACAAGTGGCTTTAAAAATTCATTTTTGATAGCTAGTAAATACTTATTAAGATATTCCAGATATTAAAATAATACATATCTTATAAATGGAAATAAATGAAGTTAGTATTTGTCACATTTTTGTTGCACTTGGGAAAAGTGATTCCTGTGAGTTTTTTCTTATAAAAGTGTAACCATTATCAGGAATGCAGTCACTCACCCCATACACCGTGTGAAAAGAAATAGAATAGTTAACAGGGATTTTTTTAAATGTCATGATGTTCATTAGTTGTAAGCAAGAGACGATTACAACTCATATGTATCAGCATAGCTCAATGGATGCAGATATCTGATTAAATTTAAATCTTTTCCAACATTTATATTGAACATATACAGGAAAGAAAGGAAGGTAAAAATCTAACCCTCACATTTAAGGTTTAGCAGCCTAAAAATGAGCAAGAGTTGGCATCATCATCATCAAAGAGCAGTTGCCAATTTAGGACCACACCTGGCATCTGTCAACAGTCAACAGTATTTATTGAGCATTCATTCAATAGTATTTATTGAGCACTTACTATGTGCAGAGCACTGTACTAAGTGCTTGGAATGTACAAATCGGTAACAGATACGGTCCCTGCCCTTTGACGGGCTTACAGTCTAATTGGGGGAGACGGACAGACAAGAACAATAGCAATAAATAGAATCAAGGGGATGAACATCTCATTAAAACAATAGCAAATAAATAGAATCAAGGTGATGTACATTTCATTAACAAAATAAATAGGGTAATGAAAATATATACAGTTGAGCGGACGAGTACAGTGCTGAGGGGATGGGAAGGGGGGGGGGGGCAGAGGGAAATGGGGGGAAAAGAGCGTTTAGCTGCAGAGAGGTGAAGGGGGGGTAGAGGGAGCAGAGGGAGAAGGGGAGCTCAGTCTGGGAAGGCCTCTTGGAGGAGGTGAGCTGTAAGTAGGGTTTTGAAGAGGGGAAGAGAATTAGTTTGGCAGAGGTGAGGAGGGAGGACATTCCAGGACCACAGGAGGGCGTGGCCCAGGGGTCGATGGCGGGATAGGCTAGAACGGGGGACGGTGAGGAGGTGGGCGGCAGAAGAGCGGAGCGTGTGTGGTGGGCAGTGGAAAGAGATAAGGGAGGAGAGGTAGGAGGGGGTAAGGTGATGGAGAGCCTTGAAAGTCTAGAGTGAGAAGTTTTTGTTTTGTGCGGAGGTTAATAGGCAACCACTGGAGGTTTTTAAGAAGGGGAGTGACATGCCCAGAGCGTTTCTGCAGGAAGATGGGCCGGGCAGCGGAGTGAAGAATAGCCTGGAGTGGGGAGAGAGAGGAGGAAGGGAGATCAGAGAGCAGGCTGACAGTAATCTAGCCGGGATATTACGAGAGCCCATAACAGTAAGATAGCCGTTTGGGTGGAGAGGAGAGGGCGGATTTTGGCTATATTATAAAGGTGAGACCAGCAGGTTTTGGTGACAGATTGGGTGTGTGGGGTGAATGAGAGAGCCAAGTCAAAGATGACACTGAGTTGCAGGCCTGAGAGAGTACTTACTGTTTGCAGAGTGCTGTACTAAGTGCTTGAGGGTGTACAAAAGAATTAGTAAACATGATCCCTGCCCTCATGGAGCTTACAGTCTAGCAGAGAAAAGAGATATTAAAATAAATTACTGGTAGGAGGAAGCAATAGAGAATAAAGATGTCTATATATGGCATGTGCTGTTGGGGGGTGGGGGTCGGCATGGAAGTGCCAAGTATAGGAAAGGGTGACACTCCCTCTTAGCCCTTCTGCAGATAAATGTGTGCTCTCAGTAACACACCAACTCTATATCCTTGGGGATATCCAAGGATTAGGGCTCGCGTTTTGGGACAATGGGCAAAACTCCAATTAAATGCTGGGTAACCCAAAGTCATCAAATCTAAATGCGCAATTGGTATGACTGAGTGGAAAGAACACAGGCCTGGAAATCAGAAGATCATGGTACTAGTGAATGTATTAAAGGATAGGATCCTGCACCCTTATAGCTTTTCCTCAGATGGAAGGAGAAAAGTAGCCCTGAGCACTTACCAAAGCCATCTGATTGATTTCTGTTTTCTCACCATAACTTCTTAATTTATTACCTTGCTCACAACTCCTCCTCACCAAACTGGCTTCCCCCACATACTGAGACAGAATAACAATAATTGTATTCATTAGGCACTTACTATATGCCAGCACTCTGCTAAGTGCTGGAACAGATACAATCAGATCAGACATGTTCTTGTGTGCGGGGATGGGGTGGGGGTATTATGTGATTATTTTGTGTGAAGCACTGTACTTACTGCTAAAATAGATATAAGGTAATCACCTTGGGCACAGTCTTTATTCCACATGGAGTTCACTCTAAGTAGGAAGTAGAACAGGTATTGAATCCTCATTTTGCATTTGAAGTAACTGAGGCACAGAGAAGTTAAGTGATTTATTTAAAGTTGCAGAGCCAGGATTAAAATACAGGTCCACTGACTCCCAGGTCCCTGCTCTTTCCACTAGGCCATGCTGCTTATAACTTAGTTATAAGTTATTCCCCCTCCATTTCTCCCAATTCATTGTGTTTCTCCTAGTCGCCCTAAAAATCTTCCCCTCCATAATTGCAAAGGTTTACATCATCAATCTACCTCTTCAGCAAAATAGGCTCTTTCCCCTTGAAATTACCCCAAATCAGCTCTAGTCCCCTCCTCCACTCCTGCACTTGTACACCTGTGAAACTGGTGGTATTCATAGAGCATTTACTGTGTGCAGAACACGTACTGTGCTTAGCTTTTGCTCCACAACATGTATGTACATATTTGTTCATTCAATCATATTTATTAAGTGCTTACTGTGTGCAGAGTACTGTACTATGCACTTGGGAAAGTACAATAAAACAATAGACACATTCCCTGTCCACAGTGAGCTTACAGTCTAGAGGTGGGGAGACAGGCATCAGTACAAATAAATTACAGATATAATAATAATGTAATAATGTTGGTATTTGTTAAGCGCTTACTATGTGCCGAGCACTGTTCTAAGCGCTGGAGTAAACACAGGGGAATCAAGTTGTCCCACGTGGGGCTCACAGTCTTAATCCCCATTTTATAGATGAGGTAACTGAGGCACCGAGAAGTTAAGTGACTTGCCCAAAGTCACACAGCTGACAAGTTGGCTGAGCCTGGATTCGAACCCATGACCTCTGACTCCAAAGCCCGTGCTCTTTCCACTGAGCCACGAGATATGTACATACGTGCTATAGGACTGGGAGGGGGAAGAACAAATGGAGCAAATCAGGGCAACATAGAAGGGAGTAGGGGAAGGGAGTTGGCGGGGGGGGGGGGGGCGGTGCCTAGTCGAGAAAGGCCTCTTGGAGGATATGCACCTTCAGTAAGGCTTTGAAGGTGGAGGAGAGTAATTGTCTGTCAAACGTGAGGGAGGGCATTCCAGGCCAGAGGCAGGACAAGGACCAAGAGTCGGTGATGAGACAGGAAAGAATGAGGCACACTAAGAAGGTTAGTACAAGAGGAACAAAGTGTGCAACCTGGGTTGAAGGAGAGTGGCGAGGTAGGAGGGGGCAAGGTGATGTACTAATTTAAAACCAAGGTGAGGAGTTTGTTTGCAGAGGTCCTGGCAACCAATGGAGTTTTTTGAGGAGCAAGGTGGCATGTCCTGAATGTTTTTGCAGACAAATCATCCGGAGAGCAGAGTGAAGTATGGACTGGAGTGGGGAGAGACAGGAGGTTGGGAGGTCAGCAAGGAGGCTGATGCAGTGATCCAGGCAGCATAGAATGAGTGATTGTATTACCATGGTAGCAGTTTGGATGGAGCGGGCCGTTTTAGTGATGATGTGAAAGTGGGACCAACAGGATTTAGTGATGGATTGAATGTGTAGGTTTAATGAGAGAGAGGAATCAAGGATAATGCCAATGTTATGGACTTGTAAAACAGGAAGGATGGTGGTGCTGTCTACAGTGATGGGAAAGTAAGGCGGGGACAGGGTTTGGGTGGAAAGATAAGTAGTTCTGTTTTGGACATGTTAAGCTTAAGGTGAACATGAAAAGTGGACATTCAAGTAGAGACGTCTTGAAGGTAAAAGAAAATGTGAGTCTGGAGAGAGACAGACAGATTGACCAGATCTAGCTGTAGAGGAGAGGAGGAGCCCACAAAGAAGACTGAGAATGAATGGCCAGAGAGATAAGAGGAGGACAAAGTAAGAGAAGCCAAGGTTGGATAAGTTTCCAGGAGAAGGGGGTGGTCCACAGTGTCAATAATAATAATAATGGTGGTATTTGTTAAGCACTTACTATGTGCCAAGCACTGTTCTAAGCGCTGGGGTGGATACTAGGTAATCAGGTTGTCCCACGTGGTGCTCACATTCTTAATCCCCATTTTACAGATGAGGGAACTGAGGCACAGAGGAGTTGAGTGACTTGCCCAAGGTCACACGGCAGACAAATGGTGGAGGCAGGATTAGAACCCATTACTTCTGACTCCCAAGTCCGGGCTCTTTCCACTAATCCATGCTGCTTCGAGGAGGATTAGGATGGAGTATTATTTATATGTATATTAAGAATATTAATGTCTGTCTCCCCCTTTAGACTCTAAGCTTCTTTTGGGCAGGGAACCTATCAGCTCTGTTATATTCTCTCTCTAATGCTTAGTACAGTGCTTTGCATACAATAAGCACTCAATAAATATGATTGATTGAGAATCCATTATAACAGAGTTGGTAGACATGACCCCTGCTTGCAAGGAGGTTGCAGACTAGAGTGGGAGACATATTAAATTACAGGTGGATAGGTACATAAGTGCTGTGAGGCTGAGGTGGGGTGAATATCAGAGTGCTTAACAGATACAGACCAAAATGCAACAAGATAACCTCTGGCCCTGCACATTTTCCCCCTCTGCTTTAGTTCTACTCTGTTTTGGAAAAGCCATCTCTCCACCCCCATCTCACTGTTACTGTTCCAGTCCAAACTCTTGGAATGGACTCTATTCACCTAATACCTCCACCTCTTCTCTACCAAATCTATTCTCAACCCTCTGTAATAACGATTTTGCCCACTTTGCTTTATTGTAACTGCCTCTATCACGGTCTCCATCCAGCATGGTTCAGTGGAAAGAACCCGGGCTTGGGAGTCAGAGTTTATGGGTTCGAATCCCAGCTCTGCCACTTGTCAGCTGTGTGACTGTGGGTAAGTCACAACTTCTCTGTGTCTCAGTTCCCTCATCTGTAAAATGGGGATCAACTGTGAGTCTCACACGGGACAACCTGATTACCCTGTATCTACCCCAGCGCTTAGAACAGTGCTCTGCACATAGTAAGAGCTTAACAAATACCAACATTATTATTATTCTAGCTAAATCGAATTTACTTTGGTTCTAATCCTGTTATGCTCTAATCCTCAACCTCATGGCTTTGACAGTGTTGACCCCCCTTCTCACTCTTAAAAATATATCTCCTTCCTTGGTTTTTCTGACAAAGTATTCTCTTGTGTTTTTCCTCTAACCTTTAAACTACCCCACCTCAGTTTCTTCAATTGGCTTTTCATCCTTTCCTCACCTTTTAGTTGTGGTTCAATTCAGTTCAATTAAATCATATTTATTGACCACTTAGTGTGTGCAGAGGACTGGACTAAATGCTTGAGAAGTACAATTCAGCAACAAATAGAGACAATCCCTGCCCACAGTGGGCTCACAGTCTAGAAGGGGGAAGACAGACATCAAACAGACATCAAGTAAACAGGCATCAATAGCATCAATATAAAGAAATAGAATTATAGATAGATACACATTAATAAAAATAAATAGAACTATAATTATAAATATGTACATATATACACAAGTGCTGTAGGGTGGGGAAGGGGTTAGAGCAAAGGGAGCAAGTCGGGGCTATGTGGAGGGGGGGGAGCAGAGGAAAAGGGGGGCTTAGTCTGGGAAGGCCTCCTGGAGGAGGTGAGCTTTCAGTAGGACTTTGAAGGAGTTGTTCTACAAAGCTCAGTTCTGAGTTTGAATTGAAGTCATCATTCCAGAGCTTCATTGTTTTATTTTTCTGTCTTGCCCCCACACTGTCCCACTATCCTATCAGTATTTAATAATAATGATAACGATGGCATGTGAGTGTCAAGCACTGTTCTAAACACTATGGTAGATACAAGCTAATCAATTTGGACACAGTTCTTGTCCCACATAGGGCTCCTAGTCTTAATCCCCAATTTACAGAAGAGATAACTGCAGCACAGAGAAGTTAATTAGCTTGCCTAAAGTCATACAGCAGATTAGTGGCAGAGCCAGCAGTACGGCCCAGGTTCATCTAACTCCCAGATCTGTGCTCTATCCACAGGCCATGCTGCTTGGGGACAAAATAGATATCCTCTTCTCCATTTGTGGCTACATTCTTGAGTTGTCAAAGAGGTGGCCTCCCATGAAGCTCAAAAAGATTGGAATTCATTGAGGTAAAATGTTTACCAATCAAAATGATGGTAGAGCACTTTGCCAATGTCACGTGCTAAAATAAATGTCTTCTGTCACACAATGCAACTGCAATGGTAGACTTGAAAAATATAGATTGGGGGATGTCACAGTTATAAAATATGATGTCAGCAGCAGTCATTGATTTGCTTCATTTAACCAAGGAACTTGAAAAAATATCATTCAAATACATGAAGCATCAGTGACTTTAAAAAACTAGTAAATGTTGCAAATACTGTTCAAAGGTTCAGTGTAGTAACATTGTCATTATTCTTGTTATTAAAATGAATAAGGAACTAAGTGTATTGAAAAGATTGTTAGATATAAATCTAGAAAACCTCACACCATAACACTGCTTGTTGCAGAAGTGTAGAAAAATACTCTTTCCAGAAATCCAAAGACTTCAGATCAAAATAATCTTGTGTGGGTTGGTAATGTTATTTGCCCCACTTCAAAGATGAAGAGTTTTGAGAGAGGTGACCAGATGTCCTAGTTTTATCAGGATAGAACCAATCTTTGACTTCCATTGTGGTGGTTTGGGAAATTTTCAGTGCGCCAAGAATGCTTGGGTGTTTTTGGGACAGTAGGCCCCACCAGGACCAGAAGTTGTCCTGACTAGCTCCAAAACTGGATCCTAACTCCATGACACTGGCTTGATGATCTAAGACCCTGCACTCAATAGTGTTTATTGAGCACAGACTGTATACAGAGCACTGTACTAAGAATTAGTAAATATGATCCCTGTTCTTAAAAAGTTTACAATCTAAACTCCAACTCCCTAAACCCAGTCCCTGCCTTTGCAACCCTAGATCTGTTCCTGACACCTCTAACACCAACCTACTTACTGCACCTTGGTCTCAATGTTCTTGCTGTTAACTCCCTTCCCCTTCATATCCAACAGACCACCACGGTCCCCACCTTCAAAGACCTAATAAAAGATAAACTCCTACAGGAAGCCTCCCTTGACTAATCTCACATCTCCTGACCCTCTTATGCCTTCCTTTTTCATTACCTATTTACTTAAATTCACATTCTCTAAGCACTTTGATACTTTCCCCAGCCCCACAAGAATTCATGTACATATCCTTAAGCTTGGTTGCTTTCCCCTTACTGTAATTCAGTTTAACGTCTGTCTCCCCTGCTAGACTGCAAGCTTCTTTAAGGAAGGGTTTGTGTTTACTTGCTCTATTGTACTCTCCCTAGTGGATAGACTATGGGCCTGGGAGTCAAAAGGACCTGGGTTCTAAACCTGGCTCTTGCACCTCTCTGCTGTGTGACCTTGGGCAAGTCATGTTACTTCTCAATGCCTCAGAGCCCTCATCTGTAAAATAGAATTAAGACTGTAGTCCCTATGTGGGACAGGGACTGTATCCATCCCAGTTAGCTTGTATCTAACCCAGCACTAACCCAGCCTGACACATAGTAAGTGCTTAACAAATATTACAATTATTATTATTATTATTATTATCACAGTGCAATGCTCTGCACACTGTAAATGCTTAATAAATACCACTGATTTAATTGGCTCCCCAGTGACCTCCAATTCTCAATCCCAGACCCAGCTTCCTGACTCTTTCCTCTGCTCCTTGACCCTGGGAGTTGCTAAGAGAAATAACCGGAAGGAAAGTGTCCTGAAAGTAGGGGAATAGGATGAAGATGATAAATTTGATAGTCCCTGGGACCTGAGCATTCTCTCATTTTCTTCATAACACAGTACCCTATGTTGGAATTAACAAAATCTAACTTATAGAGCCATAATGAGTGAGGTGCCTGAGAAGACATTTCTGGTACTTTCATTCTGTTACAAAATGACAACCTAGATTGAACAACGTGCTGGAAGCCAATAGTCTTTCATTTCATTGAATTTGCTTTTTTTGATTCCTCCTGTAAATTCTATTCTCTCTCAACCAGTATCTCATCTTTCTGAGGGAGAATCATTTGGAAAGAATTATTCCATGGAATTTTAGGAGTGCATGTGACTTTGAGAAGTTGTCTAGCCCATCCCTTCCATGGATTAGCCCTTGAGAATCTCCCTTACAGTATGGTTTCTTAGAGAAAAGCTTTAAAAACATTTATAAATCATCTTAATGATAACCCCCATCTAGACTGTGAGCTCATTGTGGGCAGAAATGTGTCTGTTTTTGTACTGTACTCTCCCAAGTGCTTATTAGAGTATGATGAATAAATATGATTTTTAAAAGCCCAATGGTTTATTTTCATTATTAACCTGCAAGGTCAACTAGAGAGCTTGGTGGGAGAAATAATGGGCCTCTTGGAGGAAAGGATTAGAATTTAACTAATGAGGTTGATGGATTATTGGTGGACTTTTATTATTCATGTTATCCCTGGCCCTGATTAGGCCAGATCATTGAGAAATGTCACTTGTGACCTCAAAAATAAATCTCTTATAGAAAGTGAAGCTGGAGGTTTCAAAAAATTGCCAATTCCTTTCTCCTGTGTAACAGATAAGTGCTAATTCAACATTACAGCACTATTACTAAGAAATCACTATTTTATATAGTAAGTAGATGCTCTCTGCTATAATCACCACTCATGCCATACACCTAATGACTAGACAGTACTTTGTCATCATGTTTAAATTGTGAGCGCCCCCCACCCACCCAAGGGACAGGGACGATGTCTATTTCCCAAATGTGTAGTCTTTCCCAGTGCTCTGCTCGCAGTAAGCACTTAACAAATACTATTTCCCCTACTACTACCATTATCAGTATTTGAGAGTCTATTGAGTGCAGGCCACTGTACTAGGTTCTTGGGATTACAATGCAATAAATTTGGCAGGCATGGCCCTTGCAATCTACCTAGGGAATCAGCTTCAAATGAAATACATAAAATGGGAACAAGAGGAAAAGCTTAAGTATGACAGATGTAAAAAATGACTGAAGTGAATAAATAAATGGAATAAACTGAAGTGCTATGGATAGCTGATGGATGGCATGACCAAGGAGGTAAGTAGTCAGAGAAAGCCTCTTGTAGGAGACGGGTTTTTAGTATGACTTTGAAAGTGGGAAGCCTGTCATTGGGCAGAGATTGTCTCTATCTGTTGCCAAATTGTATATTCCAAGCACTTAGTACAGTGCTCTGCACATAGTAAGCGCTCAATAAATACTACTGAATGAAATGGGAAAAGAACATGGTTGGGCAGACTTCAGGGGTTGAATTCCAAGAGGGGCCAAAGTGTCTGCAATGAGTCAGAGATGGGAGGGTGAAGAGTAAGGCTCAGATTAGTGTGGGAGGAATGAAGTGTGAACTGTGTTTTAGCAAGGAAAAAAACAATAGATTGTGGAGTACCTTTAAACTTAAACCTTGAGAGATGATGTAGCTGGATTTTCTGTTTGATGCAGAGGAATGGGGGTTAGATTTCTGAGAAGGGGTATGATTCATCCTGAATGGTTGTGATGTCATGGGGGGTTTCAGTTCTAGATCCAAGCCAAAAGAGGCCCAGAGGTCAATTTAGGATCATCCAGAACCCGGTCAGTCTCCAATGGGAGCTAAAGCCCTCTAGTTCTCCTGTTCTTCTCATGCAGGTTTTCGTGGACTTGCCTATCACCTCTTTCCTGGGGCTGGCTGCAAGGAGCCCCCAGACAAAGCACTCCATTCTGCAGCTCCCCAGTCCATGTTTCCCCCGTAAACCCAGGGATTCTCCTCTAGCCCCTACTATAATCAAGGTATACTCAGCCCTTACTTAGATCTGAGAGATCAACAATATTTAATAGATGCATAACAAGCTAAACAAATCTAGTTCAAACTGCCTGTCCTTGGATCTATTATCTTCCCCTCCAGGACCCTCCATACTTCCCTTTAGATGCCCCGGGGCTCACATTCTTCTACCTCTCAAGGGCAGGAGCTGTGCTCCTCTAGAATCCTAGCCACTGGACTCCAAACCTCTGGGGAATCTCTCCACTTTCCTCCCTGTGCCCTGTGTCTGACCAGGTCCACAGCATGATCTCTCCCTGTGTCCAGCTCTACCAGGCACACAGCTCCCCTCAAGATGATCAAGGGTCTTCCTTTTCACCCAACCAGGCCTCACCACTTCTTCCCCAGTCCCTCTCTTTGATTGGTTCAGCTATGTCTTCGGGTAGGGGCACTACAGTGGCTTTCCTGGCTTCCTCTCCCAAGTACGGAACTGGTCTTTAAAATAGCATTTCAGGAAGATGGTCCAGGCAGCTGAACATAGGATAGACTGAAGAGGGGAAAATGTGGAACATTAAAAAAGTAGATACAGTAATCCAACACCAGGTTTAGAGAAGGAGCAAATCCAGGAAATATTGGGCAGAACACTCCCTTGTCCTTAGAGTTCCCTTCAGTTATCATCCCAACTCTTTCTTTACTACTCCTCTCCAAACTCCTTGAGTGAGTTTTCTACAATCCTCTGCCTCCACTTTCTCTCCTTTGACCCCTGGCAATCTGGCCTCTGCCCCTTCAGTCCAGGAAAATACCCTCTCTCAGATCACCAGTGACCTCCTTCATTCCAAATTAATTAGTTTGTATTTCATCTTAATCCTCCTATATCTTTGACATCTTCAACGCCTTGGACCACCCCCTTCTCCCAGAAATGCTATCTAATCTTGGCATCACTGACACTGTCCTCTCACAGTTTTGTTGTTGTTGCTGTGTTTTTTATGGTATTTGTTAAGCACTTACTATGTGACAGGCAGTTTACTAAGAGCTGGGGTAGATACAAATTAATCAGGTTGGACACAGTCCATATCCCACATGGGGCTCACAGTCTTAATCCCCATTGTACAGATAGAGAAGCAGCGTGGCTCAGTGGAAAGAGCAAGGGCTTTGGAGTCAGAGGTCATGAGTTCGAATCCCAGCTCTGCCACTTGTCAGCTGTGTGACTGTGGGCAAGTCACTTAACTTCTCTGAGCCTCAGTTACCCCATCTGTAAAATGGGGATTAAGACTGTGAGCCCCATGTGGGACAACCTGTTTCCCCCGTGTCTCCCCCAGCACTTAGAACAGTGCTCTGCACATAGTAAGTGCTTAACAAATACCAACATTATTATTATTATTATTATGAGGTAACTGGGGCACAGAGAAGTGAAATGACTTGCCCAAAGTCACACAGCAGACAAGAGGCAGGGCTGAGATTAGAACCCAGGTCCTTGTGACTCCCAGGCCTATGCTTTAGGCCATGGTACATCTCAATTACCATCTCTTCATGGTTGATCACCAAAAAGACCTCTCCAGTCCCGACCTCTCTCATTCTCTACAGTCCTGTATTTCCTCCTGCCTTCGGTATATCCCAACTTGGAAATCCTGCTGAAACTTCAAGTTTAACATTATGAAAACGTAGCTTGTCATTTTTCCCACCCAAACCCTGTCCTCCCTGCCGACTTTCTCATCACTGTAGACCCCACCACCATCTTCCCTGTCTCACAAGCCCATTACCTTGGAATTATCCTCAATTCATCTTTCTCATTCAAACCACATATTCAGTGTCATGAAATCCTGTCAGTTTTACCTTCACAGCATCTCTAGAATCTGCTCTTTCTTCTCTATCCCAGCTGCTATCACACTGATCCAAGCACTCATATTCTGACTTGACTTGAGTTACTACATCAGTCCCTTCACTAACCTCCTTCCATACTTTCTCTACCCTATCCAGTTCATACTGCACTCTGCTGTCCAGATCATTTTTCTCAAAAAATGTTCAATCCTTATGTCCCTACTCATTAAAAACCCCTAATGGTTGTTCATCCACCCCCAGGCCGACAGACACTCCTTACCATCAGCTTTAAGGCAGTCAATCAATTCTTCCCTTCCTACATTACCTTACTGATCTCCTACTCCAACCCAATTGGCACGCTTGCTCCTCTAACTTCAATCTCTCCATTATACCTCGATTATACCCTCTGGCCCTGAATCCCCTCTCCCTTCAAGTCCAATAGACCACCACTCCCCACCTTCAAAACTCTTCTAAAATCACACCTCCAAGAGGCCTTCCCTGATCAAACCCTCATTTCCCCTACTCCCCCTTCTGAGTGTCAACTGTACACTTTGACAAACTGTACACTTTGACAATATCGCCAAGATCCGCCCTTTCCTCTCCACCCAAATGGCTACCTTACTGCTTCAGGCTCTCGTTATATCCCGGCTAGACTACTGTGTCAGCCTTCTCTCTGATCTCCCTTCCTCCTCTCTCAACCCGCTCCAGTCTATTCTTCACTCCGCTGCCCTGCAGAAACGTTCTGGGCATGTCACTCCTCTTCTTAAACACCTCCAGTGGTTGCCTATCAACCTCCGCTCAAAACAAAAACTCCTCACTCTAGGCTTCAAGGCTCTCCATCACCTTGCCCCTTCATACCTCTCCTCCCTTCTCTTTCTACTGCCCACCCCGCACGCTCCTCTCCTCTGTCACCCACCTCCTCACCGTCCCTCGGTCTCGCCTATCCCGCCATCGACCCCTGGGCCACGTCCTCCCGCGGTCCTGGAATGCCCTCCCTGCTCACCTCTGACAATCTAATTCTCTTCCCTTCTTCAAATCCCTACTTAAAGCTCACCTCCTCCAAGAGGCCTTCCCAGACTGAGCTCCCCCTTTTTTCCCTCTGCTCCCTCTACCCCCCCTTCACCTCTCCGCAGCTAAACCCTCTTCTCCCCCCTTTCCCTCTCCTCCTCCCCCTCTCCCGTCCCACCCCCTCGGCACTGTACTCGTCCGCTCAACTATATATATCTTCATCACCCTATTTATTTTGTTTATTTTCTTTAATGAGATGTACATCACCCTGATTCTATTTATTTGCCATTGTTTTTATGAGATGTTCTTCCCCTTGAGTCTATTTATTTATTGCCATTGTTCATGTCTGCCTGTCTCCCCCGATTAGACTGTAAGCCCGTCAAAGGGCAGGGACTGTCTCTATCTGTTGCTGACTTGTACATTCCAAGCGCTTAGTACTGTGCTCTGCACATAATAAGTGCTCAATAAATACTATTGAATGAATGAACTTTGATCTGTACTCCCTAAGAACTTGTTATTCACCCACCCATAGCCCCACAGCACTTATGCACATATCCTAATACTCATCCATTTCCTAGAGGCAGCATGGCCTAGTGGAAGGAGCATGGGCTTCGGGGTCGGAAGTCATGGGTTCTAATCCTGGCTCCACAACCTGTCAGCTGTATGACTTTGGGCAAGACACTTAATTTCTCTGAGCCTCAGTTACCTCATCTGTAAAATGGGGATTAAGACTGTGAGCCCCACATGGGACAACCTGATTACCTTGTATCGACCCCAGGGCTTAGAACAGTGCTTTGCACATAGTAAGTGCTTAACAAATACCACCATTATTATTATTATTATTGTATCTGGAATTTATTTTAAGGTCTATCTCCCAACCAAAACAGCAAGCTCCTTGTGGGTAGGGATCATGTCTATCAACTGTATTGCACTGTACTCTCCCAAGTGCTTAGAGCAGTGCTCTGCACATAGCGCTCAGTAAATATCATGGACTGATTTATGGGGCTCACAGTCTAAGTCTACTTCCAGGAAGTAATTAATGAGGTCATTGAGCATTAGAGATAGAGATATGCTGGGTTCTGAGGGTTTCAAAAGGGATTTTAAGTTGGAGAGGCAGCGTACCCTAGTGGATAGAGCATGGGCCTGGGAGTCAGAAGGACCTGACTTCTAATCCCAGTTTTGCCACTTGTTTGCTTTGTGACCTTGGGCATGTCACTTCACTTCTTTGTGCTTCAGTTATCTGTAAAGTAAGGATTAAGACTGTGAGCCCTATGTGGGACAGGGACTGAGTCCAACCTGATTAGCCTGTATCTACTCCAGGTCTTACTACAGTTCCTGGCACATAATAAGGGATTAACAAATACCATTTAAAAAATAATCTGGAATAGTTAGTAGGGGACTCTGTGTGCATTTTTGCACTCCTGCGTATGTCAATGTCACTCATATCTTCCCTACTCCCTTATTTCTTCTCTCTTCTTCCCTTGGCATTCTGAAGAATGTAATCACCCTACCAGCCCATCTTCATGCCACCACCTTCAGCATCTAATCACCACAAAGCCAAACCCTTCTGGATTAGTTTTAGACTGCTTACTCTGCAAGTGGGTTAGGCCCACTCCTTGGGCATGCCCACAAATTCCATATATCGCTTCACTCGCTATTTGTAATCACTGAGGCCTGAAGTGTATAGTTACTTTTCATCTTTGCTTCTAACTACTCCCAAGGCTTTGCTGCAGCAGCGTGATCATTTAATGCAAATGCTTTATCATGGTGACAAGTCAATTGGCTATCATTTTCATACTGCAGTGCCACACCAAATAAAAGTGAAGTACCGAGTGGCTTTTGACAGGACATCAGGAAAGCATCATTTCAGCAATTGGCTAGAAACACAGCACTTTTAAGAGATGGTAAATTCTTTTGGTTTCTTTTTGGTCATCTTAAGTAAAGATGTAATTGTTGGTAAAATATGGTTCTATCAGGTAAAACACTATTCTTACTGCTCCAGAGGAAGCAAGGTGAAGCAAAGATTGGAACTGACCATTTTTGTTGTCTTTTCAGGTGCTGCTAAAATTTTAATAGTATGCTTATCAATTACAGAGTTTGTCAGGATTCTCCTAGTAAATAAGTATAGATATTGATAGGCTGCATTGTGCCCTCTCTGATCTATAGATGATGCATTCTACTGAAAGGGATTTTTATCAGAAGGTAGGAATGTGGCTGATAAACCAATGAGGGACTGTTGATTCTTTCTCTAGTGCCTTCTTGTAAAGATTATCTTTTTGAGGCTGTAGTAGTTTTTTTTTAACTGAAGCAATTTCTAGGGAAAAATGATATTGTAATATTTGAAGTGATAATCTGGATATTTGAAAACTCTAAACTATGAGCATTTGTTTTTCAGTATGCTTTTGGCTAAATCACCACCCCTCCAGGTAGCATTTATGAATGCACTTTGGAATACAATAAAACCATGCTTTTGAGTACAGTAATAGTGAATATACAAAACCCAGTGATTAAATATGCATGCATAAAATATTAAGATTCTAAATATCTGCAGTAGAATTTCTAAAAGTTAGAAAGGGACATTTATCAATCCCCTCCTATAGATGATTTCTAAGACTAGAAGTAAATAATTTCCCTGTGCCGTAATTCATCTATCTTTGAAGTGACAGCAATGGCTGTGAAATTTTTAATTTCACTTGATTTGAGCTCAAGATAATGGCACAATGGCATTAAGAATTCTAATTAGTGAATGCTTGTGTTTTGTAATCCTTAAATGAACAACATCCAGCAGTTTTTAATAATAATACCTCATGCTGGTTCAATAGCTGTTGAGCATTTTCACTGCCCACTATATCTTCTATTTTTGCCAAATTAAAAAGGTCATTACTGTACATTAACAGGACTTATTTTATGGTGAAAGAGAAGCAGATTCCACAATACAAGTGGTATTGAATTTGAAATATTTCTGAAGATAATGGTTTCCAAAGTAGCTAGTCAGTTAAGTTCATTATTGTTACATTTATAAAAGGAATAGTGATGCTGGAAATTCGTATTCACCTGAAGTTCAATGTCTATTTATGCAGCTCTAGGTAATTTTGTGGGTGGGGGAGGGAGAATCATCTTCCAGTTTTGATTTTTAAATGTGTTTAGAACATGAAATAGTTGCGGTCAGGTCCTGTCTGCCCCAAAGTTGAATAGTTTCACTACTCACTGTGTCTGCTGGAAGATTGAAAAATTGATAAAAAGGAAAGGAATGTCCCCATGATCAAATTTTGGCCAATGATCTGGAGTTTGATTGGACTATAAGTCTCTTTTTTATTGACTGCAATTTTTCTCCTGTGTTTTGCGGTGCTTCTTAATGTTACCATTATCCAAATCTAGGAAGAGTGGCTATTTAGATTCAGGCATAACAGTGATTTGCTCCAGGCTGCTAGCACACTGGGGTGGAATATTTTTGGTTATGAATCATCTCTGCACAGGATTCACTATGTATTTGTGCCATATTTTTGGCTTCATTTTTTAAAAGGTGATGAACTGAATTTTGTCTTGTGTAGATGTAAGGAAAAGAGAACTGTCTTCAATGTACTATCTCTAAGAATATGATGGTGTTTTAGGCAAGGACCAAGTGGACTTCAATTTATTTGGAGATTGGAAAGGAGAGTTGTGAACGTGTCAACTTGAAAAATTTAAGCCTTTGACCTGTTCTCCCAAATTCTTGAGCAGATGAAGTGAGAGAACAGCCATCCACCATTTTGAAGTCTCTAAAAGAACCTTCACATGATAATAGATTCCACACATGGTGATTTTTGAGCTCTAAAGAAACCCTTATTACAGTCATGTATTGCTTAATCAGCTAAAATTCAAACAGTTTCTGATTCCTCCAATTCTGGATATTTTGGTTTCATTCGTATTCTTTCTGTCTTGCTTGATGGATAGCCATTTAAATCTCAATGAGTCCTTGGAAAAATTTAACACTGGCCAAGTTGTTCTGTCACAAAGCTGGCAAATGTACACAAATGGTTACTGTGGCTCATGCCATAACTATTAGGACTTCATCAGATCTGGGAAAGACATTAATAGTAGCTTTCCCAGCTTGAAAAAGAAGTGCGCCTGACTTTTCAACTGAAAACTGCTATGATTCATTCCAATTCTTCCAACTGGCAAACCGTTTTACACATTATAAAACAGACCATAGGATTTCTGTTTTTGATACTTTAATCAAGTGCTCAGTTTGTCTTTAAAGCATTTTATGTCATTTAGTGGTACATAACAGGTATGATCCAACTTTTCCATCTACATAAGATCAGAATGAAGTATCTTGTATGCAGTACCAGGGTTAATGCCCCAAGCCCAAATCTAACTACTTGGAAGATTATATTTACAAAAATTGCATTATGTTCCCTTAATGGCTGGACTGAAATTAAATGAGTTTTCTCACCTTGTATGATTTCCGAGCTACAATCCCTATGAAAACAAAGGATGACGCATTCAGGGTATCTGTAAATCCTGCAATTTAGAGTATACCCTTGCTGTTTGTTTTATGATGCTCATTAAGCATTTACTATGCGTCAAAAACTGTTCTGAGCGCTGGGGTAGGTACAAGGTACAAGTTGGGGAAGCAGTGTGGCTCAGTGGAAAGAGCCTGGGCTTGGGAGTCAGAGGTCATGGGTTCGACTCCTGGCTTTGCCACTTGTCAGCTGTGTGACTGTGGGCAAGTCACTTAACTTCTCTGTGCCTCAGTTATCTCATCTGTGAAATGGGGATTAACTGTGAGCCTCACATGGGACAACCTGATTACCCTGTATCTACCCCAGCGCTTAGAACAGTGTTCTGCACATAGTAAGCGCTTAACAAATACCAACATTATTATTATTATTATTACAAGTTAATTAGGTCAGACACAATCCCTGTCCCACATGGGGGCTAACAGTTTTAAGTAGGAGGGAGAATAGGTGATGATGGGTTTACTCCATAAGGGCTTGTCTCAGCTTTTGAGTCTGCCTCTTGATGTTCCAACCTTCTCAAAATCTTTGCTCAAGGAGACTAACCAATTTTTGCCCTTCAGACTGGTCTTTCCACTGCAGAAGTCTTCCAAAAGTCCACTGCTCTAATGCATTGTTTGAAGCTGTACTTAACTACAGTTTCTATTGTTTATGTTGCTCTCTTGACTGGTGAGTAACCCCTATCAATTAATCAAACAACAGCTGCTTAGGTATCTTGCTGTCATCCATTCTTCTCTCATGTTCTGCCCAGCAGTCCTGTGTTGCTCTGAGCATTGCTTCAGTGCTAGTGAATTGATTAAATTCCAGGACTTGGTTGTTTGTAATATTGTCCAGTCGTTTGATTTTGAGTATGGTTTATAAATGGAACTTGGGAAAACTGCTCTCAAAGTTAGATGGGTTCGGGGCTCATAGCCATATAGGTTAGACATTTCCTCATTCAACCTGCACAGCCAAAATATATCATGCATCCTGTCAGTTCTACATTCACAGCATTTCTAAAATCTGTCCTTTGTCTCCATCAAAACTGCTACTGTGCTGATCCAAGCACTTATCCAATCCCACCTTTACTCCTGCATCAGTCTCCTCGCTGACTTCCCTCCATCCTGTTTCTACCTTCTCCAGTCCATACTTCATTCTGTTGCCTGGATCATTTTTCTGAAAAAATGTTCACTCCATATCTCCCCACTCCTCAAAAACAGCCAAATGTTGCCCATCCACCTCCTTGTAACTCCTTACCATTAGCTCTAAGGTCCTCAAGCAGTACTCTCTCCTTCCTAACCAACCTCACTGATCTCCTATTACAATTGGCATAGTGCTTTGCACGCAGTAAGCACTTAGTAAATAGAACTGAATGAATACTCCACTTCTCTAACATGAACATACTTACTGTACCATGTTCTTGCCTATCCCACTATCAACCCTTTACCCACATCCTCCCTCAGTCCTGGAATAATAATAATAATAATGGTATTTGCTAAGAGTTTACTCTGCCTCAAGCACTGTACTAAGATAATTAGGTCCCACATGGAGCTCAGAGTCTAAGTAGGAAGGAGAACAGGTATTGAATCCCCACTTTACAGATGAAGAAACTGAGGCACAGTAAAGTGAAGTGACTCACCCAAGGGCACACAGGCAGAAGGTGGAGTTGGGATTAAAACCCAGATCACTGACTCCCAGGCTCAGGCTCCTTCCACTAGGTCATGCTACTCCTTACCCCTTCATACCCCACAGTCCACCACTCTCCCCACTTTCAAAACCTTCCCACAGTCACATCTCCTCAGAGAGGCCTTCCCTGATTAAGCCCTCATTTCCCATACTTGCCCTCCCCTCTACATTGAATATGCGCTTGGCTGTGAATCCTTTAAATACTTTTATGTTCATCCCGTCCCCACAGCATTTATGTATATATCCTCAAACTCTACTATTTTCCGTATCTTGTCATTTATTTTAATTCCCACCTACCCCTGCAGACTACAAGCTTCTTGGAACAGGGACTGTATCTACCAACTCTGTTGTATTGTACTTTCCCAAGTGCTTAGTATAATGCTGTGCACACAGTAAGTGTTCAATAAATACCATTAATTGATTGATTGATCACAGCCTTCTAGACTTCCAACTGGGTATGGAACTTGATGTACTTTTGTCACCACAGCGTATCACAGTCTTGCCCAATTCGTGCTGGCCCTTTTTATTCTGTTTCTATCTCTCCCTCTGCATCACTGGACAGCAATATTACCCAGGCAGCAGAATTTGGTGACAGCTTAAGTTCTGTGTTGTTGATGAAAGCCTTTGGTTTTGCATAGGATTGCCTGGGTTTCAACTGGTATCTCCCTCCCATCTCATTCAGATTTTTCAGGTGCTGTGTTCGCGAAGGGATTTATAACAGATGATTCCATGTGTCCCTTGAGAGCACATTCTTCAGCATAAAATAGTTTCTGCACTCTTGTCTCAAAATTTAAGATACTTTATAATCCACTGAGCTGGAAGACATTCCTGGTGGTTTCCTCCTCTGGACTGTAAACTCCTTTTTGGCAGTTTTGTCTACCAGCCTTCTAGTGGTACAGTGCACAGTAAGTGCTCAGAAATATGATGATTAATTGAAAGCATATTTGTACTCCAGTTTGAAGATCCCTTGTTGCATCCTCAGATTGAACTGGAACAGACTTACCACACAGCACTGTTTCCTTCTTATGGTTATGGGGAGAGGGTCAGACATGGCCCACTCATCTCTAATTCTAGGAATATCTGCCATGCAGAGGAGCTATTCAGCCTGAGGATATTGGTGAAATTCTCAGGACAGCTGTTTCCAGAAGCCCAGCCTGTTGAAGGTAGCAAAAGTACTATTTGAAAAATAACTTCCAGTTTTTCAGAGGACAACTGCAAATGATGCTGGGCAGTGACAATTAACTGTGGATCATAATAAGAACCGTAAGGAAGAATGGGAAATGAATGGAATGTACAGTTCCGGTGTAATTGTAGTGGATGTATGAGCTAACATTGATTATGAATAATAATAATAATGTTGGTATTTGTTAAGCGCTTACTATGTGCCGAGCACTGTTCTAAGCGCTGGGGTAGACACAGAGGAATCAGGTTGTCCCACGTGGGGCTCTCAGTCTTAATCCCCATTTTACAAATGAGGTAACTGAGGCACCGAGAAGTTAAGTGACTTGCCCGAAGTCACACAGCCGACAAGTGGCCGAGCCTGGATTCGAACCCATGACCTCTGACTCCAAAGCCCGTGCTCTTTCCACTGAGCCACACTGCTTCTGTAGGCCGAATAAGACTAAATGTTATCCCAGGAGTAATGCTTAGGAAGAATGCTTTTTGGTCCTTTTCTGTATTTCACTATGCAAGTCCATCCTGCTTTATCATCTGCCTTATCTTATTGACTTGAGTTAAAAGAATGAGCTGAGCAAAATGGCAAGAAGGGAAAAAAATCATTCAGAAATGGTGACCCACAATCGTTGCATTTCCTAGTTTAGTGCAAAGTAAAGAAACATGCCGCTCTTTATTTAGTTTTCTTATACTTGTGATCAGCTGAAGCTTCTACTCTGAGAATCACTCCATTTCTGACTGCTGCACACCAGGAGGGATCTGTCTTCTGTTGATGTCTCCCATCTGTCAATGACTGTGGCAGGCTAGTGAAGTGAGCCATTTTTCTCTCTCCTCTTGGTGCCTGGGGTGTGTCTGCCTGAAGCCACACTATTTGTCTCCTGGGAAAGTCCTACAAGAGGGTGACTAATCCCTTTTACCACCTTGTTCAATTTATAACTTCTGTGGGAAAAGTTTAGCTAAAATGGTAGGAGACTTGGAGCTTTCAGTTCTTCAATTTTCTGTTCATTTTCTGTCCTTCCTGAATTAAACTCCTGTGCATGGGTGTTTGACTGAACCTTTTGAGATGTATACACCAAAACCCCCAATGTCTCTCAGGAGCTGTTTGCAGTACTTTAAGGGATCTGTTAACATTTCAATTCATTTGTGTCTCTCGAGGGAGATGGATTTTTAATTCTCACCAGAGACATAATTACAAGTATGTCTCCTAACAGGCTGTTAAATTCTGATATGGTTGGTTATCTCATCATGGAGGAATCTTAAGATCTTGAAGTTTTTCTCTGATAGCCAGAAAATTAGTAGTAGCCATAGTTTAAGCCTATTGATAGGGTCAAGTATTGATGTAAAGTTTACAAATCCTGGGTAAACTTTGATGTGGATCCCAGCGATGCTTTTTTATTTATTCATTTTTAAATTATATTTGTTAAGCCAGAAGAGATACAAGATAATCAGGTTGGACACAATTCATGTCCCTCATGGACCTCAGTCTTAATTTCCAGTTTACAGATAAGTTAAACGACTTGCCCAAGGTTACACAGCTGTCAAGCAGTGGAGCCAGGACCTCTGATTCCCAAACCATGCTCTTTCCACTAGGCCACGCTGCTCCTTCTATATCTAACTTGCAAAAAGGATCATAACAACTGTACCTCACTGTCGTCTGAAGCCATATTTGGGGAGTGCATGGTGAAAAGTAGGCAGTCCAGGAGGTTTCTGACTAGAATCGTGCCAGCAGGGGTGGAAGTCATATTTGGCAAATAAAGTACTGACCACTGTTCCTCCCACGTTAAAAAACAAGTTCAATACTTTGTGAAAATTGGGGTGAGGGTTTTCATGCTTTCAAATAGGAATAAATCCCAACCCAGTGGTGTTAATGAACTACTAGGTGGTTTTCCTTTTCCCTTCCCCAGGATAAAGGCTACCTAGGAGGTCTCTGGAAGGACTGATACTTTCTCTGTTACTTTTGGGAGGATTTAGAATTTTGAAATAGCTCTACATTTTTCCAACCTAGTTTTATATCCTAATCACTTGTTCAGTGGGATTACAAGCTGTCTTACCATTTTATTAAGTGCCTTTAGGATGGATATCATTCTAGCATGAACAGCAGATGGGTTGATTGACATCCCAGCACTTTCAATCTTCACATTTCTTTTTTCCCCTAAAAAATCTGTTATGACAATGGAGTTGATTTTCAGGTTTTCTTTTTGGAGGGAAAATGTGCTGTTTTCTTAAATATTTACATTTCAAAATTTTAGCAAATTAAAATGCAATTATGCATACACCATAAACTCAGAAACAGCATCTGCCTATCTTTATTATGAGAAATTGATCACAAGATGAATATAAACTGAGAACTCAGATCTTTCAAATCATAATTATTTTTATGTAATGTAGAAATTATGTCCTAGAATAATGGCAACTTATTCAGTGATAGAAAAATAAGTAAAAATATGCTAACCCCCCACACACATTGAGGTTATGAGAACCTTCATGAAGCACTGATTATTGTAGAAGAGGGCTCAGTCCTTCCCTTCAAATGCACTGATTGTGATTGTCCTCAGAGATGAAGAGAAAAATTTATTTCCAAAGCCAGAAATGCAATGACCCCCTAATCCTCTAATATCACATTCTCCTCTCAGATGTGAAAATCTAGCTCTATTGAGTAAGGATATTTTATGTGAAAATATAGAAGATTAGCAGTGTTCTACTAGGTCAGGGATCAGAATGACTAAATATTTCTAAGTGCCTTGTAAAACAGAGCACAAGCTTGCATGGCCAGTAGTGATTAGAGCAACAGTTGATGGCCATTACTACAATTGTCAAACAAGTGTCCCACATGCTTCCTTGCATACATTATTTTTTTTTGTTGTTCTTTAATCCAACACTTTATCAGAAGCGACTCCCAAAGGATATGATGAACAATCACATCAAACAAAGCAAAGGCAGTGTAATCACTGGCAAGTTATCATCATTGATAGATCTAAATATTGAATGTGACACATCCCCAATTTCAGGTGTGTCTGAGGAACAAAAGGTCAGAAACTTAACCACATGCTGAGCTGCTGCAGATTCTTTTTCCCTCCATTGCTGACTGGCTCACCTCTTCTTCATGCACTTCTTTCTTAATAATAGTAACAACAATTGTGTTATTTGTTAAAAGCTTACTGTGTGCCAAGCACTGTACTAAGCACAATGGTAGATCTAGAATATGCAGATAGAATACTGTCACTGTCCCACACAGGGCCCACGGTCTAAATAGGAAGTAGGGCAGGTACTAATGCCCATTTTACCAATGTCCATGTTTCCCCACTCCTCAAGACCCTCCAGTGGTTGCCCATCCACCTCCCCATCAAAGAGAAACTCCTTATCATTGGCTTTAAAGCCGCCTGCCTCTCCCCACTCTAGTCCATACTTCACTCTGCTGTCTGGATCATTTTTCTACAGTAACGTTCAGAACATGTCAACCCACTCCTCAAAAACCTCCAGTGGTTGCGCATCCACCTCTGTACCAAACAAAAACTCCTCACCATTAGCTTTAGAGCACTCCATCATCTTGCCCCCTCCTACCTCACCTCGCTACTCTCCTACTATAACCCAGACCTCACAGTTCACTCCTCTCATGCTAACCTTCTCACGGTGCCTTGATCTCATCTATCTCACTGCCGATCCCTCACCCATATCCTGCCTCTGGCCTGAAATGCCCTCCCTCTTCATATCTGATAGACAGTGCCTCACCCTATCTTCAAAGCCTTACTGAAGCCACATCTCCTCCAGGAGGTCTTTCCTGACTAAACCCTCATTTCCTCTTCTCCCACAGCCTTCTGCTTCCTGTGTTTACCTTCCTCAAGCCTAGAGCACTTTTGTATATATCCATAATTCAGTCATATTAGTATCTGGCTCTCCCTCTAGACTGAAACCTCATTGTGAGCAAGAAACGTGTCTACCAACAGTTATATTGTACTCTCCCAAGTACTTAGGATAGTGCTCTGCACACAATAATCAATAAATATGATTGATTGAGATGAGGAAATTGAGGCACACAGAAGTTTAGTGACATTCCCAAGATCACACAGCAGGCAAGTGGCAGAGCTGGGATTATAACCCAGGTTCTCTGACTCTTCTCCTGTGCTCCTCTGGCCTCCTCCTCCTCTTCTTTCACCAGTACTCATACTGTTCCTGATGTTTCCAGCAATTCTGCTCCTTTTTCTGTGTCTTCATTCATCAGTACTTATTGAGGATCTACCTTATGTAGAGCACAGTATGAGGCTCTTGGGAGAATACAATAAAAGTATAAAACATGGTCCCTGTCCTCAAGGGGACAGGGCTAAAAATATGGATACAATTAGTAGCAATAAAAGTGCAGAACAAATGAATAAATAAATGTAATAAACCAATAAGCACACAAGTTGAAAGGGATCTGTTGGGATAACAAGACTGATGGTAATGGAAACTTGTTGGGGAATGCCTTTTGGGAGATGTGGATTTTCAGAAGGGCTTTGAAGATGGAGAGACCTGGAAAATGGGAAGGATTTCAGTCATGGGCAGAGTGTGAGCAAGGGATTGAAGGTCAGAAACTCTAGAATGAAGTACAGAGAAAAGAGGAGGAGTGTGAACTGGGGAGTAGTGAGAGATAGTGGAAATGTGTGGGAAAAGGTCATTCAGTAGAATTGTGTCTACTGTGTGCAGAGAACAGTAATAAGCACTTAGAGTACAATGGAATTATCCAGGATACCTGCCCTCAAGTAGTTTACAGTCTTGTGAGGGAGACAGATATAGAAGCAAGGTATAGCTAGGAGGAAGTAATAGAGTATGTGAGAGAGGCACAAAGTGCTATTGGGAGTTGTGCTTAAGTGATGTGAAAGTGCTAAAAAATAGTAGGGGGATAGAAAATAGGGAGATTAGAAATTAATCAGAAAAGGCTTTCCAGAAGAGATGTGATTTCAGAAGGGCCTTGAAGATGGGAACAGCTGTAGCTGTTCAGATGAGAAAGGGGAGGGTATTCCAAGCAGGGGAGATGGTGTGAACAAGAGGTCGATGGCTGGGAGAAGAGAATGAAACACAAGTAGGTTAACTTGAGAGACAGAGTGCCAGTTGGGATATAATGGCAGAAAAGAGTAGATAAATAAGAGGGACAAAAACGATTGAGGACCTTAAAACCAGTTGTGTTTTTTTGAGAAGTGGAGAGGCATTTGCAGAACATTGTTTTGGAAAAATAATCTGAACATCAGAGTGAAATATGGACTAGAGAGGGGAGAGACTAAAGGCAGGGAGTTCAGGGAGGATGTTGATGCAGTAGTATATAACAAGTTCCTGGACCAGCATAGTGAACCTTTGGATGGAGAGGAAAGGGCAGATCCTGAGAATCTTGTGGAAGAAGATCAACAGGATCAGTCAGTCATTCTTGTTATTTTTGAAGTGATTACTTTGTGCAGGGAACCATACTATGCTCTTTAGAGAGTATGAGAGAGGAGAGTTGGTGAACACATTCCCTGCCCTCACGGAGTTTACAATAGACAGACATTAAAACATTACAAATAGGGAAAGCAGCAGAGTATAAGGATATTTACACAAGTGGTGTGGTGATTGGGTTCCCTCAAGGTTCAGTCCTGGATCCCCTATTCGCCATCTACACCCACACCCTTGGAGAACTCATTCACTCCCATGGCTTCACCTACCATCTCTAGGCAGATGATACCTAAATCTACATTTACAGTCCTGAATCTCTCTCCCTCTCTCCAGGCTCACCTCTCCTCCTGCCTTCAAGACATCCCTACTAGGATGTCCTCCCATCACCTCAAACTTAACAATGTCCAAAAGAGAGCTTCTTATCTTCCCACCCAAACCCGGTCCTCCCCCTGATTTTACCATCACTGTAGATGGCACCACCATCCTTCCTGTTTCAAAAGCCCATAATCTTGATGTTATTATTGACTCCTCTGTGTCCTTCAACACACATATTCAATCCATCACTAAATCTTATTCATCCCACCTTCACAACATAGCCAAAATCTGCCCTGTCCTCTCCATCCAAACTGCTACCAGATTAATACAATCACTTATCCTATCCTGCCTGGATTACTGCATCAGCTTCCTTGCTGACCTCCCAGCCTCTGTCTCTCCCTACTCCAGTCCATACTTCACTCTGCTGCCAGGATCATTTTTCTACAAAATTGTTCAGAACATGTCACCAACTCCAGTGCCTTGATCTCGCCTCCGACCCCTCGCTCATGTCTTGCTTGCCATTGGCCTGGAATGCCCTCCCTCCTCAAATCCGACAGACAATTACTTTCCCCTCCTTCAAAGCCTTATTCAAGGCATGGCTCCTCCAAGAGACCTTCCCAGTATAAGCCCCACCTTTTCTCATCTCCCACTCCCTTCCGCGTTGTTTTGACCTGCACTCTTTGCTCTTCCCCTCCTCCCAGCCCCACAACACTTATGTACATATTCATAATTAATTTTTTGTATTGATGTCTGTCTCCCTGCTTCTAGACTGTAAGCTCGTTGTGGGCATGGAATGTGTCTGTTTATTTTTGTATTGTACTCTCCCAGTCTCTTGGTACAGTGCTCTGCACACAGTAAGTGCTCGATAAATACGGTTGAATGAATGAATGAAAGTGAATAACAAAGTGCTTAGGGGTACATCCCCAAATGCATAGATGATGCAGAAGGGAGAGCGAATAGGGTGAGGAAACGGGAGGTCATTAGGGAAGGCTTCCTGTAGGAGGTGTGATTTTAGTATGGCTTTGAAAATGGGGAAAATGGTGGGGAGAGTTCCAGAAAAGAGGGAGGTTGTGAGTAAGAGGTTGAAGCGAGAGATGAGATAGAAGTATAATGAGAAGATTGGTATTAGAGGAGTGAAGTGTATGGATTAAGTTGTAGTGGGAGATCAACAAGGCTAAGTAGGAGGGTGAGTGCTGATTGAGCATCTAAATCTAGTGGTAAGGAATTTTGGTTTGACATGAAAATAGATGGGTAACTGTTGGAGGTTTTTGAGGAAGGGGCAGACGTGTGCCGATCCAGGCAGCAAAGTGACGTATGGACTGGACAAGGGAGAGACGTGAGTTAGGGAGGTCAGTGAGGAGGCTGATGTCATAGTTGAGGTAGGATGTGTTTGGAATCAGCATGGTAGCAGTTTGGATGGAGAGAAAAGGGTGGATTCTAGAGATGTTGTGAAGGTAGAACTGACAGGATTCGGCAACACATTGAGTATAACGGTTTAAAGAGAGAGGGGAGTCAAGGATTATGCCAAGGTTACTGGCCTGAGAACTACCACCTCTATCAGAGAGCTCCCAAATATATCTTTTTAGTTCAGACCTCTTAACTGAGCTGTAATCCCACATCTCCTCTTGCTCCCAGGACATTTCCACTTGGATGGGAAGCAGCATGATTTAGTGGGAAGCAGCAAGGCTTAGTGAATAGAGCATGGGCCTGGGAGTCAGAAGGACCTGGCTTCTAATGTTGGTTCTACCATTTGTCTGCTGCGTGACCTTGGGCAAGTCACTTTACTTCTCTGTGCCTCAGTTACTTCATCTGCAAAATGGGGATTAATACTCTGCTCCCTGTATGGGACATGGACTGTGTCCAACCTGATTAGCTTGTATCTACTCCAGTGCCTTGTACAGTGCCTAGCACATAGTAAGTGCTTAACAAATACTACTGGCACTTCAAACTCATCATGTCTAAAACACAACAAGTGTGGGTGGAAGTGATTTTAGAAGGTGAAAAGGAATGGGGTCAGAGATGCAAATAGAGAGGATAGATTTTGAGAGCAAGCTGGAGATCTCGTGAGAGATGGCTAAAAGGTTGAGGGAGTGGATGTAAGGGTGAGAAGGAGGTGAGGGTAAGGTTTTAGGGAATTTGCTGCCTTCAATTTTCTCAAATATTTAATTGTCCTTCATATTTGAAGATGCTTCCATTGGGGTGAAATTCACCTATGAGTGTATGTGTGTGACCGAAAAGGCCAATACAATTTATGTAAGTTTAATTATTTTGAAATTGGCAGAAATAATTTTTTTAAAATTATTGCATGCCATCTTCACCTAAATCAAATTTCTCAGCCACAATTTTCAACAATTAAAAGGTATTCATTCAATAGTATTTATTGAGCGCTTACTATGTGCAGAGCACTGTACTAAGCGCTTGGGATGAACAAGTCGGCAACAGATAGAGACAGTCCCTGCCGTTTGACGGGCTTACAGTCTAATCGGGGGAGACGGACAGACAAGAACAAGAAAAAGATCACATTTTCACAACGTAGATCAAAAATAAGGGTTTATTGGGGTGATTTAAATTTGAAATTTAACAATTAATTTGAAAGGGTAAAGTATTAAATATAGATTATAGATCATACTTCCTAAAGGATCCATTACTTTTTCAGGCTAGTGGGGAACTACTATAAGGGGGAATTTGATAAAGAGATCATAACATAAGAGTATTCAAGTGTTTTTAAAAGTGAGCATGGTTCTAATCAATAGGATCAGATCAATCAAAGGTATTTATTGAGTGCTTACTATGTACAGCTCACTTTACTAAGCAGTTGGAATAGTACAGTATAACAGAGTTGGTAGACATGTTCCTTGTTCTCAAGGAGCTTATAGCATAGAGGGGGAGGAAGACACTAATAAAAATAAATTACGGATTTGAACATTAATATCCCTTTCATCCTATCTTGTCCATTGCAGTATTCAATCAGTGCCACTTAACTAGAATATAGAATGCACTGAGCCTGTAGGAATGGAGCTCAATATTTCAATCAAGAAATAGCTACAAATTCTGAAAAATCACCTCCAATTTGGCAGGATTTTCAGTGTCAAACTATAAGAAACTGTTTTGTGATATGGGAGTAATGGCTCATATGTGCGTGGGGGGGTGCGGGATACATCTATATTAGGTAGGTGTACATATATATGCATACATTAGATATGAATATGAGATTTGTGTACACACACACACAAATATGTGTGTCTGCAGGGATTGCATTCTTTAAGAGCCCCATGTTAAGGAAACTTACAATTTACTACCTTGTTTTCAATGCTGCATGCATGTGCATAGCCATTTCTCCCAATACCAATATACACAGTGTGTGCAGGTAAAAACAGTCCCTGGCCTCAATGAGGTCTTTGCCATCCATCTGCAGGACTTGTGGTTGTTTTAAATATGTGGCTGGGTGACTCTATCTCCTTAAAGCATTTATGTGTCCCTGCTGCAAATCCACTAGGGGGCCACACTTCCTGCCAAGAGACTCATCTCCTATCTCATGGACAGGATTTAGGGCAATTTTTTTTTAAAAATGGACTCCCCCATTTGGGCTTTCCTGCTACTCTGTAGTAATATTCCAGGCACATTGCCAGGATTACACTTTGAAGAGTATGACCTGGGATGTAGTGAGAGAAGCGAAAAGGCAGAGCTGATGGATTACCTAAAAGTCAGTGATCGAGTTTCTGTTTAAAATGAAGAATAATGAGTAACCATTGAAAGTTTTTGAGGAGTGTGGAGACAAGTGCAGAACAGTGTTGGAGAAAAATACCAGGACAGCAGAGTGAAGCATGGAGTGCTGGAAAATTGAGTAGTCTTGTTGAAGGAGGAGGGGTTTTAGGAGGGCTATCAGTGTGAAGAGAGCTGTGGTCTGTTGGATTTTGGATGGGAAGAAGTTCTAAAGCATGAGTGAGAGGGATGTTGGCTGGAGAGTCAAGAGTGAAGGATAAGTAGAAGGCTTGGGCAGAACGAAGAGATTGTGTTGGGGAATAGCGGGCTCACCCTATTCTTCGGTAGCTGATCCCAGTGGGCTCTTGGTAGGAAATGCTATCAACATGGAGTCGTTAAATAGGTAGTCTCCACAATCAGACCTCACTTTTCTCAAGAACATGGAAATATGTACCCCCATCCTACCAAAATGCCCTATACAAGTTAATGGTTTAGGATTTTGGTTGTAAGATCAGCAGCGTGGCTCAGTGGAAAGAGCCCAGGTTTGGGAGTCAGAGGTCATGGGTTCTAATCCCAGCTTCGCCACTTGTCTGCTGTGTAACATTGGGCAAGTCACTTCACTTCTCTGTGCCTCAGTTACCTCATCTATAAAATGGGGATTAAGACTGTGAGCTCCATGTGGGACAACCTGATCACCTTGTATCCCCCGCAGTGCTTAGAACAGTGCTTTGCACATAGCACTTATCAAATGCCAGAATTATTATTATTAAGTAAGCAGCAGGGGTATTCAACAACATCCTGCATGTTAGAAAAGCTCTATTAGATAATGCACCACTAACTTGACTAGGAAGGGGCCTAGAAAAGGCACCCTACAACTTCCCTGCTTATCCCAAATCAGTCACTTCACAGAATCAGGTCTTTGGAGTTTTAGCCTAATGGCCTCATAACCAACAGAAATCTTAGAAATGCAAATAAACTTGTCTTTGTGTCATGGAATAACAGCATGCAATGTGAAGATGATTAAAATACAGGAAGCATGACATTTGTTGCATTTGTACTGGCCAGATGTGGATACAGGATCTGGATCTTCTATGGATACAGGATAGATACAGTTGCTGGATACATCATCTTGAAAGGGCTCCTCTTAAGGGATTCCTCAGTGTTGTAGGTATTCTTGTGTAACTCTCTTGCTAGAGTGAAATTTCTCAAATGTTGGTTTTGTAATCTCTAGTCTCAGGCCTCCCGAACCTACCCAGAATTATGGATGACCAACTAGGAATCTACACCTGCATCTAAATCACAAGTGCTTTCTTATGATTAGCAACACACCTGCCATATTAATAGTGAAAAAAAATTGATACAAATCCAGGCAGATTTGCCACGGGAATACCAAGATCTGAAAAACAAATCATGGAGTGTGTGAACACAAGCAAGGTGGTAATAGAATTTATTGAACATACACTCTGGGTGCTGCACTGTACTAGGTGCTTGGGAAGTGCAGAATAATGAAGTGACACATTCCCTGACCACACAACTGGAGGAGACAAACATAAAAGCATTTAAAACAGTATCAAAATAAATTAAGTGGACAAATTATAATTTAACTCTTTGTTTGAGAGGATTGTCTATACCTACTCTTGAACTCTCCCAAGCACTTAGTATAGTGATCTGTGCACAGTAATCGCTCAATAAATATGATATGGGTTTCAATAATTGAAATACTGCAAAATATAAAGATGTACACGAATAATTTTCCTCTCACCTAAAACCTAGAAAAGAATTCTCTTTTGTTGTTCTCTGGGAATAGCATGGGAAAAAAAGAACTGTTTCTCAACCTTTTTTAAGCAAAAAATAACAAAAAAATACTTTCCACTCTAGCTAAATAATTTTTCACTTAGCAACCACAAATATGGGTGTTTCACCATTAAAGACCGATTGAGGGACATTGAAATTGTTGAAATTGTTCGTGCCGTGACAGTGTTTCTTGTGCTAAATGTCTCTCTGGTGTTTTTTTAGATCTCTTACTCACATGCAGGTCATTTGAGAGCGAGTAGGATCAGTAGAAACTGTATTTTGAGATAATTTAACAAAATCATGTACATCTATGCAATTAGTCAGAAAAATCAAGGTTCAACTCTTCCACAGTTTGAAATAGTATGAAGGAAAAGGGATGCTTTCATAACTGTATTTTAAATTGTATTTTCAATTATCATTAAGTGGCATGGTCTTGATTATCTGTGACCATGGGAGACACAAATGACATCGGTCAATGAAATCTGCAGCTGAAACTCAGGCTTTGTTTAAATGGATTGATTCAAGCTGGAGGCTGTGGATGATGGAGGGTCTGGCATGGCTGTTGTTGCAATAGCAATTGTACCAAAGGGCTCTCTTTCATAATGCCTCTGGGGGCATCCTGGGCTTCCCCTCCTCACCCCCACAGTTGGTGATTTGGAGGAGAATCTGTGAAGTTGTCTCCCTCCTACTTAGACTGTGAGCTCCATGTGGGACAGGAACTGTGTCTGACCTGATTATCTGGTATCTACCCCAGTGCTTAATGCATGGTAAACACTTAATAAATACCATTAAAAAAAAGAGTGAGTAAATGCAGCCATGTTAACTACCAATCCCCAATCATTGGTAGGTATCATGGGTTTCTCTTCTAGGAACCACCTCCCACCCAGGGCTGGGTTCATCCTTCGGTGAGCCAGGGCTAATGAATTTTTGTGGGACCCTCACATGGCATGCAAGTAATGTCTTTACTTCATGCTACGTTTGACATCGGAGCAGTCTCCCTGGTGTCACTGAGCTTTACATTTGGTCCCAGCACTGCTCCCACTATTAACATTCATTAATCTCTAGGCTATAAACTAAATAAAGCTAATGGCTGGGGAGATTAGCCAGTGCTAATTGATGGGGCTATTAGCTAGCAAATGCTTATGGATGGGGCTTTTATGTTCTGTGACCAAAGGGCCAGTAGGCCTCTGCCCATTTTGGCTCCCTCACAGCCAAGAGTTTTTGAGCCTGGTGAAGGGGTGATCCTCCTTCCAACTTCTCTCCCTGCAGATCTGAGAGGTCTCTCCCCTTTTCTGTGTACCAAAGCTGAGTTGGGATTTTAGGAGTGGAGTTTCCCTGAACTGCATATCCCACACCCCACCCACACATTGTCCCCAGATATAGACCAGAGCTGTAAGGAGGGGAGGAAGTTCTGCTACTAGAAGGGAAGTGCTAGCTGTAGGGAAGCAGCATGGCCTAGGGGAGAGAGCATGGGCCTGTGACTCAAAAGGTCATGGGTTCTAATTTCATATCTGACACTTGTCTGTTGTGTGACCTTAGGCAAGTCATTTCACTTCTCTGGGCCTCAGTTACCTCATCTGTAAAACGGGATTGAGCATGTGGATCATCTTGCCCCTTCTCAACTCACCTCCTTTCTCTCTTTCTACATTCCAGCCCGCACAGACCACTCATCTGGTGCTAACCTTTTCACTGTGCCTTGATCTTGCCTGTCTCGCTGCCCACCCCTAGCCCCTGTCCTTCCTCTGGCCTGGAATGCCCTCCCTTCTCAAATCTGCCAAACAATCACACTTCCCCCTCCTTCAAAGCCCTACTGAAGGTGCACCTTCTCCAAGAGGCCTTCTCAGACTAAACCCCCCTTTCCCTCAGCTCCCCCTCCCACGTCACCTCGACTTGCTCCCTTTGCTCTTCCCCCACCTCTCCCTGCCCCACAACAGTTATGTGTATATGCATATAGCTATAATTCTGTTTATTTTGATGCCTGCTTACATGTGTTGTCTGTCTCCCCCCTCTAGACTGTAAGCCCATTGTGGGCAGGGATTGTCTCTCTTTATTGCTGTATTGTACTTTCCAAGCACTTGGTACAGTGCTATGCACACAGAAAGTGCTCAATAAATATGATTGAATGAATGAATGATAGGGACTGGACTGTGTCCAACCCAACTTGCGCATACCTACCCCAGCACTTAGTTCAGTGCCGGGCACAAAGTAAGTGCTTAACAAATACCACAGTGATTATTATTATTATTAAGTTCTTATGGGAGGAGGAAGAGGGGTGCTCCATCCTGTCATACTTGAGGATTTTGGTGGGGGCTGAAGGGGAGGCAGCAACTTGTGTGCCTGGAAGCTGCATTGTAGGGTGTTCTGAAGTGCCTTCTGAGCTGGAGTCCCCTGTACTTTAACCCTCTGAGCCCCTGCATTGATCCAGTGTTTCTCCCTGTGTTCTCTGACAAAACCAATCCACTTGAGGAAATGTCAGGGTCTGTGCCATCACCACCATCACCCACTTATCCCCTTCTTTCATCCCTGAAATAACTCTCACCACCCTCTCTTTCTTCCACCTTTCTTGCCTCCAGTCCTGGAGTAAGAAAGCTGGGAAGGGTGAG
Organism: Ornithorhynchus anatinus; assembly: GCF_004115215.2. Classification (NCBI taxonomy): domain Eukaryota; kingdom Metazoa; phylum Chordata; class Mammalia; order Monotremata; family Ornithorhynchidae; genus Ornithorhynchus; species Ornithorhynchus anatinus. Next base: position 101,914,863 of record NC_041749.1, read on the forward strand.
GGAAATATGAAACCCTGTTTTCCCACATGGTTAAAGTTATTAACTCTGAGTTCCTCATGCAGAAGTTATAGACTTCTGTGGTCCAAATGATTTTGAAGGGGAACTCCATTTGCTCTTATATTCACTTCAAATCTGACCCTTGTGTCTTGAACAGGAACTTGCTAAAAGATCGACATTTCTTAGGGTCTAGGCAGTAATCAAGAAATTCCACCAAGGTACCTAGAGAAAAGGGAGATAAACAGTTTGACAGAAATAACCAAGACTCCCTGAGCTCTTAGAATAAATTTGTTCTTTTCTTCAACCAACACTCATTCCTCCTAAGCTTAACATGATTGGGGAGGGCAGTGTAAATGCCCCAGTGAAAGATCTTTTTAATCAATCTGGTATTCTTTGGGTGCCTACTGCAGGTGAAGTACTATACTAAGCTTTTGGGGAAGTGCAACAAAAGGAAGATGTACATTCCCAGAAGTCATAATCTAATGGGGAAGATGGATAAACATTATTTACCAAAAATAAGAGCAAGATGAATTGTGAGCCTCCAGTGGTATTAGGATGACATAGAAGAATAAATATTGAATAGACAAATAAAAATATCTCTACATAAGTGCTGAGAATAGTAGTATGCGAAAGCGATAAGGGTGGCTCTTGAGAAATTAAGGTGTTGTGACTTATTGAGGGAAGGCTTTCTAAAGGAGGTTGAATTTCAGAAGGGCTTTGGAGCTGGGAAGAGGTGTAACCTGACTAATTATGGAGGGAGGGAGTTTTGAAAAGGGGAATAATGTGAGTGAGAAGATAGTCAAGACTGAAGTCAGTGAGATGCAGTTACATGACCACAGAGCTGGCTTCAACTACCATCTCTATGAAGATAATTCCTAAACCAACCTTTCCAATCCTGAACTCTCTCCTTCTCTGCAATCTTACATTTCCTCTTGCCTTTAGGACATCTCTATTAGGATACTCCAGTGACACCTCAGACTTGATATGTCCAAAAACGAACTCCTCATCTTCCCACCCATCTCATCTCTCTCCTTCAACCCACATATTCATTCATTCATGCATTCATTCAATCTTATTGATTTGAGAGCTTACAGTGTGCAGAGCACTGTACTAAGCACTTGGAAAGTACAATTCAGCAATAAATAGAGACAATCCCTGCCCACACTGGGTTTACAGTCTAGAAGGGGGATCAATCTATCACCCAGTTGTGTTGGTTCTACTTTCACAACATGGCTAAAATCTACCCTTTCCTCTCCATCTAAATTGCTACTATAATGATCCAGGCACTTATCCTATCTCTCCTTGACTACTACATCAGCCTTCTTGAAAACCTCCTTGCCGCCTGTCTCTCCCCAGTCCAGTCCAGTCCATACTTCACCTGGCTACCCAAATTAATCCAAAATACCATTCAGTCCACGTTTCTCCACTCCTTGAGAACCTCCAGTGGTTGCCCATCCACCTCCACATTGAACAAAAACTCCTTACTATTGGCTTTAAAGTACTCAATCAGCTACAATGACCCAGCCTACTCTGCTCTTCTAACACCAACATGCTCACTATACATTGTGTTCATCTCTCTTTTTGCTGACCCCTTGCCCATGTCCTATCCTTTAAGGACTTGATATTCTCTCCACCCTCTCCCCACCAAACACTTGTGTACATACGCCTACTTTATTTTGATGCCTGTCTCCCCCTCTAGACTGCAAGTCCATTATGGGCAGGGAACCCTGTCCCACATGGGAGTTACAGACCAAGTAAAAGGGAGAACAGATATTAAATCCCCATTTTACAGATGAGAGACCTGAGGCACAGAGAAATTAAGTGACTTGCCCAAGTTCACACAGCAGCAGCTAAGTGACATAGCTGGGTTTAGAACCCAGCTCCTCTGACTCCCAAGGTCATGTTCTTTCCATTAGGCCACACTGCTTTTACAAACTGACCATGAATTTACAGATGATTGGCAACCATTTTCTTGGTAACCTGATCTTCCCGAAGTCATTGCTTAAGAAATGATTCAGCAGCCTGATCTGTTTAGTGCAGCTCTCTCCCAATGGTACACAGTTATCACATAGTTTGAGACCGAATTTTCCTATGTTTTTAAAACATTTTCTCTGAACTTCCTGGCTGCATGTGTCCCCTTTCACATTATCATTCACCAACTGTTTGGATATTCTGCTGTTGTCAATTCTTCATTCCCCTCACATGCTCTACCCAGCCAGGTTTTGGACTGTGTCATTGAATGTCAACTACATTCCAGACCTCGATGTTGTAATCTTGTCCTGCATTAGGGTAGAATATGATTCAGAAGTGAAATTGGCAAAATTGTTCAAGAAGCTGATTGGGTCTTTGATAGTTGGCTCTGGTCTCACAGCCATGTATAAGGCCAGACACTACTACAGCTTTATAGAACTTCAGTCTGGTAAAAAACCTAAGTTCCCATGATCACCAAACTCTGATTATCAATTTTCCGTTCGAACTTTAGTACTAAATTTTTTCCTCTATTTTTGGGTAATTTTAACCTTGAAGAGACCACTTAGAAGCAATTGAAGGTTCTTGTTAACTCCCATCAAGACAGTCAATTACTGGAAATATAGGGTACTCATCATCCCTTCAAGGCTAGAATGGTCTGATGCGCTAAAGTAAAATCAGTCTATTTGAAATTGCGAGTTGATGATAGCCTGGATGTGTAGCCAATTCTAACTTTTTTTTTTAACTTGACAATTGAATTTCTTTTCTAATTACTCCTCTCATTCATCCATTCAATAGTATTTATTGAATGCTTACTATGTGCAGAGCACTGTACTAAGCGCTTGGAATATATAATTCAGCAACAGATAGAGACAATCCCTGCCCATTGACAGGCTTACAATCTAATCGGGGGAGAGAGACAGACAAAAACAATAGCAATAAATAGAATCAGGGGATGTACATCTCATTAATAAAATAAATAGGGTAATAAAAATATAAACAAATGAGTGGACGAGCACAGTGCTGAGGGGAGGGGAAGGGAGGGGGAGGAGCAGATGGAAAGCAGGGGGAAAAGGGGGCTTAGCTGAGGGGAGGTGAAGGGGAGGGCAGAGAGGGAGCAGAGGGAAAAGGGGAAGCTCAGTCTGGGAAGGCCTCTTGGAGGAGGTGAGCTCTCATTAGGGCTTTGAAGAGGGGAAGAGAGTTAGTTTGGCGGAGGTGAGGAGGGAGGGCATTCCAGGACAGCGGGAGGACGTGGGCCAGGGGTCGACAGCGGGATAGGCGAGAACAGGGGATGGTGAGGAGGTGGGTGGCAGAGGAGCGGAGCCTATGGGGTGGGCAGTAGAAAGAGAGAAGGGAGGTGAGGTAGGAGGGGGCAAGGTGATGGAGAGCCTTGAAGCCTAGGGTGAGAAGTTTTTGTTTCGTGCGGAGGTTGATAGGCAACCACTGGAGGTTTTTAAGAAGGGGAGTGACATGCCCAGAGCGCTTCTGCAGGAAGATGAGCCGGGCAGCAGAATGGAGAACAGACTGGAGTGGGGAGAGACAGGAGGAAGGGAGATCAGAGAGAAGGCTGACACAATAATCCAGCCAGGATATTATGAGAGCCTGTAACAGTAAGATAGCCATTTGGGTGGAGAGGAAAGGGCGGATCTTGGCAAGATTATAAAGTTGAGACCAGCAGGTCTTGGTGATGGATTGGATGTGTGGGGTGAATGAGAGAGCTGAGTCAAGGATGACACCAAGGTTGCGGGCTTGAGAAACGGGAAGGATGGTTGTACCATCCACAGTGATAGGGAAGTCAGGAAGAGGACAGGGCTTGGGAGGGAAGATAAGGAGCTCAGTTTTGGACATGTTGAGTTTTAGGTGGCGGGCAGACATCCAGGTGGAGACGTCCTGGAGGCAGGAGGAGGTATGAGCCTGAAGGGAGGGGGAGAGGACAGGGGCAGAGGTAGATTTGTGTGTCATCTGCATAGAGATGATAGTTGAAGCCGTGAGAGCAAATGAGTTCATCAAGGGAGTCAATGTAGATGGAGAACAGAAGAGGGCCGAGGACTGACCCTTGAGGAACTCCTACAGTTAAAGGATGGGAGGCGGAGGTGGAGCCTGCAAAGGAGACCAAGAATGAACGACCAGAAAGATAAGAGGAGAACCAGGAAAGGACAGAGTCCGTGAAGCCCAGGTGAGATAAAGTGTGGAGGAGAAGGGGATGGTCTATAGTCTCTCATTCAATCGCTACATATAAACCAAAGAATTTAAAACAGCATGCTGTAGGAATCAGATGGGTACACTCCCAGAAATTGAGCCTGGCCTGTCATTCAACCTTTTCCATGACCTGGTTCATGGAATTGAAAGTATTCTTTTTAACTTCTCAAATGCCATTCAGCTGAGGATGAAAAATTGGTCCGCAACCTGGAGGACAGGATTAAACTGAAATGATTCTGGTAATTAGGGAAGTCATGAGACACACAGAACCAGGTAGTCAACAGAATTTAAGCACCAGCACTACCATTCCAAAGAGGAATGAAGCTATATCTCTGATTTAGTGCACTTAATAATTACACGAATAAATACAGACCAGCTAACAGAAGCACAAATGTGAGAAACATGACACACAACAGAACAGAAGTCTAAGAAACAGATCCCAAGAAAGTTGAGCATAATTTACAACAATTTGTGTACGGGCTAATAGCTTGCAACATGTAGGAAGGCATAGCAGGCAGATCTAGCTGAGGAAATTCTCCAGCGGAAGTAGTGTGGCCAGGACTGTGGCCCAGTGGTTAGAGCATGGACCTGGGAGTCAGAAGGACCTGGGTTCTAGTCCTGGTTCCACCACTTGTCTGCTGTGTGACGTTGGACAACTGTCCTAACTGTTCTGTGCTTCAGTTCCCTCATCTGCAAAATGTGGATTAAGCCTGTGAGCCCTATGTGGCACAGAGACTGTGTCCGACCGGATTAGTTTATGTGTACCCCAATGCTTAGTATAATGCCTAGCACATAATCAGCGCTTAACAAATACCATTAAAGAAAAACCCAGCATGAGATCAGTTTTGGATTTTGGTATTTGACATATGGACAGCTTGGAGTGAAGTGAAAGGAGGCACCAAGATGCCTGAAGGGTTAGAAAATACAGTATTTAAGAGAAGATGAAACAAATTTGGCTTTGCTCCCTCTAAACTGTAAGTTCTATTGTAGGCAGGGAATGTGTCTACCAGCGCTGTATTCTATTCTTCCAAGCAGTTAGTTCATTGCACAGAGTAAACCCTCAGTAAATACCATTAACTGACTGATTACTTAGAGAAGAGAAGGCTAAAAGGTACTTTCTGTACCAATATTGAAGCCAAAGGTAAATCTAGAGAATAGTGAGCAGCTGTTTTCTAGCTCCCTAAAGATGGAAGAGGAGAAAATGGCATTAAACTGCAATCTGTGGGATTCTGGTTTGATCTAAGAAAAAGCTCCTTGAGAATGTGGAATGACATATTGAAGAAATTTTACTGAACTCCTTTCTTGGAGCTCTTCACAAATAAAATTTACTATGACTAAGGATGTGTGGTCCTTTTTGAATATAAGAAGGTGGATTATTCTGTGATTGAGTTGAAGAAAATAAGAGTCTATCTTTCCAAGAGCTTAGAGTTAAGACACAGCCCCTGAACCTGCTTTGGGAAGTAACAGTGTTTGCAGTTTCTTGGGTTTAAATAAAAGTCTGTAATGATGAATGTCAAACTGTAACATGCCCAAAATAAGAAATGATTTATCCCATTTTGAAAGCTAATCACAATAACCATGAATTCTTATACAGTTTTGAACCAATGGTGAAATTTATAAATTCACCCAATTTGCCATGTAATGAAGAGAAGGTTTTCTTATTTTTTGAACAGGGGCAAAGGATAGACTCTTCTTTATTCCCTACAGAATAAAACCTGCTTTTGTCCCATTTTGAATCTGACTCTTTAACTGTCAGTGGTATTTTCACCCAGCTCTTGCTCTTTAAATGCAAAAGATTCTTGTAGTTTATTCAATTCAGAGCCATTGCAGCTACTCACCATCTCTCTCCTATATGCTAAAATCCCCAAACATCAAATAAGGATGATTTTTTTTTTAAGACTGCCAGTGAATTCATGGAATCCATTATTTCCCTGAGAGTCGTGACATATGCCTCACCTTAATGAAAATGCTTCAACTTTTCCTGCTGTCCTTAATGAGAAATCTAGAGAGCATTCTCAAGCTTAGGTGTCCCTCTCGGTCACTCATAGCAACGTTAGTTGGTCTTCTACCTGCTATATAGGTTCTCATTTAGGATGGCATAGATTTTTGTTATGTTGTTGAACTAGCTTTAAATTGAACTTGTCATACTGAAGTGCATGTCTTCTGGTTCTTCATTTCTCCTGTTCTTGTTGCTATAGTGACCAGCAGAAATCTAAAGGGGAAAAGGAAAAGAGGAATCTTCATTTAAATACCCATGTCCATCTGGAAACACTTTAAGCCATATTTGTCTTTACTTAAACTTTGAAAATTAATGTAGAAGAGAAGGTTTTCTTGCCAAATTCAATTTTTTATTCCATGATCTAAGTATGTTTAATATGTTTTGTTAAAATACTCCATTAATACCAATGAATTACTTACTAAGAAACTAAGGCATCTGATGGGATGAGGGAAATCCTATTAGGGCTCAGATTGTGACAGTAAACCTCATTTAATAACATTCAATCATTAATTGACTTTTCAATTTGATGCACCACCAGCATGGTGGCATTCCAGACTTAAGAAGTTTTAGGCAAGCTGTGGAAAGTTTAGTTCTAGCCGAAATGCAGGCATCTGAATCACTAACACAGCCAAGATCCTGTTCTGACACAGGCAACTCAATGCTGTGTCAAGCCACAAAGAAAGAACTAAGGAATCAGAATTCATTATGGAAGTGGCCCCAGGAGAAGAGTCAGTAGTTGCTATTTTAGAGCCTAAAATGGGAATAGGTGGTGAAGACTGAGTGCTTGCCCTCTTAGTTAAAGCTGAACTCTGCTCATCCCAACCCCACTTGGATTCACTATGCCTCAAATAGTGGTCTTTCTTTTACGTGACAAAATTAGCATCATCAATTGCTTCCCCAACCAAGGCCAGTCAGAATCTGAGAAAATTTTTAGCTCAGTGAAACCTGTGTAATTGCCATGATGCCAACCTGTCTTGGTGGGAAGACTTTTGCCAACAGCAGTCTTACTTTTAAAGTAGGGAATGGGCAAGATCGGGAATACAGACCTCCACAGATACCCTTAGGTCTCAGGTATGGTCTCTCAGGAATATCCAGAGCGTGGCTCAGTGGAAAGAGCTTGGGCTGGGGAGTCAAAGGTCATGGGTTCAAATCCTGGCTCCGCCATTTGTCAGCTGTGTGACTTTGGGTAAGTCACTTGACTTCTCTGTGCCTCAGTTACCCCATTTGTAAAATGGGCATTAAGATTGTGAGCCCCACGTGGGACAACCTGATCACCTTGTATCCTCCCCAGCGCTTATATCAGGGCTTTGCACATAGTAAGCGCTTAACAAATACATTCATTATTATCATTATCTAGAAGTGGCTCATTGGACCTTTCGCTGAGGTGGGATCAAAATGTCAGGGTCAAGAAGAGTTATAGAAGTGTCACTTTTTCTTCTTTCCTTCTTCAGAAGGCATCTCCATTCCTGATAACCTTTCTACCACCCTCCTGCTGAGTCCCTCTCTGTCCCAACTCCAGTGCAGAGGAGCTGCCTGATACTTCAGTAGCTGAGGTGGGGCTGGATCATTCCTCCCCGCCTTTCCAGTTTCCAATATTCCAAGTTCATTATTTGAGTTCCAAAAGAGGCTATTTACAACCTCAAATGGACCAAAGAAAGGTGGTCATCTGCGCAGGACTTGAGGCAAGTACGGAAGCATCCAAGCCTTAGGAGCTCCTAAGGCTGGAGAAGATAGAAGGAGTCAGACCAGTTTTAGGGACCAAAGATTAGAATGAAAGATGAAGATTAAGTGGTCAGGAGAAAAAATGGAAGAAAATCATAGAAAAGGAGGAACAGTCTCCGAAGAAAAAGGGGAGAAAGGATATTCAAGGGGAGGCAAGGATAGGTGGGATGTGGTGAAAGTAGTGAGATGAAGTTTGAGGATGGATGATATTAGCAAAGAGGAATTCCACAGGATGTTGAAAGATTTAATGAGATTGTTGAGATGCTAGGTATACTAATACATTTGAAAAACATTTGTAGCTCCTCTTGTGACATCAACTGGCATAGCATCACCTATTAGAGGATCCCCTGCTAGGGTTCCATGGAGACGCTCAAATGCCATCAAATTCCAGCCATTTCCAAATGGTGGAAAAGTTGGGCCATGGGCCTGAGGATTTTTTTGGCTCTGGACACAGCCACATCCATTTTGTCATCCTCTGTTTACAACAGCTGTTAAAATGATGCTAGTATTCATATAAAGTGCTTTTCACCAAAGTATAGTGAAAAATTATTTAATTAAAGCCAATAAGAAGATAGTGCTCTGCTCATAGTAAGCATTCAATAAATACCATTGATTGAACTGAATAAATGACTGGTGATTTGGAAAAGTGAGTAACTTACAAAAGTGTCATCTGTGAGTGTGCATAGGTATCTATATCTATAGATATTGTTTTGATGAAACCATTAAATGCCCACTTTGTGTAAGACACTAATAAGGCTTGAGGCATTAAATGTCATTCATTGGTTAACATGTATGTACGACAAACTGAGGTACAGGAATAGAACAAAAACAAACTTGATTGTAGATATCAATACTCAAAATAACTGAGAGGCCTTTAGGCTTTTAGGTTAGAAAAAAATTGTTACCAATAATACCTGAAATACCTGAAATAATAGACTTCTTGATTGGGCCAGAGGAGCCTTTTTGTAACCATAAGTGACCTTCTCCAAAGTAACATGTCCACTGCAAAACTATTGTAAAAAACTTACAGATGTGGCAGAAAGCCACATATCTGAGGATGGCTTCATAGTTTAAGTGACTCATTGAGTCAGGTGTCTGAAGAAGCGCACCACCTACCATGCTTCTCCAAAGTCAACATTGGTGAGAAATATGGATTCAGATAATTTGGGTGTCCATTTTGGCAGTCGAGTGTGTCCTGTTATTGAGCAAGAAATCTTATGACTTTAGCTACCACAACTGCTTTGTCCTTCCATGCGGTGACAACCTCTTCGAGGGCGTTATGAGGGCCAAGACCATCCCTCTTCCTGTGTAACACAGATGGCTGTTCTGAAGCAGTGATCACTCTGTGATATGTTAAGCCTACTTGGGCAGGTATCCCAGGTCAGTTTGGGGCTTAAAAGCATAGCTGGACTCTGACCTAAACTGCTGATGGAGAACCGTTGTTGGTTTGCTGCTTGCGCCAAACAGATAATCCTCAACTAAAAGCAGTGCCAGATGAGCCATTTATTTCATTTTAATTAGATGAAAATGCTAGGGTTTTGAAAGCATTTGTTCAGAAGCAGTCATTTGAAAACCCCTGCACATGTTGTCCCCTCTATCTCCTTCATAATCTCTCAGGATAGGCTTCTAACTACATGGAGTGAATAGAAGACATTAGTGGACATAATTCAACATAGCTCACAATTTACAATTCGAGCAGAAATAAGCATTTTAATATACCGGATTGAAAGAATGGTAAACAAGGGTAGTTCTAGGCAGGCAGGTGTAGGAGCAGCAAAGTTCCCTCAGTGAGGTACTAGGCTTGAAAGTTTCTGAGTCTTGTTTACATAAGCAATTTAATGGTGAAAGGGTGTGCTGAGATTTCCAGGAAATAGGTGGTGATTATTATGTTTGATTCAGAAGCTATGAAACAAGAAGAAGATTCAGAAGCTATGAAACAAGAAGACGAAAATAAAGCTCTTGAACCTTTGAAAACAGACATACCTCAGGGCACATCCTCCCTTGGCCCCCTTCTCTGACCATCCCCCACATACAACCCAGGGATTTGGCAAGTACTGTTTGTTTTCTTATGCCATGTTACTATCACCCCAGAGATGCAACCTGTATTGTTTGATGCTCTACCTGTGCCTATGTCCGACTAGCACCAACATTGCCAAGAGCTACCAGTAACTAAACCCTTGTCCACCCTTCCCAACCTGGGCAGAGGTTAAAGTAGTCAACAGTGAATGGATCTTGGAGGAAGCCCTGACCGATTTGTGTCAGATTTCCAAAGCACTGATTAAACCCCTGAGCAGGCAACGAAAGTAAGTTGTTGAACTGAGAGAGCAACACCACTTGGAAATGGATGAGGCTGATATTTATGAGTAAATTGCATCTCATTCAGAGGCATTATCTGATGACCTCATCGAACTTCAACAATCCAATGCACCATTATGAAATAACAAAATAAATGATGCAGTTACAGTTTCTCCACCTGTTAAAATTTGAGCTGTAAAAAGTCATGAACCAATTTTAAAGAAAGTGAATGAATGTATATATATGCTTGAAGAGGATGGCCCTGATGGAGATGAGTTCCAAGGTCCATGAGCTGTTGAAAAGTTAGCTTGCTGTGAGATGATTTAAGAAGAAAAGGAGGCTACAGTTCAACTTAAATTGGACAAATTCTTCGCAAACTGAAAGAACAAATATCACAGATGGAAGTACATGCTTCTACTTTAATCTACTGTCTTCTTTCCCAGAAAAATATTGTAATATGCTTTGAATTAATAGTAAGTAATAATTTGGTGAGCTTTATTATTACAGCACCTGAAGGAATTTAAATTACTTTTCCAGAGTTTCTGGAAAGCATCATTTATGACATGTGTTTGGGCACCTCTCAGAGTTCATTCAATAGTATTTATTGAGCGCTTACTATGTGCAGAGCACTGTACTAAGCGCTTGTAATGAACAAGTCGGCAACAGATAGAGACAGTCCCTGCCGTTTGACGGGCTTACAGTCTAATCGAGTTGTACCTGGAGAGTTTCCAGGATTCTACCAGTCTCGACTATGGGAGGGAGAGTCAAGCAGAGGCATACCCATTCCATTCCTAGCTTGGCCAGTGGCTAGTGAGTGGAAGGCAAACTGCTACAAGTCAAAACTCACCTATGCTGGGCAGCAGCGGCATGGGAGAGAGTCAAGGGCGGAGACTCAAGTTTACTGCGCGGAAGGAGGCAATGGTAACCCGCTTCCATATTTTTACGAAGAAAACTCTATGGATCCACTACAAATGCAGATGGAGGTGGGGCATTCTGAGAGAGGTGTACCCATGGTGTTGCTATGAGTTGGGCACGACTCGACAGCAAAAGACAACAAGAAGTGTGTGGGAACATGTACCCTATAAGAAAACTACATTTTTCAGGGAACACAACTTGGTTAATATTGGGAATTTTCATGTAATTAATTACTTTAAAAACTAATTGGGAGAATAACAAAAGGGGGGGAATTAGACCTAAGAGGCACCGGAGGAATATGGTTACATGAAAGGAATCAATAATAAGATACTTTCATTTCCCCCCACTTGTCAGCAGCATCTTTGACAGCAAATGCTGTTTAGATGCCTTGAGGCCTCACTTACAATTCCCAAGACCATCATCAAATCCAAGTAATGGGGCAAGCAAGCTGTTAGTAAATGCATTACTCCCCCATGTTCTTCCAGAACCTCTTAGTCTGGAGTCATTCTCATTCACTCAAGTCAACACAACCCAGATCATCCCTTGGCTTTCCAGACCTGGTTATTAGAATCCATCTCCCAGCCTTGAAGCAGGAGTCCAAGGAGAATAGTCTGTCTTTGCCCTTGGGCCACTGTTTGCAGGTTGATACATCCAAAGAGCTCTAACTAAGCCCACCCTACCTCCCCTTGATTACTACTAAAAATGGTATTAAGTATTTACCAGATGTTAAACACTGTGTCAAAGCAAGGGGGTTAGAAACAAGGTCATCAGAAAGGACACAGTCCCTTTCCCACATGGAATTCACAATCTCAGAACAGAGGTACCTGATTAATCCCTTCAGGAAGAAATCTGTCACTCCAGCAGTATTTATCAGACCACTAGCAAGGGGTGTTGGGTGTAATCCTGGCAACATCCCTAGATTAGTGAAACTTTGTAACACTGAAGTCCATGGGAGGTGTGGAGGAGAAAGCAGGAGGAACAGGGGCCTAACTACTGTCCAGGTGAAAAGAGGAATGTCTCTTTTTTTAGGTAGTTGCCCTTCCTACTGTGTACATAGTTGTGATGTGATCATCGAGAATCAGTTCTCTCTTTGTGCTTTGGTGGGCACTAAGATGATCATAATAGCTTCCATTCCTCAAATGTGTTCTAGCACTTTGGAAAATTAGAACCATCTCATCCAGCTACCTCAGTTTATCCTCACACTATCCTAGTGAGGTAGAGAGAGGCAGGTACTGTAATGCAGAGCATATCAGAATGTCACTCAGTTTGGCTGGCTTGAGTCCCCTTTCTCCCTATATCTAAGCCCCTTTCTTCCCCCCCATAGATGGCATCGTTTCTGGCCAGGGCGATTTCCTAACAGCCTACTACCCCAAAGTAGGAAGATGGGTTTCTCCAGTTACATTCAGAATCTCAGCAGGTGATTGTATTCAGTTTCTTCAGAGGCCTGACTCTGGCAGTTCTCCCAGACTATTCCTTTTGTGACCATCACACAAACTAAGGAAAGACTAGAGTTAATTCTCAGAAAGAAAGTGCCTCCTAATAGCTTTAGCTGTGCTCTCAGTCCCTCTGGATACAGCCATAGGCTCATTTAGCCCCTTTCAAGTCCAGAGAAACACTGGTTTGAGAGTGTGATTTTAAAAGCTTTATTACAAATAAGTGGCTAGGTGGTCTAAATACACTTGCTGTAAGATGTACCCACGTAATATAGTATCACAAATCTACTTAGCTGTTACTCTGCTTTCAAATGTGTTACAGTTCCTGGTTTTCTGTATATCAAGAAGCTCTAGGCATATTTCTTAGCCTTTTTGAACTCATGGGTTTGTTTTTTGGATTTTATGCAGATTGGGAATTTTCTAACAGTTGGTGAATCTTGCATTTGGGAAAGGGCCATTCAGCTGTATTTTATATACCAACAGTTTCCATATTGAGGGTGTCCTACATGCCAGTTGTCAGCTAACCTGAAGAGTGGTCAGTGGTTGATTCCTGCAATATTCTCTTCCAGTTATCTGAATTGTTATTCCATGCTCAGCTTTCTATTTTGTACATTTTCTTTCTGATGACTGTTGCCCAGGGGTTTGTATTCCATTCTTTAATCCTGATCCTATGCCTCTCTGGTGACTAAGTTTGGAATTCTTTTGACTACCATTGGCCTAGCCTCTCTCAAACAAGGCCTCAACTCCTTTGCTCAAGAGTTTGTCCATAGTTCAGTGTCAAGGTGAACTGGGCCACCCTCCATCTCAAGGTCAAAATTCTATCTTGTATGTGTGAAGGTGAACTGGGACACCCACCATCTCAAAGTTAAAATGCTATCTCGTGACTGCCCAAGCTAGCAAAGTGGAACTCGGAAGCATGTGAGGGGCATTGCCTCTGCGACCTAAGCCACCAGACCCCATAGGCCACGAATGCGGAAGAAGGTGTCCCTTGCCCCTGTGCCAACCAGATAAGGTATGGAAGAGCAAAGGAGGGGCAGAGACTGGACAAGCAGAATCCAGAAGCCCGAATAGCCTGGAACGATAGGTAATACATACCTTCTGTTCTGCCTCTTCCATTCTAGGCAGTGGATTGAGACTTACTGCAGTAAGCTTCTTGTCCCCCCTGCCCAGAGTGTGGTACGCCCAATCTGTCTCTGGAAACGGTGCACTAAGTGAGGACTGTGGGACAGGTGAAAGTCCAACTGCTAGCTTGTGGGGCTGGGGTGATTTGCCAAGTGCATGTAACCACCTAAGTGCCAAACTAAAAATAAGCATATTCCCCCAGAGAGGGAAGTTCAATTAGCCTCATGTGAATAACTAAAAATAAGTGTATTCCTCCCGAAAGGGAAGTTCAATTAGTCACGTGCAAAATACTAAATAAGCATAGTCCTCCCGAGAGTGAAGTTCAATTTGCCACGTGGAATAAATTTTGCATGGCTCAGCTTTCTGACTCCAGTCTCTCAATCTTGCTGTGCTGATCCTCGAACCTGTCCCCATGCGATGGGTAACAAGTTATTGATTGCACTTTATACATTTTTGTCAATTCTCGACACCTTCAGTCCACAGAAGCACACAACTATGGGGAAAGATGATCTAGTACAGATTCTTCTGTGTGTTCTGCAAAACAGAATTGGTCATCTTCCCAACTAAACCCTGCCCTCCCCCTATCTTTCCCATCGCTGGAGACAGTGCCACTATCTTCCCTGTCTCACAATCCCCTAACCTTGGCGTTATCCTCAACTCATCTCTCCTTCAACCTACATATTTAGTCTCTCACCAAATCCTGGCAGGTTTACCTTCACGACATCACTAGACTCTGCCCATTCCTCTCTATCCAAACCACTACCATGCTGTTCCAAGCACTTATATCTCACCTTAACTACTGAATCAGTCTTCCCGCTGACCTCTCTCCCTCTCATCTTTCCCCACTCCAGCCCTTACTTCACTCTGCTGCCCTGATCAATTTTCTAAAAAAGCATTCAGTCCATATCTTCCTAATCCTCAAGAACACCCAGTGGTTGTCCATCGACCTCCATGTCAAACAGAAACTCCTTATCATTGTCTTTAAAGCATTCAAGCTGTTTCTTCTCCTCCTACCTTACATCACTGATCTCTTACTACAACCCACTCCACACGCATCACTTCTCTAATCCCAACTACTCACTGTAACTCAATCTCATCTATCTCAGGGCCTCCCACTGGCCTGGAACTCCCTCCCCCTTCATATATGACAGACCATCACTCTCCCCACCTTCAAAGCCTTATTAAAATCACATCTCCAAGAGACCTTCCCTGATTAAGCCTTCATTTCCCCAACTTCCTCTCCTTTTTGCATCACCTGTGTACTTGGATCTGTACCCTTTAAGCACTTGATATTCACTCCAGCCTCAGTGCCACATCACTCAAGTACATAACAGGGGAAACCCTTGTAGTTCACTCAGGAAAATATGGCTCTAAAACTGAAGTTTAAACTTGCCAGAAGGGACTATTTGGGCTACATAAATGTGACCTCTTAATGTATCAAAGAAGCAGCATTTAAAAAGCACCTTAAATAGGTAGCAGCAACAAGGACTAAGGTTTTACTTTTATAGTAATCAGTGACAATACGGTCATGGGGCTCAGCTGCCAAAATGCCTTGCAAATGGCCATTCCTGTGGGACAGAGAAGGGATTTTGCAAATATTTTATAGATTGGAAAAAAACCCATATAGTAGAGCAACTAGATGAACAATTTGAAATGGCAAATATGTTTGTGGTCTCAACTGAAAAAGTGATTACTAAGTTACTACAAGAATAATTTTCCCATTCTATTTAAACTGGATTTTTTGATGGCATCTGAGGAGACACTACAGACATGATCATAAGGAAAAAAAAATGATAAATGTGGAAAAAATATTTGTGTGATTCCAATCATTTCAGTCAATTCTAAAGCCAATTGTTGATTTCTGGAGTAAGAAACTGACAGATTTGATATCAGTAGCATCAAGTGAGTACAAATATATATGAAAAATTAGATCTTTTACAGTGTAAACTCTATCTTACCATATGATAGCACAAACAAGTCTAGAGATTTCATACCCTTGAGTTTCCCAGGCTTGTGCTTTTCTGCTCCCGGCATATACGGCTAACATTAAAATTTTATGGGTTTCCAACTTTGAATGACAGTGCAGTTTCTCAGGCTCAGGTACTGCAGAACAAGATATCTGCAGTTAGAAGGGCCAACTCAGTAGGCTGAAACTTGTGACAGCACTGATCGACTGTGAATCACTCATTCACATGACGGTAGTTCCACGCCGTATCTATATATTACAGCATCATTGTGGCCGAGTGGCCAGTACATGGGCCTGGGAGTTAGAGTACCTGGGTTCTAATCCTGACTGGTGTGTGACCTTGGAAAAGTCACTTAACTTCTCTATGTGTCAATGCCCTGATCCGTAAAATGGGGAGTCAATACTCATTCTCCCTCCTTCTTAGACTGTGAGCCTCCTGGGGGACAATGACTGTCTGACCTATCTTGTATCTACCCCAGCACTAATACAAGGCTTAGCACATAGTAAGTGCTTAAATACCACAGGTAATATAATTACTATTATTATTCAAAGATGATCCTACTGAAAGTGAGATTTTATCGGTATGTAGGAGTGCAGCCTGGCCAACAGTTCCTTTCACCCTGTCCTCAGGAAAAGATAGTGTTTTGTTGTAACATGACAGGTTAAGTACCAATCCCATAAGGGTAATGGGGTAATGGCCCCTATAGTTTTTGTTCTGGGAGTCCCAGTCTCACTCTTCCCATATCTCTGGCAATGTCTGAGCGTTTCCAGTCAGGTCTGAGAAGACTCAAAATGATGGCTTCCTGACCTGTTGTCTCTTGGAAGCTGTTACCATTCTGAGACTTATCCCCGCTTTCGATCCATGCCCCTTTCTTGTCCCCACTCTCAAAAAGAGTAGGACTTGCATTGGATTTATTTTTCCAGTGATCTTTATGTCCTTTGTTTTTGAAGATGATGCTAGTGATAAAATCCTATTCATGAGTGTGAGCAGCTGAAAAGATCAATATCAATCAGTCAATGATATTTATTGCTCACTTCCCTAACTTAGGTAGACACAATCCATGCCCTCAGGGATCTTACAGTCTAAGGGAGTAGACTGGCACTAAAATAAATTACAAGTAGAGGAATCAACCAAGTATAAAGATATGTACATGGGTGTCATGGTGGGGCAAAGGCAAATCCCTAAATGCTTAGGGATTATGGACTGGAGGGCATAGATTATGCAGAATGATAATTGTGGTAGTTGTTTCTGACTCCACTCCAATGACCTCGACATCACTGACACATGATTTCATCATCTCTAGTCACTGTTCAATCTCTAACCTCATCGACTCTGAAATTTCACTTTCAGACCACATTTGAAGATTAATGGGATTTTCTTATTTTGAAGAGACCAAAATCCTCTTCCATCCCTACTGTGGGGGTAGGGGCAATCAGGCCCCACTTTCACCCCTCTCCCCTACCCCATCCCTGTCATCCTGTCCCAGCACCACCTCTTATCCTCCTCCTCCTGTGGTGGGCCCCATCAACCCACTCCCATCCAATGCCCCCCACCACCCCTCGCATCATCCCATCCCCCAGAACACCCCACACCCCCTGCTCCATTACAGGGAAGCTTCCCTTCATCCTTGACCTGTTTCAGACCCAATCACTACTCCTCATCACCATCACTTCAACTTGGCTTTCCCCAGAGGATATGGTCTCCCCTGCTGCTCTCTCCAGTAGGGGCCTGATCTTCACCGACTCCCCCAGACTCACTGGGAAAGGGGGAGGTGTTGGCTTCCTTCTCTCGCCCAAATGCTGTTTTTGCACCATTCCACCTCCCACATACCTTTCTTTCCCTTCCTTCAAAGCCCTTATCATCCGACTCTACCACCCATTCCAGATTCTAGAAAAGGTCATCTACTGCCCCCCAGGTCCAACCTCCATTTTTTTTTTTTAACTATTTTGATCCCTTTCTCACATTTCTTCTGTCTTTCTCCATCCCTACATTGATCCTTGGGGACTTCAATATCCTCAAAGATCTTCCTGACATCTCTTCCTTGACCCACTTTCTAATACTCCTCAACTCCACTGACCTCCTGTTCCCCCCAACCTCACCCACTCACAAACCTAGATGCACACTCAATTTCATCAACCCTAGCCACTGTACAATCTCTAGCAGTGTGGTTTAGCAGATACAAGCATAGGTCTGGGAGTCAGAAGGACCTGGGTTCTAATCCTGCCTCTGCCACATGTCTGCTGAGTGACTTTGGGAAGTCATTTAACTTCTCTGGGCCTCAGTTCCTCATCTGTAAATTGGAGAATAAGACTATGAATCTCATGTGGGGCAGGGAGACTGTTTCCAAGCTGATTATCTTGTTTCTGCCCCAGTGCTTCAAACAGTGCTTGGCACATAGTAAGCACTTAACAAGTACCATAATTATTAATATTATTATTACCCGCACCAACTCTGAAATCCCTCTATCTTACCACAACCTCCTCACCTGCTTCATCTCCCACACACCTCCTCCCTTCAAATCTGTGCTGTCCCCCACAGAGACCTACGATCTTCTGACCTCATCCAATTTTCTCAATTCATCATGCCCCATTTAGCCTCCATATCCAAACTACCTTCTCTTGATTTCAAAATTGATGCTCTCAACCCCTCCCTCTCTTCTGAGAAGCAGCATGGCTTAGTCGAAAGAGCATGGGCTTGGGAGTCAGAGGACATGGGTTTTAATCCCGGCTCCACCACTTGTCTGCTGTGTGACCTTGGGCAAGCCACTTATTTTCTCTGTGCCTCAGTTATTTTATCTGTAAAATGGGGATTAAGACTGTGAGCCCCACTTGGGACAACCTGAAAACCTTTTATCTACCCCAACACTTAACACAGCGCTTGGCACATAATAAGTGTTTAAATACTATATCATTATTATTATTATTATTCCTGAACTCAACTCACACACTCCCCTATCTCTTTATTGCTCTTGTACCACTAACCCATGGCTCTGGATCACCTCCACAGTCCACCTTCTTCGTTCTTGTACAGGAGCCACAGAGTGCTGCTGGAGAAAATCTGGATATCAGGCCAACTTCCCCTTTAAGTTTATCCTTGCATGCATTTACTTTGCCCTCTCTTCTGATGGGCAAAATTATTTCTCCATAATAATAATAATAGTATTTGTTAAGCACTTACTACGTGCCAAGCACTGTTCTAAGCACTGAGGTAGATACAAGGTAATCAGGTGGTCTCACGTGGGGCTCCCAGTATTAATTCCCATTCTACAGATGAGGTATTTGAAGGACAGAGAAGTTAAGTGGCTTGCCCAAGGTCACACAGAAGACAAGTGGCAGAGCCAGGATTAGAACCCACGTCCTCTGACTCCCAAGTCTGTGCTCTTTCCACTAAGCCATACTGCTTCTCCATCCTTATTGACATCAATGCCCATTGCACTTGACAGTTATTCCAGACGTTTAACTCCATCCTCAAAACCCCTGCCCACCCACCTTCCCCCATCCCTTTCCCCTAATGACCTGGCCACCTACTTTGAGAAAATTCATAGTATCAGGTGTGATCTCCCTAAAATCCTCCCCCTTCCTGCCCCTTCTTCCAATCTCCCATCTTTTCCAGTGGTATCTATAGAGGAGATGTGCCTTCTCTCAAAATCCACCCCCTCCACCTGCCCATTCCTTCTCACCTAATCAAAACACTGCTCCCGTCCCCCTCCGCCCCCCAGCTTCTTCCCTCCCTAACGACCATCTTCAACTGTTCGCTCTCCAATGGCTTCTTCCCCACTGCTTTCGAACATGTCTATGTCTCCCCTATCCTAAAAAAACCTCCCATGAACCCACGGCTCCCTCCATATATTGCCCCAACTCTCTCCTACCATTCCTATCTAGACTTCTTAAGAGAGTTGTCTTCACCTGCTGTCTCAAGTTCCTCTCCTCAGATTCTCTCCCTGACCCCCTCCAATCTGGCTTCACGCCACAGAAACCACCCTTTCAAAGGTACCTAATGTTCTCCTTCTTGCCAAATCCAATGGCCACTAATCCATCCTAATCCTCCTTGATCTCTCAGCTGCCTTTGACACTGTCGACTACCCCCTTCTCCTGGAAACATTCTCCAACCTCGGACTCTGTCCTTTCCCGGCTCTCCTATCTCTCTGGCCACTCATTCTCAGTCTTTTTTTTAGGCTCCTCCTCTGTCTCCTACCTCCTTACTGTGGGTGCTCCTCAAGGTTCAGTTCTGGGTTCCCATACATTCTCCATCAATACCCACTCTCTTGTAGAACTCATTCACTCCCATGGCTTCAACTACCACCTCTATGCAGATGAAACCCAAATCTAAATATTCAGCCTTGATCTCTCTCCTTCTCTTCAGTCTCGCATTTACTCTTGCCTTCAAGACATCTCTACTTGGATGTTCTCCCTTCAACTTAAATTTGACATGCCTAAAGCAGAACACCTTATTTTCCCCACGCAAACCCTGTCCTCCCCCTAAGTTTCCCATCACCACCATCCTTCATGTCTCTCAAGCACATAACTTGGCATTATCCTTGACTCCTCTCTCTCTTACTTGATCCACATATTCAATCCATCACTAAATTCTGTCAGTTCTACCATCACAGCATCATTAAAATCAGAGCTTTCCTCTCCTTCCAAATTACTACCACTTTAATCCAATCACTTATCCTATCCTGCCTTCATTACTCTGTCATCCTCCTTGCTGACCTCCCTGCCTCCTGTCTCTCCCCACACCAGTCCATACTTTACTCTGCTGTCCGGATCATTTTTCTAGAAAAATGTTCAGGCCATGTTTCCCCTCTTCTGAAGAAACTCTGGTGGTTACCCATCCACCTATGCATCAAAAATAAACTCCTCACCTTTGTCTTTAAAGCAGTCAATCACCTTGTTCCCTTCTACCTCATCTCACTACTCTCTTACTACAACCCAGTCCACACACCTCGCTCCTCTAATGCTAACCTTCTTACTGTATCTCGATCTCACCTATCTTGCCACTGACCTCTTGCAAAGCAGCGTGGCTTAGTGGAAAGAGTACGGGCTTGGGAGTCAGAGGTCATGGGTTCTAATGCCGCCTCTGCCACTTGTCAGCTGTGTGACTTTGGGCAAGTAACTTAACGTCTCTGTGCTTTAGTTACCTCATCTGTAAAATGCAGATTAAGACTGTGAGTCCCACATTGGACAACCTGAGAACCTTGTATTTACCCCAGCACTCAGAACAGTGCTTGGAACCAAGTAAGCGCTTAACAAATACCATCATTATTATGTCCTGCCTCTGGCCTGGAATGTCTTTCCTCCTTGTATCCAACAGACAATTATTCTCCCCTCCTTCAAAGCGGTATTGAAGGCATACCTCCTCTAAGAGGCCTTCCCCACCTAAGCCCTCTTTTCTTTTTCTTCACTCTCTTCTGCATCACCTTGACTTTCTCCCTGTATTCTTTCCCCCTCCCAACCCCACAGCACTTAGGTACATATCTGTAATTTATTTATATTAGTGCCTGTCTCCACCTCTACACTGTAAGCTTGTTGTGGGCAGGGAATGTGTCTGCTATATTGTTATACTCTACTCTCCCAAGAGCCTAGTACACTGCTTGGCACACAGTAAGTGCTCAGTAAACATGATTGACTGACTGACTGAGTCCTCACTACCCCCTCAAGAAAACAAACCAGGTCCTTCCTGGGTAACACAAATCCTCAAGAAATACTGAAAAAGTATCTTCTCCAACCCTCATACACCCCTCTCCAAAAAATGGAGGTCTTGGCCCTGCTGCTTCATGGACCAAAACAAGTTACCAAAATTATTTTGCAAATTTGGCCAATTTTGACCAGTTTGTACATGAATGGCATATGTTGAAACTCCTGCTTGAGTTTCTTAGTGACTGAAAGGACCTAGAAAATAGTCACAATAGGAAGAGCCCAAAAAGCAGAGAACAAACAAGCAGTAAACGATCAAAACTTAAGTAATTATCTTTTTTCATAGCTCATTTCCTTTGTCCTTGAATCAATGTATTATCATTCAGTGGTTCACAATTTCAAGATTAAAGTTTCGAGAAGGAAAACATCTGACACTTTTTAGAGCATGCAGCTGAGTTAGTTACTAGTTGTTTTTATGAGTTGTTTTTTAAAGCAATCTAAACTTGAGTGGTACTTTATTATAGAATGGAACATGCAGAACACATGACTCTTGCCATCAAGGAGCTTACAGTTCAGAGGAGAAAAGATGGATGAACCTACATTCGTTTCTTTATTTGAAGCTTTCATGCCATGAAAGAGGGACCAGGGAGAATAGAGGGGAGTGATTGTGTTTAAGTGGAAGGGCCAGTGACCTGGGACATAGTGGGGAATCCAAACTTACTTTCATTTCATCTGACAAGGCTTCCAGGATAGGTGAAATCTGAAGTGAACTTTAAAAGGTGGGAGAAGATGGACCCAGGGATTGGAGGTTACTCTGAGCTCAAAGTTGATATTGGGTGAAAGGGAGAGAAGAGTTGTAAAAAGTAGGAGAGCAATTGGAGGAAGGGGAGTAGAAATTTGATCCTTCCCTACTGGAAGAAAGTGTGCCTGATTCTAAGTCAAAGAGAATTTTTGAAAATCTTTTCAGTGCCATCAGTGAAACTTGCTCTCCCATCTAGAGCTCTCGAGCTAAAACATTCTCTGAGGACTCACACGGTGGGGAAAGGAATCTTCTTATTCCTACTTATTCTCCACTTTACCCTGATATACATCTGAATGGAGCGGAGAATAACTCCTGGTGGACTTTCAAGGACCAGAAACTAAAACATATCAATAAAACAATGGCATTCATTGAGTGCTTACTTTATAGTGAGCACTGTACTAAGCACTTGGGAGAATACAATATAACAGAGTTGGCGGGCACATTCTCTGCCCACATGGAGCTTACTGTCTAGTAGTAGAACCCTAGTAGATCCCTTTATATCTTTAATTCCATCCTCATTCTCAGTTCTCACTCATTACACCTGGTGCTGCATTAGGAACTTTCAGCCCCTGGAATGGATATTTCTTCCCCACTGAGTCCTAGGACTGTGATCAGGTCTTGTCTCAAGTCACTCGGGGGCAAAGCTGAGACTAGGCTGGCACCTGATTCAGAGCTGAACTCTAGCATCTCACCATGGTCAGAGTGACTTCTCTTAGAAGCAGCATGGCCTAGTGGAAAATGCACAGGTCTGGGAGTCAGAAGACCTGGGTTCTAATCTTGGCTCTGCTACTTGTCTGCTGTGAGACCTTGGGCAATATCGTAACTTCTCTGGACCTCTTTTCCCCATCTGCAAAATGGGGATTCAATATCTCCTGCTTAGACTGTGAGCCCCATGCAGGATCTGATTGTTGCATATCTACCCCATTGTTTAGTACAGTGCTTGGCACATAGTAAGCACTTAAATACCGCAATTATCATTATTATTATCAATAATTATTATAATATCATTATCATTATTAAACAGGCAGCATGGCCTAGTGGAAAGAGGGAGCATGTACCAAGGGCTCCACCACTGACCTGCTCTGTGACCTTGGGAAAGTCACTTCTCTGTGCCTCTGTGCCCTCATCTGCAAAATGGGTATTCAATAAGTGTTCTCCCTCCCATTGACTGGGAGCTCTATGTGGAACAGGGGGTGTATCCAAACTGATCACCTTGTGTCTGCCCCAGAGCTTGGCACCAAGTGCTTAACAAATACCATCATTATGACAATGAGAAATATAGTTCTGTAGGCACGGTAATTAGCACTAAGCCTGGGTACCCGTTCTTCCTCTCCACTGGATTGTGGGCCCCACGTGAGATAGGGATGGCATTCAACTTGATTATATGGGAGCTTACTACAATGCTAGGCACACGGTAAGTGCTTAAAAAATAACACAATTATTAGAACTAAATGAAATAACTTTTGTGTCATATAACATAGTATCAGTTACCCGGGAAAGATTACACACAAAATGCTTTCAGTGAATGGAAAATAGGTTATGGATTGTGGGAAGCTTCAACTGAATTTTTTTTAAGATTCCCTCCATTTTCATCTATTCTTTGTATCATCCAAAAATACCTGGATAAAGTATATCAGAATATAACTGTTATTCTCTTGCTAATCAGGCCACGGCATCACTATTCCACCTTCATCGGCTTTTTGGATGTTCTGTCACTGTGCCTTAATGTGGTTCTGAAGTATTTTGAAACTGCATATTCATAAAGGGATTGTGATGTAGTTCTTTCATTCTTCAAGTTATTTTATGGTTTCATCAGGCGAATTAGTTTCCATATATGGAGCAGTTTGGCATTTCCAGCTGTTTGATCATGTTCTGGCAAATTATAATTTATTGGGCAAATGGATGGTTGGGATGGGCAAGTTTGCTATTCAAAATTTCTTGACAAACAGCTTGCTGTATTCTTATTGATAATATGGCTGAAAAATGCCCTTATTAGATTAATCCAAGGACAATGATGATCTTATTTTTTGCCGTTTTCACAATATGCTTTCAGTGGCCACTTTCTGCATGTAACATTTAAAGTTAATTGAAAGATATTTAAGGTGATCAAAGGTATCTCTTACTCCAATGTTCATTTGGACTGGTAAATAATAACAAGAGCAAAAAAGCCTGTCAGATGAGAGGTAATGTTTTCACAAGTCATCCCAGTTTTAAAGCATGAGATACAAGTCATCAATTTCACTGTGACTTAGCAATTTATTTACACAGTTGTACTGGGTTAGACATAACACAGCTGAGTTCTGGTTTGATGAAACATTGTTATCCCCATAATTCATTTTGTGCAGCTTCAACAAGTTATTTGGATTTGTGGTGCTCCCATTTGAGGGTGAAATTGAATTGAAAATTCACGTGTAGGCTGTACAGATGAGGCAAGTCTGAGTATCAGGAAAGTGTCAATTAAATTTACCTTCTAGTCTGTCTCATAAAATCTGTTCTGGGACCTTGAAAATAGCTCTCATCATATCGATTGAAGTCAGCAAAAATATCTTAAATCAAAGGTGAATGAAAGTTTATTTTAAGATATTTATGACAAATTCCCAGTATGTTTTGTTTCTGAAAATATGAATATTGGTCCTAGTGAGGGCATTATATAGTAATGATAGTTACTATTATGATTTATTGTTCCTTTTTGATGTTGTTCACTTATTAATGATGGTATTGATTAAACTTAAATTAGAAATTCCCTGATTAACTTATTTCTTATCTTTTATATCTGACATAAAATGTAGCAAAAGCCACATCAGAAATACATTAATTCAGAAGTGGATACAAAGTTGTAGAAAACTGACAGCAGCAGCTGTTTCCCCATGAGGTACCACATAAGTTCTTCAAACCTGCAAACTGAAAACCCATGAAAAATAGCTTTTCCTTCTAAAAAAAGATTTATCTTGAGATGTGACCATATTTTCTAGAACTGAACATTAGCTCATTATGACTGATGTTCAGAGTTTGAATTTGAATCAGAGAAGTCCTCTTATTTCGGGTGCTAATTCTAACTCTCTTTTGCATCTTCGACATTTCCCTGGAAATGTCACTGAGAACAGCTCGCCAAGGAAAATTCTGATACTTCCTTGTTTTCATCCCCACCTCTAGACTGTAAACTTACTGTGGGTAGGGAATGTGTCTGTTTATTGTTGTATTATACTCTCCCAAGCTCTTAGTACAGTGTCCTGCACACAGTAAGCAGTCAATAAATACAATTAAATGAATGAAAGAATTGTCTTAAAAACTGGAAAAATAGGCTGAATTGTGTGAACTATTGAAGAGAAGATAGGTCTAGGTTCAGCTGAGGCATCCACAGTGGGAAAGCTTCAGGAAACCTAATGATGACCTTATTACAAAACTTCTTTCTATTATTCTCACATACTATAATGAAGGAAAATCATCTGATCTAGAAACTCACTGATTTCTTACAAACCACCTATCTCCAATCTAACTAGATTTTCTCATATTACAAGTCAAGGGCGTTCAGCTCTTCGGGATTATGAACCAAAGGTGTTGTAAATTCATACGAATCTCCTCAGTATTGGGGTTTAAAATACCAAAGCCCCACACTTACCTACATACCTCACCTTTTTGCCCTTTGAAATAAGGGATTATCTTTTTGTCAGAATTTCCTCAAACAGCAGTATCATCACCAACATCATTGATTCAACATGCTATGAGCAAAGCACTGAACTAAAATCTTGGGGAGAGTACAAAAGAGTTAGAAGACACAATCCCTGTCCTCAAGGAGCTTACCATCTAACCGCAAAACTAGGAATAACTTGCTTTTTTATGGTGCTTACAATGTGCCAGGCACTGTAATAATGTTGGTATTTGTTAAGCGCTTACTATATGCAGAGCAGCAG
Source organism: Ornithorhynchus anatinus (assembly GCF_004115215.2). Taxonomy (NCBI): domain Eukaryota; kingdom Metazoa; phylum Chordata; class Mammalia; order Monotremata; family Ornithorhynchidae; genus Ornithorhynchus; species Ornithorhynchus anatinus. The sequence continues at coordinate 101,940,829 of NC_041749.1, forward strand.
TGGGGTAGATACAAGATAATTTAGGTCAGACCCAGTCCCTGTACCAAATAGGACTCTCAGTCTTACTCCCCATTTTATAGATGAGGTAACTGAGGCATGGAGAAGTTAAATGACTTGCCCAAGGTCACACAGCAGACAGGTGGAGGAGCCGGGATTAGAACCCAGGTCCTTCTGACTCCCAGGCCAGTACTCTATCCACTAGTGTCATGCTGCTTCTTATTTAGGTTAAAAAGTTAGATTAAAAAGTGCAGGTTGAAAGTAAGATTAACCTTGATACATAGTCCAGCTCACAAACTTTGCTCCTATAGCACTAGCTTGTTCACTTTTCCCAATCTCACCTAACTCACCAGCGACTCCTTTCCCATATCCTCCCTCTGGCCTGGAACTCCATCCCCTCCATATGTGCCAGACCACCACTCTCCCCACCTTGAAAGTCATCTTATTAAGATCACATCTTCTCCAAGAGGCCCTCCCCGATTAAACCCTCTTTCCCGTACTCCCTCTCCCTTCTGCATTTTCTATGCATTTTTATCTGTAACCTTGGGAATTTGGTATGCACCCCACAGTCAGTCCCAAGAAGCAGCATGGCATAGTGGATAGAGAATGTGCCTGGGAGTCAGAAGATCATGGGTTCTAATCCTGGTTCCACCACTTGTCTCTTGTGTGACCCTGGGCAACTCACTTCACTTCTCTGTGCCTCAGTTACCCCTACCTGTAAAAGAGGGATTGAGACTGTGAGCCCATGGAGCAGGGATTGTGTCCAACTCGATTTCCTTGTATCCACCCCAGAACTTAGTACAGTGCCTGGCAGATAGTAAGTGCTTAACAAATATTGTTATTATTCTCACAGCACTTACCTATATATTCATATTCATCTATATTAATATCTGTCTCTGCCTCTAGACTTTAACTTCATTGTTGACAGGGGCCCTGTCTACTAACTCTGTTGTACTGTACTCTCCTAGTCACTTAGTACAGTGTGCTGCCCATAGTAATCATTGATTGATAGCACATCTACCCTAGTTATCAGGATGCTTAAAACTCATGTCATTTATATAGGCAAAAACGGCAACTTGAAATGAGAGGAATGCAGTCGTTTGGCCCATTCCATTCAAGTAACTTAGACCCGGCCACATAAGTACAAGGGAAGAAGGTTGAGAGAGAAAAATGCTGAAGTGGCAAATATGGCCTTAAGAAGATCAAGTGAAGTAGTTGATATGTTAATATCAAATCCTATGATACATTTAAACATCAGTAAAGAAGGCTACTTCTCTCTTCTGATAAAAAGTTCACAGGATGTGGACTTGGCAGAGGAGGTAGTGTGGCATAGTGGGAAACAGCGTGGCTCAGTGGAAAGAGTCTGGGCTTCGGAGTCAGAGGCCATGAGTTCGAGTCCGGGCTCTGCCACTTGTCAGCTGTGTGACTGTGGGCAAGTCATTTCACTTCTCTGTGCCTCAGTTACCTCATCTGTAAAATGGGGATTAACTGTGAGCCTCACGTGGGACAACCTGATGACCCTGTATCTACCCCAGTGCTTAGAACAGTGCTCTGCACATAGTAAGCGCTTAACAAATACCAACATTATTATTATTAGTAGTAGTAGATAAAGTGCGGGTCTGGGAGTCAAAAGGTCGTGGGTTCTAATCCTGGCTCCACCACTTGTTTGCTGTATGATCTTGGAGAAGTCACTTCATTTTTCTGTGTCTCAATTATTTGTAAAATGGGGATTGAGACTGTGAGCCCCACATGGGACAGGGACTGTGTCCAACCCAATTCGCTTGTGCCTACCCCAGTGCTTAGAACAGTGTTTGGCACGTAGTAATTGCTTAACAAATACCATGATTGTTTGCAATTAGCATTAATTTGCTTCAGGTCTTCCTGATTAATCCAAAGGCATTATGGGCATCTAGTGGCCCTGTGCAGACATCTAAGGCAGAAATGCTGCTCCAGAGTCGTCACTGCCTACTTTCCCATCAAACAAACCCCAGTGAAAGAAAGAAAGATGCTGTAAGGATCTGGAAAGACCCATTGCAGCAGTACCAATGTCTGTTACACTGATCATTTTGGGAGATTTCAGTGGCGGTGTGGACAGTGATGATGAAAAGTGGAGAAAAATAACTGGGATTGGGGATTGATGGGATGGGATTGGTGAATTAAACAGCAGTGGTCCAGTGAATGAGACAAATATAAACTTGTAATAACCTAGTTATTCCCTTACTAAGATGTGCTCAAGATCTAAAGTGGCGCTGCCTTATCATCATGTGACATGAAGCCTAAAGGATGCTAAAGGATAATAATGCTGCTCTGCAATATCAGTGCATGTTGCACTGATAACCTGATCCATTCCAAATTTTCACCAAAAATAAAGCCAACGCACCACAAAGTGGTATATAAACTACCCAAGTGGCTGAATAACAAACTCTTAGAAAATGAAGGCACCCAGAAGGGACTTCATGACAATATTAAAGTTGCCCTTTCAGTACAAGAAACCCTATCCATTTCTATCAATATAGACCAATGAATGTACATCTCTATGAGATACTCTACACCAGGCAGACTTTAAGATTATGAGTATTTCCAGAAGAAAATCAATCAATCAATCACTTTCTGCCTATGTGACCTGGAGCAGGACACACAATCTCCCTGGGCCTCATATTCCTCATCTGTAAAATGGGAATAAAATAAGCATTCAATAAATACCCTCCCCTTTAGACTGTGAGCCCCAGTGTTTTTACCCCAGTGTTTAGCACAGTGCTTTGCACAAAGTATGTACTTCATCATCATCATAGTAATTAATAACCATTCAAGCACCAGAATGCTGTACTAAGCATGGGAAAATACAAAAAAGTGAGATGCACATTCCCTCAAGGAACTTACAACCTAATTAAGGAGAAAGAAAAAACAACTTACAAACAGTGGGAGCAGATAGAAGAAAAGGGATATATTAGCATGCAGTACAAATATATCAGCCTGAAATAGCTGAAAAACAATTGAGTGTACAAAACAAATAAAATTGTTCTTATGCACCTGAGTGCTGAGGATCAGAATAAAAAACCTAAGTACTGAGATTGAGTGTGAGGTTGATGCAACTGGGAATTTGTGAATTAATTCTCTGTGTTTGGTTCCATGTATTAATATGTGTAGGAGTAATTTTTTTGGTCTGCACAAAGAAAACCTAGACCTAAGGTTGTGGTTTTTCAAAAAGGTTTTGCTTTGTAACTTTGGATAAGATTCTTCAGAAATGAATGCTAGAGAACTCACTGAAGGCTCATTCTCAGTCTCTTTAATGGGCCTCTGCAGCTTACTCCTTAACTATGGGAATCCCTCAAGGCTCGGTTCTGGGTCCCCTTCTATTCTCCATCTATACCCACTCCTTTGGAAAACTCATTTGCTCCCATGGCTTCGACTACCATGTCTTTGGGGATTATTCCCAAATCTACATCTCCAGCCCTGAGCTTTCTCTTTCTCTGCAGTCTCATATGCTCTTGTCTTCAGGGTATCTCTACTTGGATGCCCCTCTGACATTAGAGAAGCAACATGGCTCAGTGGAAAGAGCATGGGCTTGGGAGTCAGAGGTCATGGGTTTGAATCCCAGCTCTGCCACTTGTCAGCTGTGTGACTATGGGCAAGTCACTTAACTTCTCTTTGCCTCAGTTACCTCATCTGTAAAATGGGGATTAAGACTGTGAGCCTCACGTGGGACAACCTGATTACCCTGTATCTCCCCCAGCACTTAGAACAATGCTCTGCACATAGTAAGTGCTTAACAAATAATAATAATAATAATAATGTTGGTATTTGTTAAGCGCTTACTATGTGCAGAGCACTGTTCTAAGCACTGGGGTAGACACAGGGGAATCAGGTTGTCCCACGTGGGACTCACAGTCTTCATCCCCATTTTACAGATGAGGTAACTGAGGCACAGAGAAGTGAAGCGACTTGCCCACAGTCACACAGCTGGCAAGTGGCAGAGCTGGGATTTGAACTCATGACCTCTGACTCCAAAGCCCGGGCTCTTTCCACTGAGCCACGCTGCTTCTCTCCACGCTACCATCATCATCATGTCAAACATAACATGTCAAAAACAGAACTCAACTTCCCACCCAAACCCTCTGCTCTCCCAACCTTTCCATCACTACAGACAGCACCACCATCCATCCTGTCTCACAAGCCCATAACCATAGCATTATCCTCGACTGATGCCTCTCCTTCAATCCACTGGTTCTATTTTCACATCGCTAAAATCTGCCCTTTCCTCTCCATCCCTCTAGACTGTAAGCTTGTTGTGGGCAGGGAACATATCTAAGAAGTCTGTTATATTGTACTTTCCCAAGTAATTAGTAGAGGGTGCACAATAAATGTTTGATTGATGACTTCTTAGAGAAGATTGGATTTTTAGGAGGACTTCGCAGATAATAATGTTGGCATTTGTTAAGCACTTACTATGTGCAGAGCACTGTTCTAAGCGCTGGGGTAGATACAGGGTAATCAGGTTGTCCCACATGAGGAGAATGGTCTGATGAATTTCTGGTGTGTTTTGTATAGCAGGAGTTTCAGGCTGAGGGAAATTCATGGGTGAAGGGTGGGACCATGGGAGTTGAGAGCAAAATAATAATAGCAATGATAATAATGTATTTGTTAAGCACTTACTATGTGCCAAGCACTGTTCTAAGCACTGGAGTAGGTAATCAGGTTGTCCCATGTGGGGCTCTCAGTCTTAATCCCCATTTTACAGATGAGGTAACTGAGGCACAGAGAAGTTGTGACTTACCCAAAGTCACATAGCTGACAAGTGGTGGAGCCGGTATTGAAATCATTGACCTCTGACTCCCAAGCCTGTGTTCTTTCCACTAAGCCCTGCTGCCTCTCTACAGTTAGAGAACACAGATGAATTTGGAAGGAGAGAAGGGTACAACCTGGGGTGTCATGGCTGAAGGAAACCAATATATGAGACTATATGTATGAGAAATATATATTTTATATATATATATATATATATATATATGTAAGAAGCAGCATGGCCTAGTGGATGGAGCTTGGGTCTGGTAGTCAGAGGACTTGGGGTATAATCCTGGCTCCACCAGTTGTCTCCTGTGTGACCTTGGGCAAGTCACTTAACTTCTTTGTGCCTCAGTTACCTCATCTGAAAAGTGGGAATTAAGACTATGAGACACGTGTGGGATATTCATTCAATCGTATTTTTGAGCACTTACTGTGTGCACAGCACTGTACTAAGCCCTTGAAGTACCGTACTAAGTGCTTGACATGGATTGTGACCAACCTGATTATCTTGTATCTCTCCCAGTGTTCAGTACAGTGCCTGACACATAGTAAGCGCTTAACAAATGCCATAAATAAATATATATGAATACATATATAGAGAAAGAAAATTTAGGTGGAAGACACTAGGATTAGTTAGATGTCTGATCAGAGAGCTAATTGCAGTGAAACAATAAATATATTATATTCCAGATTCTCCTAACCCTGACAAAAGGGCTTAACCAAGCCTCTGTAATAGACTGTGAGACCATTGTTGGTTAGGGATTGTCTCTATCTGATGGCAAATTGTACTTTCCAAGCACTTAGTACAGTGTTCTGCACACAGTAAGCGCTCAATAAATACGATTGAATGAATGTGTGACCTAACATTGGATTCAAAGGCTGAACAAGTGCCAAACTACAAACTGAAACCATGCCAAGGACTTCTATGTATCTCTGAAGACTATATATGAACACACAGCACCCAAGAATAAAAATGGCTCCACCCCTTCCAATAGACACAGAAGGAATCATAAAGAGATTAAATCAACCCTATAATAGTCTTCTCAGTACTCCTGATAATGACACTGAAAGCAAAATGGGAGAAGCAGCTTGGCCTAATGGATAGATCATTGGCCTGGGAGTCAGAAGGACCTGGGTATTAATCCTTTTCCACCACTTGTCTGCTGTGTCACCTTGGGCAAATAATTTAACTTCTCTGTCCCTCATTTACCTCATTTGTAAAATGGGGATTAAGACTGTGAGCCCCGTGTGGGACAGGGACTGTGTCCAACTCGATTACTTTGTACCTCCAGGGCATAGCACATAGTAAGCACTAAATATATATTATCATTATTATTAATAATAATATGTTATTTTCCCTGGAAAGTTCTCCACCATGCCTCCTCTGGGATTCTCCCACAACAAGATAGAAACACATATTAGAAAACAAATGTTGAAACAAATAGCAGAAGCAATTTGGCAGATTAAATTCACCTGCTTAGCCTCTGCTAAAATGGGTATTTCATTCGTTCATTCAATAGTATTTATTGAGCACTTACTATGTGCAGAGCACGGTACTAAGTGCTTGGAATGTACATATATGTACATTCCTGTCCTTGCCCACTGATGGGCTTACAGTCTAATCAGGGGAGACAGACAAAAACAATAAAAATAAATAGAATCAAGAGGATGTACATCTCATTAAAACAATAAAAATAAATAGAATCAAGAGGATGTACATCTCATTAAAACAATAGCAATAAATAGAATCAAGATGATGTACATCTCATTAACAAAATAAATAGGATAATAAAAATATATACAAATGAGCAGATGAGCACAGTGCTGAGGGGAGGGGAAGGGAGAGGGGGAGGAGAAGAGGGAAAGGGGGGGAAGGGGGCTTTGCTGAGGGGAGGTGAAGGGGGGTAGAGAGGCAGCAGAGGGAGCAGAGGGAAAAGGGGACGCTCAGTCTGGGAAGGCCTCTTGGAGGAGGTGAGCTCTCAGTAGGGCTTTGAAGAGGGGAAGAGAATTAGTTTGGCAGAGGTGAGGAGGGAGGGCATTCCAGGACAGTGGGAGAACGTGGCCTAGGGGTCGACGGCGGGATAGGCGAGAACGGGGGACGGTGAGGTGGTGGGTGGCAGAGGAGCGGAGCATGCGGGGTGGGCAGTAGAAAGAGAGAAGGGAGGAGAGGTAGGAGGGGGCAAGGTGATAGAGAGCCTTGTAGCCTAGAGTGAGAAATTTTTGTTTCGTGCGGAGGTTGATAGGCAACCACTGGAGGTTTTTAAGAAGGGAAGTGACATGCCCAGAGCATTTCTGCAGGAAGATGAGCCGGGCAGCGGAATGAAGAATAGACTGGAGTGGAGAGAGACAGGAGGCTTGGGGGAAATCAGACCCACCTTCTTACAGAGTTGGGGAAGAACTGGGTTTGATGAAGAAAGCATAAATAATAACAGTATTTTTTTTCCACAAGTAGTCAGACTTATATCACCTTAAATGAAGAGATTAGAGGTTGTGAGAAAGCCCTCAAGCCTTCATTTTGGAGTGTTATGCTTGCCTCGTATGCAGTCCATCTGCATCTTAGGTCAACAGAAGTCAGTTGTAAAGGCCAAGTTGGGAAAGGTTTATTGAGTGGTGTTCCCTTTCTCATTTAGTTGTGTGTTTTGTAAATAAAGCTTTCAGCTTTTTGCTTACAATAACAATGTCGTATTGGAGTTAATAGAGGGCATGGAAGAGGAAAGCGGGACCATGTCAGAACTAAAGAAGAAATCAGAACAACTAAAACCGAATGTACATTTCTTTCCTGGAAACCCATTTAAAATGCAGCTTCAGCAGCTGTTAGACCTTTTCATTTGAGGAAAGAGACAGGTCAAAGAGGCAAGCGAGAAAGAGCAAAGGAAATAAAAAATCACTAAGGCAGGGAAACTGGAGAGAGAATCTGCAGAATGCCCCTGCCCCCAAAGCTTTCAATAAGGGATTCAACTTCCCACAGGGCTGCTTGACCATAATACAATTCCTAGCTGTCTCACCCTGTCTCACACCATTTCACATGGATTCCTAATGGTTGGGTTCAGAATAAATTTTTATGCCAGGCTCCTGAATGGGCAGTTTTTCCCTCATCTATTGTTGAATTATTTAAAATAGCCAATAAGTGTTTATTAGCATGTTACTGATATTACACCTCTCTACCACTCTGAGGTCAGATTTCGGAGGGGTGATGTCACCATCTGGCCTTTGGCAAAGGAAGAAACTGTGTTTAACTTAGAAAAAAAGAATAGGTTCAGGGGAAATCCAGCAGAGTTCTTTAACCCTCCCCTCTATCTTTGTCGCATTTAAGAATAAACACCTGTATACAGTGGTCCTTTTGTTCACTATCCACCCTAACAACACTCCTCTGACCACTTTAACACCCACCCCTCATTCTCTTCCCTTCTCTCCAAACCAAATGAAAAAAAAAAAACCTCAAGTTTCTTCTCCAATATTTAGCTCTCCAGGAGACATTCAGAATCATTCCAAGTCCTTCCACATGAACTCCTCAAAGAATAGACTGGAGCAGGGAGAGACAGGAGGAAGGGAGATCAGAGAGAAGGCTGACACAATAATCCAGCCAGGATATTATGAGAGCCTGTACCAGTAAGATAGCCATTTGGATGGAGAGGAAAGGGTGGATCTTGGCGATATTGTAAAGGTGGGACCGGCAGGCCTTGGTGATGGATTGGATGTGTGGGGTGAATGAGAGAGCTGAGTCAAGGATGAAACCAAGGTTGCGGGCTTGAGAGATGGGAAGGATGGTCGTACCATCCACAGTGACAGATAGGAAGATAAGTCAGTGATAGATAAGTCAGGAAGAGGACAGGGCTTGGGAGGGAAGATAAGGAGCTCAGTTTTGGACATATTGAGTTTTAGGTGGTGGGCAGACATCCAGGTAGAGACATCCTGGAGGCGGGAGGAGATTTGCGCCGGAAGAGAGGGAGAGAGAACAGGGGAGGAGATGTAGATTTGTGTGTCATCTGCATAGAGATGATAGTTGAAGCCGAGGGACCAAAGGAGTTCACCAAGGGAGTGACTGTAGATGGAGAACAGAAGGGGGCCGAGGACTGACCCTTGAGGAACCCCTACAGTTAGAGGATGAGAGGGGGAGGAGGAGCCTGTGAAGGAGACCAAGAATGAACGGCCAGAAAGATAAGAGGAGAACCAGGAGAGGACGGAGTCCATGAAGCCAAGGTGCCATAAGGTGTGGAGGAGAAGGGGATGGTCTACAGTGTCAAAGGCAGCTGAGAGGTCGAGGAGGATTAGGATAGAGTAGGAGCCATTGGATTTGGCAAAAAGGAGGTCGTGGGTGACCTGAGAGAGAGCAGTCTCGGTAGAGTGAAGGGGACGGAAACCAGATTGGAGGGTGTCCAGGAGAGAGTTGGAGTTAAGGAATTCTAGGCAGTGAGCGTAGATGACTCGTTCTAGGAGTTTGGAAGGGGATAACTGGAAGGGGAAGTGGGGTCGAGAGAGGGTTTTTTTAGGATGGGGGAGACAAGGACATGTTTGAAGGCAGAGGGGAAGAAGCCATTAAAGATAGAAGCGGTTAAAGATAGAAGTTCAGGAAGGGAGCAGGGGAAGGGCAATGGTTTTTTAAGGTGAGCGGGAATGGGATCCGAAGCACAGGTGGAGGGGGTGGTACTTGCAAGGAGGGAGGAGATCTCCTCTGAGGATACTGCAGGGAAGGATGTTAAAGGAGGGGAGAGGGTTGGCTTGTTGGGGAGGCAGAATGAGGAGGGGTGACGTCACTTCTGACCATGTAATTATGTTGTGCCATTTTTGCCATCAGCCCAAGATTTAATTTTCCTGGGCCACGTTTGACTTCAAAAGAATTCTTCCTAATACTAGAGCACTAGCTTAAGGCACACCTAGGAAAAACATTTTCTAAGGGTTTAAGGTTTGAGGGAATCTTCTCTTACCACTGACTTGCAAGAATTTTATATTTGTGGGGAATTTTGTTTTTGAAAGAGGATACATCCAGCAGAAAATCTATTGGAATCCTATTGATCAAAATCTTAGTTATCAAATGGTAAACAAAAAGTATTAACATTTTAACTTCTTTTTTTAAGTATATTGCAGTCTCAAGCATTGCACTGTATAACTTACAAGCATAGCTGCACAATTAGGCAACAAGATATGACAGGTTATGAATTATTGTATAGTAACAGTGTGGATGCCTATGCTAATATTTTATGTCTTCCCTCCTTCAAATGTCTTATTTAGAAAATATAAAGTTTAATTCTGATTTTTATGTATATATAAAAAATCAAGCTTTAACAATCCAATGCCTTGGAGTAATTAACCTTCATTCTGTAGCTCAGTCCACAGCAGAAGTGGTGAGTGGATATTTTTCCTTCAAATTTTTAATAAAATCCTTGGAATTAAAATTAAACTCCTTTAAAATTCTCAAACTGAGTATGGTCTTCGGGAAAATATCTACTTTGATGACATGATGCTAAGAAGCTGAGGATTAAGTTGTGGTAACTTGGAAACTAGAGAGACCATATTTTTTCTGGAAAATCCACTCTTCAAGAAAAAGCCCATAATCAATTAAGAGAAGAGTTTGAGAGTTCTGTACTACAGGTCTACAGACTAAGATCACAGGAGTATTTAATAATAATAATAATGATGATGTTTAAGTGCTTACCTTGTGTCAAGAACTGCTCTAAGTGCTGAGGTAGATACAAGTTAATCAGGTAGAACACAGTCCCTGTCCCACATAGGACTTACAGTCTAAGTATGAGGGGGATCAAGTATTTAATCCCCATTTTACATATGAGGAATCTGAGGCACAGAGAAGTTAAGTGTCTTGCCCAAGATCACACAGCAGGCAAGTGGTGGAGAATTTATAAATTATCTTAATGTCTGTCTCCCCCTCTGGACTGTAAGCTCACTGTGGGTAGGGAACTTGTCTACTATCTGTTGTATTGTACTCTCCCAAGTGCTTAGTACAGTGCTCTGCAGACAATAGCCTCTCAGTAAATACCACTGATTGAAAATTGGCAGAGTTGGGATTAGAACCCAGCTCCTCTGACTCTCAGAACAGTGCTATTTCCATTAGGTCATGCTATTTCTCTGAGATTATCTGGGTGTCTTCTCAGTGAGCTCAATAATTGTCAAAAATTGGGAAGTTGTTTGGAGATGTTCCATGGCTCTGACATTGAAGATCCCAAACCTGATTTAGCTGAAAATATTACCACTCTGAGAGGACAAATGAAACACTGGGAGACTCATTTTGCAAAACAGTTTCATTGGGAGGCACAAGTATATTTTAAACCATTCAAAAGACCGTAGTTGTCATGATTTTTTTTTTCCGCTAGCTCTAGTCAAACATATTCCATCAAAGTAATTTATTTTTCTGAGCCTGCTTTGAAGTGCAGAGCTTTCCAATTTGCAATCCTTGAAGTAAAATGGCCAAATCGTGAAGCTCGAATCTGCTTGGAATTAGGCATTATGGTTGCGGGGAGGAATTTCCACAATGTTCTAGTGGAAATTCCTCTAGTAATCTGAATCTGCATGTGAAAAACTTCTCTTCAAAACCACCAATGTTTGTGGGTACAATACGTAGCAGACAGGGGTAATTTAACATCATTGGAGTAATGTACCAATATACTATGGACCACCACACTAACCAGAACCTGCTTTGGGCTTCTCTTTCTGATTGACTTTTAGCATTTGGGTTTTTCCAACCCCTATTCCTGTTGCTCCACCCCATTGTTGGTCTGAGGTATTTTATGGCATTGTCTGGAATTCAGACCAGGAGGGAGTGGGGTGGGGGGTGGGGGGGTGGGCACAGTACTTCCAATCAATCAGTGGTATTTATTGAACACTTACTATGTGCAGGAGCAGTTTATTAAGCGCTTGGGAAACTACAATATAACAATGATGGTAAATATATTCCCTACTCACAAGAAGATTATATTCTAGAGGGGGAAACAGACATTAAAAGAAATAAATTACAGATATGTACCTAAGTGTTGTTAGGCTGAGGGTGGAGTGAATATCAAGTGCTTAAAGGGTAGAGATCCAAATGCAGAGGTGATGCAGATAGATGAAGAAGTAGGGGAAATGAAGACTTAGTTGGGGAAGGCCACTTGAAGGAAATGTGATTTTAGTCTTTGAAGGTGGGGAGAGTACTCCTAGGCAAGATCTGACAATTGGGTGATCTCCCAGCTAATTGGGTGACACTCAAAAGGACATCATGATGTGATGAAAAATCTTGTCCTGCACAAGATGAAACCAAGAACTTCATTCTATCTCTACTATTTACAGTTTGGCTGATCTCCTTTGGGTCCCTATGAAACACATGTTGCTTTTACCCCGTTGAAACATGGTCAATTTGTTGTCACACACAAAAACTGAGTGGCTTCTTGAAACCTCCTGGTACACTGAGGGTAGCTTGTTCATATTGATTGCCGTCCTGTCCTACTGTGCTAAAGCCCTGAACATTTCCAGGCATTGAGAGAAGTCTGAAAGCTGTGGGCCCTGTTGGACCCACACAAGTCTTGCAAATTTTTCATTTTCAGTGTGTGACTGAATCTGGGAGAGAGCTGGAGCGGGGCAGGGACCATTGAGAGAGTGGGGTGTGGGGAAAGAGAAGGGGATGGTTATGTTGTTTGTTGCATTTCTTAAATACTTTCCAAGTACCAAGTACTGAGGCAATTACAGGATGAGCAGATCAGGCATAGTCCAAGTTCCATAGGGACTCACAATCTCAGTGGGAATAGACCAGTTCCTAGAGTATTATAAATGAGTTGGGAATGATAAGAAAATACAAGTTCAACAATCCAAAATAATGGTAAACCAGCTCAAACCAACTTACACTATATTCAAAAGGGGCAGTGGTTAGTCTCCTCAATGTTTCCCAGCCACAGTGCTTGGTTGCAAACACCAACAGTCTTCCACAAGGGATTCACAATCCAAGAGCGGGAGGACAGATATTTAGAAACAGAAATGTCACAAACAATGGGGGCAGTTAAAATACAAAAAATAAAAATGAAAAATTAAATGATACTGGATGTTTTGGGGGCAATCCTTAGGCTCCTCTCCATTCCAGGCATTGTGGTATTTGTTAAACATGGACTATGTGCCAAGTGCTGGAGTGGATGCAAGCAAATTGGGTTGAACACAGTCCCTTTCCCATGTGGGGCTCACAGTCTCAATACACATTTTACAGATGAGGTAACTGAGGCACAGAGAAATGAAGTGACTTGCCTACGGTCACAGAGCAGACAAGTGCTCAAGCCAGGTTTATTCATTCATTCATATTTATTGAGCACTTACTGTGTTCAGAGCCCATGACATTCTGACTACCAGAACCATGTTATATCCACTATGCCATGCTATGATCTGCTGCATCCACCTGCCATTCTAATAGTTGAGAAGATAGGCTTCTGGTGGTCCTCTAGACTGTTAGCTCCTTGTGGGCAATGAACGTGTCTACCAACTCTGTAGTACTGTACTCTTCCAAGCGTTTAGTATAGTGTTCTGCACACAGAAAGTATTCAATAAATATCATTGAGTGATTGATCCTCTGGTCCTGTGGAGAGTTGGCCTCATCTGAGAGGCTCCTCTGGATATTGACAGCCCTCTGTGACCCATATAGATCACAGTGGTTGTGAAGTTCTGGACCTGTGAGTTGCAGCTTCTGGTGACTCTCCACACTGCAGGCGATGGGGCTTCTGTCCCACGGAAATGGCGAGTTGGCTTGGCTGTACAATTTTGAAGCTGCTGTGGTGGTGTGTAACCCAAGGAATGCTAGTCTGAGTTGTTTTCTGGTCCATAGCCACTGGCCATTGCACAAGCAACAGCAGCTCCGGCTTACCCATTCCTGCTTGTGTGGCAGCAGTTTTCAGAGCAGAAGGTAGCACAGGAACTGTGGCCATGGGGTTCACAGAGCTCCAAACCTGTCCATGGTCAATCCCGCAGGCCGTCTGGCTGGACAGGGCAAGGATGAAGCAGAAGAAACCCTTTGCACTTAGCCTTGGAGCTCAGTATGAGGACAGGAAGGTGGTGGGAGCTAGAGCTGGAATCAATGTTTTGACTCCACCTCTGGTTTCTTTCCAGCAACATGGTATGGTACATGTTAGTTACCAACTGTTTCCCCTGTCCCCAAAAGAGCAAATTCCATAAGGGTACCTCTTAACACTATGGAACTGTTGCTTAAATAGTCCATACCCACAAAACCTGCAGGTGGCCTAAAGCACTTCATTGGCAGTAAGGCCATGCATGGGTGGTGTATCCACACATAGGTATAGCTGACCCTGTGGACAAACCTCCAAAGATCTTTTCAAGATCATCAGCCCTGTGTGGGGAAGGGCCATGGCATAGCAGCAGCAGCATGCATAGAGATTTGTATGACAAAGACCTTTCTGTCACCAGAGCATGGTCTTCTCTGTCTCACAGAGAACTAAAATTAGAAGGGCAATGAGGGCTGTCCAGCCCATGCCTTGCCTATCTATTTTTCCCCAGCTTTAAGACAAACTGCTAATTCAATGAGAATGTGGCTACTTAATGTTGTTTAATTTTTCTGTGATAAATGAAGATTTGGGTTCCCCTGGGTTTAAAAAACAGTGTAGGAATACAACTTAATAGCTGATTCTCTGGGACCCTCACCAAACCAAAATGTATATCATCTAGGGTTATCCATGGCTTAGTGGAAAGACCCTGGCCTTGGGAGTCTGAGGACATGGGTTCTAATCCTGGCCCTGCCACTTGTCTGCTATGTGACCTTGGGCAAGTCACTCAGCTTCTCTGTGCCTCAGTTCCCTCATCTGTAAAATGGGGATTAAGACTGTGAGCCCCACATGGGACAACCTGATTACCTTGTATCTACCCCAGCGCTTAGAACAGTGCTTGGCACATAGTAAGTGCTTAACAAATATGGTAATTATTATTATTATTATTAAGAAAATGACAAAAGTCCAACATCTCTCCTTTGTGGAAAAAAGAATGAAACTATACAAAATCTTACACTTCCATTTTTCCCATTCTATTCTTATCAGAGTTAAATTCAAACCTTGCTTTGCCTTCAGAGTGTTGAGGACTGTGTGAAAACTCTTAAGAATTCATTGAAATGCTAGCTTTTACTTTCACTGCCTTTTACATAGCATCAGTAAGGGAAAAAAAAACTTCCATGTGCCCTATGAATGAGTAGCAAAATAACTTTATTCTGAGTTGGCGTTCTGCTATTGATTATTCTAATTGTACCAGAAAGTTCCAGTCTCTGAGCAGAAATTGTCCTATTGCACCATACTTCACACCATAGCTACTACTTACAAGGCCTAATGTCAATACGAAATTGCCATTTTGTGTAATTATAGAGACTGAGTGCCAGCAAGCCAGCATATTTATTCCATGAAGAGTTCTATCTCTCTCCTGCAGACTCAGTAAGAGGGACAAATCATTTCTTTGTTGCTGCAATTTTTTTCATAGATTTTTAAATTGAGAGAATTAACTAACATTAAAAACATATTTTCCCTTCCCTATCTGGCTCTGTGAAATAATATCCTTTTTAGGCTTTCATCTACAATTTTGATCACATATAAGAATTCATGTGATTATAGTTATGACCATCTTCAGTTTCTGAATCTGAATGTCTTTAACCTTCTCTCATTATGGAATTTGTTGTTTGGGAACAAGTGACTGTTGGTGTACTCTACTTAATGACATTAGATAACCTAGTGCCCAGGATTCACAATGAATGTCTAAAAATTCCTTCTCCTCTGAGCACACTGGATCTTCTGTGATTATTCAGTGTAGACAGGATCCTCCATTTTGATAATCTGATCTGAAACTCAGTACCCTTCAAGGTATCCAATGTATCTGGTTGGGAAGGATGAAAGCCTGCTAGTGTTTGAAGCAACGATCCAAGGGAATTTAGTATTTCCAAGATGATCATTAAACTATTAAATCACCCTTTCAATTTCATTTGCAGGTTTTATATTGATGTAGTTTATGTAAATTTTTATTTTATTTCATTGTATTTAACACGCAGTTGCTGTCTTAATTCCAATTGCAGTTTGTTTTCTTGGAAATTGGAATCAGCCTTTCAAATTACACTTTGTTAAATTTCTAATTGTTGGACAAAAACATCAGAGTTATATTACAATACAATAAAAATGTCATCTTAGAACTACCCTTGGAATTGGGAATTATGAACAATATTCATTAAAGATGTACCCAGGGGAGGTGGAGTGGAGGGGAAGCGGCTAATGTCATATTTTCTCTCAAGAGAAATAGGAAAACAGTTTTCCAGCTCTTTGTGAATTAAAATTGGTTTGGACAGCTGATTGTATTTATATTTCATGGTTAATTTCAGGCTTCTTCTTGGAGAATTATAATACTATTTAACAATAATTGCAAAGCAAAATGTTTACCATATAATTACCATATTCCTAGAAAATTTGGGGTTTGAGAGGAAGTAAATTAAACTAAGAACCTCTCAAAACAGCTATAATGGATATTTTATTTGGAGTTAAGGACATGAGAAATATTGTAGCATCCAGTGCTCTGTCAAAGCCAGTGATTCCATCAGGCCCAGAATGTCATCTCCATAGAGGCTACGAAAGAACATAGGAAAAACATTATGGCTGTCCTATTCGGCATCATGGCTATGGTTGTGAATGTTGTATTGTATTTTTCCCAAGTGCTTAGTATAGTGCTCTGCACACAGTAAGCACTTACTAAATATGATTGATTGATTGAATAGCATATCAGGATTGCAATTCATTGACAGGGACATTTTGGTTTCATGATTTTACTTTGACCTTGCAAACTGCAATCAGGTTTCACTCTTCCTTGGAATTTGTATGGGAAAAAAATTATGTCTCTGTTGCAGCTACATTTATCAATGGATAAGTAATTATATGGTAATTATATGGTAGACTTATCAATGGAAATCCTGCTCAAAACTGAGTAGCACCTACCCAGGCTTTGTCAAAGTTTGCTGCTTATAGTTTAGTCACTGCCTCAATAAAAAGAAAATTCCAGAGGGAAATAGTTTGAAGTAAATATAACCTAGTTTATAATGAAATGTACACAATACTTTCATTTAGAAAACTAAACAAACTAATTCAGGTCATTTTTCACACAGCACTTGCCATTTGGAGCATCTTTATACCTTAATCCTTAAGAAATGTTAAAAAGCAACAGGGGATGTATTGTAGGATCTGGGCCATTCCCTAGAAGAAGTAAAACACTAATAAAAACAGATTATAAGCACACACATTGTTCTTACACTTTCTGATTCTTCTCTTTTCATTCTTTAGATATAGAAGGTTTTTCAACACTGCAGGTATTTCATTCCTCCCCTACCCCCATTACCAACCAGTCAACATTTTGATTCAATCTTATATGTTAGGTTCTAGTTTCCAAATTCAGTGATTATGCAGGTATTGTTTCCAGGGCCAAAGCATTTCAACCTGCCTCTGCAGCCCTTGCAACTTTTCAACTATAGTTGAAAGGAAGTTAGTCTTCAAAATTAGGTCACACAAACCGATGCAAACTGACTTCCTTTCAATTATAGTACTCTTTAGATGATGACTGTGTCTCCCATTCTAAAGGGCATTTGAATCGTGGTCCAATCATGAAGCATCAGGACCAATTAAGGATCGTCTACCGCTGCACTTCTTTGAGGGTCATACCTGTTCCCCAGTGCTACAGAGACCTGCAGGCATTCCTATTGTGTGCTCTTGACATTTCCAATTTAGAGGAGTCCCTTTTCACACCTAGTTCCCTTCCAAATCAGGAGAGACTGTAAACTCCTTGTGGGTAGGGAACATAATAATGCTGGGAACACGTTTACTAACTCTTATTATATGGTAGTCTCTCCAATTGCTTAGTACAGTACTATTCACACAGTGTTCAATAAATATGATTGATTGATTCATTGGTAGAAAAGATGCTCAATTTAGCCTAACTCTTAATCCTAACCAACATAGACTTCCCAGCCCCTGGGGCTCTATCTTTTTCTGATCCCCATGACCTTAGATTTATGGGTATCACAACACTATTTCCAGAAACGTATTAAGTAAGCAGCATTTAAATCAGTTTAGGGATTCTTACAGAACAATTTATTTTAAATCTTACATAAAACTTTACTCAATCATCTATATGATAACATAAATAGCAGTTTACTCCACAGTCTAAATGTTGACTCACACTCCTCCTCTCCTAAAGAAATATATATTAGAAACTCCTACCTGAAGGTGACTTTCTATTATATTAAATAATACATTTCTCATTAGTTCTAAAAGTATTTGTGACAATGGAAAAGTAGAAATAAAATGCCTAGTGAAATGGGATTGAGGGGAAAATACTTTTTTTTTCCCACAAAGTCAATTTGAATTTGCTTTTCAAAGTCCCATTGGTTATGTAATAGAGAACTGTAGCTATTTATCCAGGTGCTTCCTTTCACTGAAAGGTAATTGAAAATACTTAACATTTTTATTGCATAATTTTCCTAACAGATAGAAGTTGAATATCTGTCATTTATATACATTACCTATTTCAGATTATTGGGTACTAGTTAATGAATTAATAATATTGTTTGACTAAATTTTTAGTTTTCTATCTCCAGGTTCCATTGCTCACTAGTCTTATAGAGAAATAAGGTAGAATTATCTTTACAACAGCTAGAAAATGTAGCAAAAAGCCATTTGATGGCATCCCCCTCCTGGCTCCATGGGTGCTTCCATTACTTCTACTGCAGCCATGGGCCTACAGGGTGTTCTGCCTTGACTGGAATTGAGGCCATAGCATCATAACTCTAGAGGCTTGCTGGAAATGACGACAAGGAAGAGTAAGAAGATCGATGGGATCATCACCCCTGTCTGTCTGTCTCTGTCTCTCTCTTTCTGTCTCTGGATCTCTTTATCTTTTATCCCCTCTCTTCTTCTTCTTCTTCTTCTCTCTCTCTCTCTTTCCTCTCTCTCGCCCCTCATTTTCTACCTTTTTCTCCCTGATATTCTCTCCCTAAACTCTACTGTTGGTCCAGTGAAAAGAGCACTACTCCAGGAATCAGGAGACCTAACTTGTATTCTTGTTTGGCCTGTAACCAGCCAACAACTCCACTACTCTAGCCCCTGTTTACTCACTGTTCCCCAATCTTGTCTATCTCACCGCTGACCCCTTTCCCTTGTCCTTCCCCTAACCTGGAACTCTCTCCCCTTCCACACATGCCAGACCACCACTCTCCCCACCCTCAAAACATTATTAAAGTCATATCTCATCCAAGAGGTCTTTCCCAATAAAGCCCTCTTTTCCCCAGCTCACTCTCCCCTCTGCATCATCCATGCACTTGGATCCGTGACCTCTGGGCATTTGGTATTCACCCCATCCCCAACTCCACAGAATTTATGTACATATCTTTATATTGTACATATTTACTTATATTAATGTCTGTCTCCCTATCTAGACTGTAAGATCATTATGGGCAGGGAAATCATTCATTCATTCAATCATATTTTTTGAGCACCTACTGTGTGCAGAGCACTGTACTAAGCGCTTGGGAGAGTACAGTAATTCTATTTTACTCTCCCAAGCGCTTAGTACAGTGCTTTGTACACAGTTAATGCTCAGCAAATATGATTCATTGATGTTTTACACAGCAGTATAATAATAATAATAATAATAATGTTGGTATTTGTTAAGCACTTACTATGTGCAGAGCACTGTTCTAAGCACTGGGGTAGACACAGGGGAATCAGGTTGTCCCACGTGGGGCTCACACTCTTAATCCCCATTTTACAGATGAGGTAACTGAGGCACAGAGAAGTTAAGTGACTTGCCCACAGTCACACAGCTGACAAGTGGCAGAGCCGGGATTCGAACCCATGACCTATGACTCCAAAGCCCGTTCTCTTTCCACTGAGCCACGCTGCTTCTCATGCTGCACTTCCTGCCTTTCCACTTGCTAATGGCACTCCTTGGCCCAGCAAGAACATTTTCAGCGGTTAATACAGTTCTCAGCTCTTAGTACTGTGCTTGGCACATAGTAAGCACATAATAAATACCACAATTATTATCATCATCATTGTCATCATCATCAGTGATATTCATGGAAAGATTATTCTGTGCGGAGCACTGTACCGCAGCACTTGGGAGAATACAATAAAAGAGTTGGGAGATACATTCCCTCTCCACAATGAGCTCACAGTCTAGACAGAGAGACCAGACAGGAACGAGAGTGTGTGAGCTATGCAAACCACTAAGGCTATATTCAATTCTTCTTCAGAGATTCTAATTCCTGATGTCTCAGGCCCTAGGTTCGTTCACTGTTCCTGACAGGAGGCTCCAACATTGTCAGTCTCTTCCCACTGGTCTCCCCCGACTGTACTACTTTGAGCTCCAGAAAGTATAGTCACTTTGAAAATCAATAGGAAAAGTACATTAGAAAAGTACATAATGCAGTAGTACAATGGCAGAAAGGAGCAGCAACTCAGTAAACAAAAAATGAACAGAAATAGAACAGAGGAACAGCATGGCTTAGTGGTTAGAGTATGGGCCTGGGAGTCAGAAGAAACTGAGTTCTAGTTCCATTTCTGGGACTGTCTGCTGTGTGACCTTGGACAAGTCACTTCACTTCTCCGTGCCTCACTTATCTTAATTGTAAAATGGGGATTAACACTGTGAGTCCCATGTGGGACATGGACTATGTCCAACATGATTACCTTATATCTACCCCAGTGTTTAGAACAACACCTGGCACGTAGGAAGCACTTAACAAATGCCAATTTAAAAAAAAGAAAAGCTGGGAGAAGCAATCAAGTACATCTTCAAATGACAACAGGCTAGGCAAAATGGCTGGGCTGATCAAATGGCCATAGCAATAGCAGGTGAGTTGATGTTGGCACTGGCCTTCAGGTGGGATGTTTGGCAGTTCCAAGGAGGAAGGGGACCATAGACAATGTTAACAATGGTCAGGTCGGGGTCAGAGTTGGTCTCGGGCTACATTCTCCCAGACCCCCTAATTCTAGCCTTTATTTCTTCCACTTCTTTCTGATAGACAAGCTATCTTCACATTTGAGCATACTCAATCCCCCTTATTTTACAAGGTGAACCCCAATAAAGCCTGTGGTCCGGGATTATTGTTAAAGAAAAGATCAGCATTAGAGAATCTTTAGCCTCTACTTTGTTGTTGTTTTCACCCTGAAGCACTTGGCTACTGACCTCAGCCCCATAGCTGTTAAGTATCCTTAAACTCTAATATTTACCATATCTTTGATTTATTTCTTTGATAATAATCTTTGATTATTTATTGATTTATGAGAAGCAGCGTGGTGCAGTGGAAAGAGCACAGGCTTTGGAGTCAGGGCTCATGAGTTCAAATCCCAGCTCTGCCACCTGTCAGCTGTGTCACTGTGGGCAAGTCACTTAACTTCTCTGTGCCTCAGTTCCCTCATCTGTAAAATGGGGATTAAGACTGTGAGCCCCATGTGGGACAACCTGAATCCCCTGTGTCTACCCCAGCGCTTAGAACAGTGCTCTGCACATAGTAAGCGCTTAACAAATACCAACATTATTATTATTATTATTATTTCAAAGTCTGTCTCACCCTGTAAACTATCAGTCAATCACATTTATTAAGCACATACTGTGTGCAGAACACTGTACTAAAGTGATTGGGAGAGTACTGAGAAGCAGCATGGCTTAGAGGAAAGAGCACAGGCTTGGGAGTCAAAGGATGTGGTTTCTAATCCCGGCTCCACATTTTCTACTGTGTGATCTTGGGCAAGTCACTTAACTTCTCTGTGCCTCAGTTCCGTCATCTGTAAAATGGGAATTAGAGACTGTGAACCCCAAGTGGGACAACCTGATTACCTTGTATCTACCCCAGTGCTTAGAACAGTGCTTGGCACATTGTAAATGCTTAACAAATGTCATCATCATTATTATTATTACATAATAGACTTGGTAGACACATTCCATGCCCAGCTTCTTGTGGGCAGGGATTATGTCTACCAACTCTATTGCACTGTACTTTTCCAAGTGTTTAGTACAGTGCTTTGCATACAGTAAATGCTCAATACAAACATTGATTAATATTTTTCTCCTAAAATAAAATGGCATTGTAAGTTTCCAGAACCAAGTCTGGCTTGAGGGTGGGAGGGAATATGTTAACTTGATAATATTGATTCCAGAAATTAGATCTAGGGAGTTCTGAGCATTCTTTTATCATCAGCAGTTAAGCAGATTATTTTGTGCATTTCCTTTTCCTTGATGCTAGGGAAGTTAAAATAAAATTATCTATGCCATGAACAACTGTTTGGTGGCTGGAACAAGGTAATTAAAAAAAATTCTCCACCACTTATCTTTCCCAAGATAGGTGCTGGCTCTCCTTCTTTTGCCATATACAGAACACCTATTGTGGTGGTGTTTTTTAACAACACCCTTGAATGGTCCCTTAAAGTCTATGATTTCCTCCGGAAATGAAAACTTTAAGAAATCCCAGCTTTTAATATCAAGAACCAAAGAATATTGGACCCAAAGCGATATTTGAACTAGAAGTGATAAAATAGTGGTGGGTTGAGTGAGAGTGGGGAATAGTGTGCACAGGTGCGGAACCTTTATTTAGAAAGGAATCATTGCTAAACTGAGCATTTATTCCAGGACATAAATGCTTTTTTGGACTTTCAGGTGACATTGGTGAGAAATAAAGGTCTGCAAATAGTCACAGGATAGTCAGAAATCTCAAGGATCATTGTATCATCCTTTCCAATTAAGTTGAATAAAAAGGAGTTGGTCTACTTTTCATTCATTCATTCATTCAATTGTTTTTATTAAGCACTTACTGTGTGCAGAGCACTGTACTAAGCACTTGGTAAAGTACATTACAGAAATAAACAGTGACAATCCCTGTGCAGAACGAGCTCACAGTCTAGAGCGGGGAAGACAGACATCAATGCAAATAGACATTAATACAAATAACAATAATAATGATGGTATTTGGTAACTGCGGCACAGAGAAGTTAAGTGACTTGCCCAAAGTCACACAGCTGATTAGTGGCAGAGCCAGAATTGGAACCCAAGACTTCTGACTCCCAAGCCCGTGCTCTTTCCCCTAAGCCACTAAGCTATACTACTTCTCTATAAAATTACAGATATATGCATAAGTGCTGTGGGGATGTGAGGTGGAGGGAAGAGCATAGGGAGCAAGTCAGGGTGATGCAGAAAGGAGTGGGAGATGAGGAAAAGTGGGGCTTAGTCTGGGAAAGCCTCTTGGAGGAGATGTGCCTTCAATAAGACTTTGAAGGGGGAGAGAGTAATTGGTGAATTTGAAGCAGCATGGTGTAGTGGATAGAGCATGGGCCTGGGAGTCAGAAGGTCATAGGCTCTAATCCTGGCTCCACCACTTGTCTGCTGTGTGACTTTGGACAAGTCACTTAAATTCTCTGTGCCTCAGTTACCTCATCTGTAAAATGGGGATTAAGAATGTAAGCCCCACGTGGGACAACCTGATTACCTTGTATCTCCCCCAGTGCTTAGAACAGTGCTTAGCACATAGTAAGCACTTAACAAATACCATCATTATTATTATTATTATCTGTAAAATGGGGATTGATACTGTGAGCCCCACGTGGGGCAGGGACTGTGTCCAACCCAATTTGCTTGTATCCACCCCAGCGTTTAGCACAGTGCCTGGCACATAATAAGTGCTTAACAAATACCATTATTATTATTTTAGGATGGAGGGAATTCCAGGCCAGAGGCAGGACATGGGCCAGGGGTCAGCGGTGAGACAGGCAAGAATGAGGCACAGTGAGAAGGTTAGCACCAGAGGAGCAAAGTGAGAGGGGTGGGTTGTAGGAGGAGAAAAGTGTGGTGAGGTCGGAGGGGGCAAGGTGATGGAGTGCTTTAAAGCCAGTGGTGAGGAGTTTTTGTTTGATATGTAGGTGGAGAGACACCACTGGAAATTTTTGAGGAGCGGGGTGAGATGTCTTGATTGTTGCTGTAGAAAGAAGATCAAGGTTAATGGAGTGAAGTATACACTGGAGTGGAGAGAGGCAGGAGGTTGGGATCTGAGCAAGGAGGCTGATGCAGTAATCTAGGTGGAATAGGATGAGTGATCGTATTAACGTGGTAGTAGTTTGGATGGAGAGGAAAGGACAGATTTTAGCAACGTTGTGAAGGTGAGACTGACAGGATTTAGTGATGGATTGAATATGTGGGTTGAAGGACACAGAGGAGTCAAGGATAATGCTAAGGTTATAGGCTTGCGAGAGGGGAAGGATGGTGGTGCCATCTACATTGATGAGAAAGTAAGGGTTTGGGTGGAAGTTGAGGAACTCTGTTTTGGGCATGTTAAGTTTGAGGTGAAGAGAGGACACCCAAGTAGAGATGTCTTGAAGGCAGGAGGAGAGGTGGGCCGGGAGAGAGATCAGCGGAGGAGACGTAGATTTGGGTATCATCTGCATAGAGATGGTAGATGAAGCCGTCTTCTTCCCGTGAATGAACAGATATACCCAAAGATGCATATCAGTTGGAAATTAAAAAGGTGAGAAGCAGTATGATCTAGTGAAAAGTGCACGGGCCTGGGAGTCAGAGGAGCTGGGGTCTTAGCCCAGTTCTGCCAGTGGTTTGATATGGGACTTCTTTGTGCCTCAGTTTCTTCAACTGAAAAATGGAAAATTAAATATATGTTCTCCCTGCTAACTTAAACTGTGAGTCCTGTGTGGGACAGTACTTTGTCCAACTTGATTAACTTGTATTTACCCCGGAGCTTAAAACAGTGCTTGACACACAGTATGAGTTTAACAAATGTAATAATAAGAATAAGAATAATCAGGCACATATAAATTAAACACTGAGTACAGTGCTCTGCATACAGTAAGCACTCAATAAATATGATTGAATGAATGAATGCACTATCTCAGATGTGAGTAGTGCTCTTCATTTTTCCAAAGCACTTTTGAATCAACTACCTCATTTTTTCCTGACAGTACTGTGAGGTAGGGAAGGGTGGTTATCATAGTTCCCAATTTACAGCTGTGGAAACTAAGGCACAGATGATGTGAGTGACTTGCTCAAGGACCTAAAGCAAGCTACTGAAAGAGCTCTGAACCCAGGTCTTCTGATTCCAATATCTGTTACCCTTCCACTAGACCACACTCAGCCTGGCTTAGTTAAATGGCATGAGAAGCAGCATGCTGCAGTGGATAGAGCACGGGTCTGGACATCAGAAGGTTATGTGGTCTAATGCTGGCTCCACTGCTGTTCTGCTGCGTGACCTTGGGCAAGTCACTTAACTTCTCTGTGCCTCAGTTATTTCATCTGTAAAAATTGGAGATTAAGAGTGTGAGCCCAATGTGGAACAGGATTTGTGCCCAACCTAACTTGTATCTACCCCAGCATTTAGAACAGTATTTGGCACATAGAAAGCAATTAACAAGTACCATAAGTATTATTATTATTATTACCTAGCTAGAAATTGAATTTTCAATCTTTTCAAAGGAAATTCGTGTCTTCCATAGATGTTTAGGCAAATTCAGTAAATAGAACAAGCTTAGACTGTGAGCCTGTTGTTGGGCAGGGATTGTCTCTATCTGTTGCCGCATTCTACATTCCAAGCACTTAGTACAGTGCTCTGCACACAGTAAGTGCTCAATAAATACAATTGAATGAATGAATCAATTAACAGCTCTTCCAAGGGTGAGGGAGTTCCCAAATTAACGTAAAGCCACCTGCAAAAAGTTATGGTGTTTAGTTTAACCTCCCTTTCCTTTCTTGAAAAGGTGCAGTCTCGCTTCTCCTAACAGATTAGTGAAATGGAAAAGAGTCCCTAATTCTTTTCTTTCCAACACTACTCTTCTGTAGGTAATTAAATAACTTAAATTAAGAAGTTTCTTCCAGAGGTTCCCCTGTTTACAGTAAATAAAATGAAATTACAAAGGGCCTTCCAAGTCACAGATGCCAATACATATAGGAATTGGAAACAGCTTTCTGAAAAACCTCTTTTTATTAATGTATTCAGTTCCTGGATTGTTTTGACCTGCTTACCTCACCATTTACGAATCACTTTTTTCCATTACACTAATTCAATTTTCTTTGAAGAGTTGTCCCATCAGGAATTAAAGTACAATTTTCATATGAAAAGCTCATTGTTGCTTAATCAGAGGGGTGATAGCAGAGAAATCCAAAGTCCATGGCTAGGAAATTTGGAAATCCTATTTAGTGGAGGTGACTCACTAGGCTCCTACATAGTCCCTATGTGGGTGAGAGACTAAAAAGAGAGATGGGACATGAAAAGCTAGTATTCTGGTTCTGATGAAGTGAAAATGTGTATGTGCATTCCCCACTTTAGAAGGCTTCTTCCAATAATCATAGAGACTGAAACTTCTGGAGCACAGGGATCCCGTCTTTTACTTTATATTCTAAAATACAGTGCTCTTCACACAGAAGGGCCTCAGATACTGGATAATAATCAAAATGCAATTATCCAGTTGTGAATGGCCGTCTGTTAAGAAAATAGTTCATTTTTTTTCCTAGAATATTACTCTGTATACCAACCACATGTTATGGGTTCACAGTGTCAGTGATAAAAAGGCTGGCTTAGGTAATGTTTCCAAGTATTCTGGGATGTGTGTGCCACAACGTTGTGGGTGGGGAATGTGTCTGTTGTGTTGTTGTCATGTACTATCCCAAGAGCTTAATACAGGGCTCAGCACACAGTAAATGCTCAATAAATTTGATTGACTCACTGACAGTCTCAGAATGCTCTGGGACTCACACTGAAGCTACATAGACATGGAAAGGTCATACATTTAAAATTAGCAAGAACAAGCTGCATTGGTTTAGATCAAGGTAGGCTGGCCACATTAGCCAGGCAGGCTCCATTACTGAGACACTCATTTCCTCTTTTCTAAAATTGTTCAGGATAGCCTACAAGACACCAGAGTGGCCTGGAGTGCATGGTTAACTGAAGTATCAGTCAAATCAATCACATTTATTGAGCATTTATTGTGTGCAGAGCACTCTCCTAAGTGCTCAGGAGAGTACAGTATAGCAGAGTTGGTAGACACATTCCCTGCCCATGAAGAGCTTACAGTCTAAGAGGGTATCCTGGAAACCTTTCAGAGGACCTCTATGGAAATAAGCATGAGCTCTTAGTCATCTGAAATAGTTCTTCTATGAACTAGACATATTTATTGACTCTGTATAATCTCAGTTCTGGGTTTTTTATCACTATGGAAATAGGGGTTTGTGTAGCCTTTAGAGTAGGAAACAATTGTCAGATACCGTGGGCAGCAGACGTGTTCCATGGATGCCAGGTTGATAAACATTCCTCTTAGCAGTGGGCAGTGATACTGAACAGGTGATAGAGCATGAGAGGAAAATAATTGATATCGTTGAGCAGCTGATGAGTTTCATAAGTAATCATCAGACCAAAACACAAAAATAATGCTGGATCACAGCAACTTAAACCAACAATGTCCTGGTTTTCCTAAGGTTGTGACTGAAATCTCCATGAAGGCTGCAATTGTGTCTACGAACCCTATCATACTCAGCCAAGCACTTAACTAAGCACTGCGCTAGGCAAGTACAGGTATCTGCATGCAGAAGGTGCTCAATAAATACAATTGATTGATGAGATGATCCACATCTGGTCCATCTCTTTTGGAGCCAGATCTGGATAATGGAACAAAGGAGAAATTAGAAAGCCAGGAATAGGTCCATGATGAAGGGACCTATTTATCCAGAGATAAAGATAATAAGAGAAGCAGCATGGCTCGGTGGAAAGAGCACAGGCTTAAGAGTCAGAGGTCATGGGTTCTAATCCCGGCTCTGCCACCTGGCAGCTGTGTGACTTTGGGTAAGTCACTTAACTTCTCAGTGCCTCAGTTACCTCATCTGTAAAATGGGGATTAAGATTTTGAGCCTCATGTGGGACAACCTGATTACCCTGTATCTACCCCAGTGTTAAGAACAGTGTTTGGCACATAGTAAGTGCTTAACAAATACCAACAATATTATTATTATTATCCACAGTGGAACTGGGGATTTACAAGTTTTAGTAGACCAGAGTTATGCGAGGGGAAAATGGAGAGAGGAAAGTCCAGCAAATGGGGATGCATAATAACTGTGGTATTTCTCAAGAGTGCTTCCTATGTGACAGGTACTGTATTAAGTGCTAGGGCAGATACAGGATAATCAGGTCCCACATGGGGCACAGAGTCCAAGTAGAAGGGAGAACAGGTATCAAGACCTCCCATTTTTGCAGATGAGGGAACTGAGGCAAAGAGCAATTAAGTAACTTGCCCAAGGTCACACAGCAGGTAAGTGGCAGGCCTGGGATTAGAATAATGATAGTGGCATTTGTTAAGCACTTACTATGTGCCAGGCAGTGTACTAAGTGTTGGATGGATCCAAGCAAATTGAGTTGGACACAGTCCCTGGCCCACATGGGCTCACAGTCTTAATTCCCATTTTACAGATGAGGTAACTGAGGCACAGAAAAGTGAAGTGGCTTGCCCAAAATCACACAGCAGACAAGTGGTGGAGCCGGGATTAGAACCCTGGTCTCTGATGCCCAGGCTCATGCTTTTCCTACTAAGCCATGGTGCAAGGAACAGGGGTAAGGAATTGGATGGTACCATTAGGGAAAGGAGGTTTGTGGTGACAGCAGGAAAGGAAAACAGAAATATGCAGGATGGAGAGAATGGTAAAGTAGATCTTGAGAGGGAATTTTCCTCTTGGTGTTGTGCTCAGTAAAGCCACCAAAAGCCACAGCCTTCACAATGTTCGAAAGGTTATGAAGGTATTTTTTCTTTCTGCTTGTTCAGGGAGGGAAGGGACTTAATCAGCTGATAGTTCTGACTAGCCAGGTGTATTCTGAAGCCCTGGTTTACAGGACTAGCAACAGTAATGATATTCATCAAGCACCTGTGCTTTTTGTTGTTTAATATCTTTCCCCTTTTTCAAGGAAGGAAGGGGCTGGAGTACCTGGAATTCTGGACTGTCAGAAGAAGACCTCTGCTCTGAGCACACATGTCTTCTTGATCCACTGCCTCTGCATCAGGGGTCTGACATCTTCAGAGCATTTTCCTTCATGGTTTGCCTACATAGAGAACCACAACAATCCAAAACAAGACTAGCTTCCTTCAAACTTCCCTTGGACTTATTTAACACCCCTTCCCTTTCTCTCCCCCGTCAACAAAAGTGGCCATCTCAGCAGGTGCTGGTCACCTCTCAAAAGCTGCAGTTTGTCCAATGTTCTATAGTCAGTCAACCCTCTGCCCACCATCCTGCTTCCCAACACCTTCCTTCCACTCCACTCCTTTTGCCCTCTCCCTCTTCCTCCTCACTCAGCAGCTCTCATTTCCTCCACCTTCTTTCAACCAGCACTAACCCCAAATTGCTACCCCCAATTTTCCTGGTTCACTAGATTTTTGTGCTGCTCCTCCTATTTGTTGTTGTTGGCTAGAGGATACATCCCTTATCACTGATCTACAATCTAGCTACCTCAAATTGTTTTACAATGTTGTAAAATATAATGTTAGAGGGTCACTGATTTATTTTACAGTACATCTCTGGAATCTGGTCCAAATAATCTATTGATTATCCCTGTGTCCTTCATCAAGACTTTTAACTTCTCTGACTCAGTTTTTCCAAATGTGAAATTGGGTTAATAATTCCAGCTCCCTTCTGCTGCACAGAGACATGAGGCATTAAAGTTATCAAGTAATTGATCAGTGGTAATATAAGGGTTCAGGGAAAAGCAAATGCAATCAGAAAAATTGTGGATGTTTCAATATTGAATTAATGAAAGAAAACATGAATTGTTTTTAAATGTGGTTAGCATTTTACTCTTAAAGATGGGCAGATTGTGATAACGACCTTGAACTTGTAATGGGGGGTTTACTTCTAGCTGAAGAAAGTGCCATATGTAAAATTCACACTTGAATAAATCAGTGACAACTGCAGCAGCAGTCCTAATGACCTACAAAAAATGCCGATACAAAACAGAGATTGTGGAGGGGGTGGAGACCAAGGAAAATGTGGTGTGAAATATGATTCCAAAGTTAGTATATTTAAAGAAAAGTTTTATATACTAGCTTGAAGTTCAACAAATGTTTTAGAGGTAGGCATTAGAATATGCTTTAGCACAAGTGGTAGAGAATTAAATTAAATTACATCATAAAATCAGGATGAGATTCAGTAAATTAAATTGAAACTGTTATTGAAAGACACAACATCTGGTGATGCAAAGAGTGCTTGCAATGAATGCAGAATTATCTCCTAACAGGCTAAGGGCTCAAAAACAATAGATGGATTTCCTTAGTGGATTCAGGGAAAGCTTATATGGGGAAAAATGTTTTGAAAGCATCTTCCTAAACCCATCCTAAATATCTGAAATTCAGATTTGGTTCTGAACTGGACTGACTACAAAACATTTGAGAACAATAACTTTCCTAAAAGCCTTCCTAAAATGCCACCTCTTTCAAGACCTTTGTGACCTTTGAAAGGGCAGTTTCTGTCGAGTGAGGGGGATAGAAGCCAGATTGGATGGAGTCAAGGAAAGAATTAGAGGAGAGGAACTTGAGACAGCGGGGGTAGACAACTTGCTCAAGGAGTTTAGAGAGGAATGGTAGGAGGGAGATGAGGTGATAACTGGAGGGAACTGTGGGGTCAAGGGAGGGTTTTCTTAGGATAGGGAAGACATGGACATGTTTGAAAGCAGTGGGGAAGAAACCATTGGAGAGCGAACAGTTGAAGATGGCAGAAAGGGGAGAAGGGAGGGGGCAAGTGTTTTGATAAAGTGCAAAGGAATGGGATCGAATACACAGGTGGAGGGGTGGATTTTGAGAGAAGGCAGGAGATCTCCTTTAGAAATATTACTGGGAAAGAGTTGAAAAAGAGATGGGGGACAAGTAGGGGAGATTTGGGAGAGATCACACCTGATAGTGTCAAATTTCTCAGTAAAAGTAGGTAGCCAGGTCACTAGGGGAGAGGGAT
This sequence comes from Ornithorhynchus anatinus, assembly GCF_004115215.2. Lineage (NCBI taxonomy): Eukaryota > Metazoa > Chordata > Mammalia > Monotremata > Ornithorhynchidae > Ornithorhynchus > Ornithorhynchus anatinus. The sequence continues at coordinate 101,971,570 of NC_041749.1, forward strand.
GGGGGAGGTAGGAGGAAAGGCTTCGGAGAAAGGAGTTAAGCATCTGGCACAACTGGCAAGAGTGATGGGCATGTGTGTCAATAAGGATGGACAAACAATTTTGCCGGACAGATGAGAGTACACAAGGAAAAACTTGAATTGGACAAAGTCGCCCTGGCATCTGGTTTTCCACCAACAGCACTCAGTGGCTCATGCACAAGAACGAAGGAGGTGGACTGTGGAGGTGATTCAGGACTGTCGATTAGGGGTACAAGAATGATGAAGGGCAGTGAGTGAGTTGAGTTCAGAATTGAAGGTATTGTACTTTCCCAAGAACTTAGTATGGTGCTCTACTCCCAGTAAGTGTTTAATAAATACCATTGATTCATTGATTGCTGTTCAACGTTTAGCACAGAAGATTAGAATCTGCTGATTTCACTTTGGAAATCCAAATGATAGTCACAGTTTTCAGTCTATCTTATTGCATCTTCTAATAATAATAATAATAATATGGTATTGTTAAGCACTTACTATGTGCCAGGCACTGTACTAAGCGCTGGGGTCGATACAAGATAATCAAGTTGGACACAGTCCCTGACCCACATGGGGCTCCCAATCTCGATCCTCATTTTACAGATGAGGTAACTGAGGCTCAGAGAAGTTAAATGACTTGACCAAGGTCACACAGCAGACAAGTGGCAGAGCTGGAATTAGAACCCATGGCCTTCTGACTCCCATGTCTGTGCTCTATCCACTACACCATACTGCTTCTCTAACCTCATAGACAAGGAGAGAATTCTGAACTGTTCATTCATTCATTTAATAGTATTTATTGAATGCTTACTGTGTGCAAAGCACTGTACTAAGTGCTAGGGAGAGTACGATGCAACAACACACACGTTCCCTGCCCACAGTGAGCTCACAGTCCAGAAACTGTGCCTGCACCCTCACCGTACAGTGAATGCTGAACTTGCCTTCATTGAAACTTTCAAATAAATCACTACCATAATTAGAGATACAGAGTATAACACCCCAGATCTGATGGTATTCCTGCCAAGGTGGACAAACAGGGAAGGAAAGTATTGCTCAGATCTATATAATGTTTCCTTCTCAACATAAGGAATAGTTGAGGAAATGCCATGGAATTTGAAAGACACCATCCAGGCTGTAAGCTTGGTGTAGTCAAGGAATGTCTGTTATATTGTTATATTGTACTCTCCTAGGTGGATAGTACAGTGCTCTGCATTCAGTAAGTGCTCAGTAAATGCAAATAACTGACATTCATGTTCTTAAGAAAGTACAGATAGCTGACTCCAGATACTATCATGGGATCATATTTTCCAATGCTGATGAAATCACAGTAAGGATCCTCCTCACTGATTCCTGAATCAATCAATCTGTCATATTTATTGAGCGCTTACTATGTGCAGAGCAATATACTAAGCACTTGGGCGAGTACAGCACAACAGTATCTTAGATAAATTCCCTGCCCACAACGAGCTTACTGTCTAGAGGAGAACAATGTTATCTGAGAGCTCCCAGAAGTGCAGTGTTGATTTACAGAGAATATATTCAAGAAAGACACCCATGTGGAGTCTGCAGCATTTGGTCTCATCAGTAGTGCTCCTTATTCAAGGACCATCATCTACCATTATGGTACCCCAGCCCCACCTTACCATAGGAGCAGAGGCCAGGTCAAAGAGGACTGCTGACTAGATCAATTATTAAAAGTTGAGAGGAACCAGTCATTTGGTACCTATTGGGGTACAGAGGGAAAAGCTTCACTGGGCTTTTCTGATCAGGCTGCACTGGTTTTCTGGGTTTATTGAATTGTTGAAGCATAAAAAAACTAACATTCAGTGGGTGATTGTTTCTGTGTTTGTCCCTCCTAGATTATAACACCTTGAGATCAGGCACCATCTCTAAATATGATTTTCTCTGCAGCTCCACAAGTGCCTAGTCCCACAGATGCTAACTTTTTATTTTGAGTATAGAGGTGAAACTGAGGCAGGGATTTTAAGAGGGATAGGGTCTTGGAAGGGACAGATTTCAAAAAGCTGTGTGGCTCAATGGAAAGAACACGGTCTTGGAAGTCAGAGGGACATGGGTTCTAATCCCATCTCTGCCACTTGTCTTCTGTGTGGCCTTGGGCAAGCCACTTAGCTTCTCTGTGCCTCAGTTACCTCATCTGAAAAATGGGGATTAAGACTGTGAGCCTCATGTGGGACAACCTGATTACCTTGCATCTACCCCAGCATTTAGAACAGTGCTCGGCACATAGTAAGCACTTAACAAATACCATAATTATTATTATTATTACGAGAAAGTCATTATTTTGGGTCTTTTCAGCCCTGTTTAAAAACTCTTGTCCAAGAAGTGGGATGAGCAAGATTGGGAGTCCAGTTCAAAAAACTATGGACAATTTAAGCACCCAGTGATTTGATGTGCTCCCCTGACATCCACTAGACTCCTTTCATTCATTCGTATTTATTGAGTGCTTACTGTGTGCAGAGCACTGTACTAAATGCTTGGAAAGTACAATTCAGCAAAAAAGAGAGACAATCCCTGCCAACAAAAGGGCTCACGGTCTAGAAGGGGGGAGACAGGCATCAATACAAGTAAACAGGCATTAATAGCATCAGTATAAATAGAATTAGAGACGTATATACATGTCAGAACAAGTAAACAGGCATTAATATAAATGAATCGAATCATAGATATGTACATATATACACAAGTGCTGTGGGGCAGGGGGGTAGAGCAAAAGGGGTGAGTTGGGGCAATGGGGAGGGGAGGGGGATCTGAGAAAAGGGGGGCTTAATCTGGGAAGGCCTCCTGGAGGAAATGAGCCTTAAGAAGGGCTTTGGTGGGGGAGGGAGTGTGATTGTTGACTCATCTCTCCCATTCAACATATTTTTATTGTAAAATGGGAATTAAATCCTACTCCCACCTACTTAGACTTTGATCCCCATGTGGGACAGGGACCTGATTAACTTGTATCTACTCCAGTACTCAGTGTAGAGCTTGGTACATTGTAAGCACTTAAATAGCACAGTTATAATTATTATTCGTTTCCTCATCTATAAATGGGGATTAAATAACCATACTCCTTCCCTGATAGACTGGGAGTCCCAAGTGGGGTGGGCACTGTGTTCAATCTCCTTATTTTGGGCCTATCTCTGCAAGTATCACAGTGCTTGACATATGAAGGACCTTAATAAATACAATACCTACACCTCCTAGAAACCACATTTGATTTCTAGAGCCAGTGAATTGACCAAGAGTTTTTACTGGACATCTACTGAGTGCGGAGCACTGAGCTAAATGATTGGGAGAGTGCCATAGGGTTCAACTCCCAGCTCTACCACATCTGCTGTATGATCTTGGGCTAGTCACTTAACTTCCCTTGTTCTCAGTTACCTCATCTGTAAAATGGGGATTAAGAGTGTGAGCCCAATATGGGACAGAGACTGTGTCCAAATTGATTAATTTATATCTACCCCAGTACTTAGAACAGTGCTTGGTACATAGTAAGCACTTAACAAGTATCATAACTATTATTTATTATTAAGGCACAGTCCCCACTCTCAAATATTTTACAATCTTGCAGAAGAGACAGATTACAGATAATAACAATGATGGTATTTATTAAGCACTTATATTGTGCCAAGCACTGAGCTAAGTACTGGGCTGGATATGAGATAATCAGGTAGGCACAGTCTCAGTCACATATGGGTTTACAGCCTAAGGAGGGAGAACAGGTATTGAATCCCCATTTTATAGATAAGGAAACAAAGGCAGAAGACTCAGGCAGAGGACTTCTTAAATTCTCTCTGCCTCAGTTAAGTGACTTGCCCAAGGCCACATAGCAGGTAAGTGAAACAGCCAGAATTAGAACCCTAATTTCCTAACTCCCAGTTCTGTGCTCTTTCCACTAGGTCATTCTGCTTCTAGAGAATAGAAATATGCATACGTGGTTGTGTGAAGTCTTAAATAATGAAGTATGTACACACAGCACTTATATACATATCTTTAAACTCTGTGGCTTCTCTCTTCTCTCTTGCTGTTGAGTCATCTTCAACACATAGTGATTCCATGGACACATCTTTCCCAGAACACCCCACCTCCATCTGCAGTCGTTCTGGTAGTGGTTTACCACTGCCTTCTTTCGTGCAGTAAACTTGAGTCTCTGCACTCAACTCTCTCCCATTCTGCTGCTGCCCAGCACAGGTGAGTTTTGACTTGTAGTAGATTACCTTCCACTTGCTGGCCACTGTCCAAGCTAGGAATGAAATGAGTATGCCTCTGCTTTACTCTCCCTCTCATAGCCGAGATTGATAGAATAGCATGGCTCAGTGGAAAGAGCCCAGGCTTGAAAGTCAGAGGTCATGGGTTTGAATCCCGGCTCTGCCACTTGTCAGCTGTGTGACTGTGGGCAAGTCACTTAACTTCTCTGTGCCTCAGTTACCTCATCTGTAAAATGGGGATTAACTGTGAGCCTCACGTGGGACAACCTGATTACCCTGTATCTACCCCAGGGCTTAGAACAGTGCTCTGTACATAGTAAGCACTTAACAAATACCAACATTATTATTATTATAGAGTACTGGAAACTCTCCAGCTGCGATCCTGAGAGGGGTTGCTTCTGTCTACCTGTAATTTATTTTGCTGTCTCCCCTGCTAGATTGTAAACTTTTTAAAGGCAGTGATTGTGTCTAGTAATTCTAATGAACTCTCCAAGTGCTTAGTGTAATGTTGTGAACAGAGTAAATACTATTGCTTGATTTTCACTTGTAACTCTGAGATGCAAGTTGTTTGCAGAAATGTATAATCAGTGTTTTATAGCTCCTCTTTTGTATTCTGACCAGATTTTGCATCTCTTTTATTAGCTTTGAATGACTTGTTCGATGATTGGCTCCTACAACTTCTTGTCCCCAGAATTTTAGCAAAATGGCTCTAGAAAGCAGAGTAAAGTGTAGGCTGAAGAGAGGAGAGACTAGAGGCCGGTAGACAAGTGAAGAAGATGATGCATTTTAGGATATGATAAATGCCTGGACGAGAGTGGAGAAAAAAGAGCAGATCTGGGAAAAATTATGGGGAAATGAATGGCAAGGCTTTGTGACAGATTGAATACGAAACTTAAAAGAGAGAGAGGGCTCAAGAATAATATTAGTCAATAGTATGTGTTGAGCACTTACTCTGTGCAGAGCACTGTACCGAGTGCTTGGGTGAATTCAGTAGAGTAGATCTCTACCCTCCAGGAGTTTACAATAAAGCAGGATAAAAGACACTTTAATGGGATTCTGGGTGGTGGTGGTAGTGGAAGCATCCATGTGGGGATGTCCTGGAGAGAGGAAATGTGAGATTATCGAGGAGGTGAAGGATCAGGGTTGGCAAAATAGATGTGGGAGTCATTCACATGGATATGGCATCTGAAGACACTGGACCAGACAAGTTTCCCAAAAGACCAAATGTAAAATGACAAGAGATGGGAACCCAGAACAGAATTTTGAGGTGGGGACACCCTCATTTAGGGAGTGAGAGGTGGAAGAGGCGATACTTGAAATCAAGTATCCTTGCTTCTCTTTCTCATTCAACTCACATATTCAATATATCGCTACACCCTGTAGGTTTAACCTTCACAATGTTGCTAAAATCCGCCCTTTTCTCTCCATCCAAACTGCTACCACATTAATACAAGCACTTATCCTATTCCACCTTGATTACTCTATCAGCCTCCTTGCTGACCTCCCTGCCTCTTCTCTCTCCCCACTCCAGTACATACTTCACTCTGTTACCCGGATTATTTTTCAACAAAAATATTTGGTCCATATTTCTCCACTCCTCAGGAACCTCCAGTGGTTGTCCATCCACTTCCACATCAAACAGAAACTCCTCACATTTGGCTTTAAAGTACTCAATCACCTTGCCCCCTCCTACCTTACCTAGCTACTCACCTACTACACCCAGCTCACACACTTCTCTCCTCTAAGGTCAACCTACTCACTGTACAACCAATGTATCTATCTCACCACTGACCTCTGCCCCACATCCTGCCTCTAACCTGGATTGTCCTCCCACCTCATATCCGACAGACAAATACTCTCCCCACCTCCAAAACGTTATTGAAGGCATATTTCCTCCAAGAGGCTTTCCCTGACTAAGCCCTCATTTCCTTTTTTCCCCACTCCCTTCTGCATCACCCTGACTGTGTCGTCCCACTGCTCACACCGCCCCCGCCTCCAGCTGCACAGCACTTATGTACATATCATTGTAGGTAGGGAATGTGCCCATTAATTGTTGTATTCTCCCAAGCACTTAGTACAGTGTTCTGCACAGTTCTGTTCTGCTCTGTTCAGTTCTGGGCCCCCTTCTATTCTCCATCTACACCCACCCCTTGGAGAACTCATTTGCTCCCATGGCTTCAACTTTCACCTCTATGCAGATGATAGCCAAATCTACATCTCCAGCCCTGATCTCTCTCCCTCTCTCCAATCTCGCATACCCTAGTGCCTTCAAGACATTTCTACTTTGATGTCCTCCTATCACCTCAAACTTAACATGTCCAAAACAGAGCTCCTTATCTTCCTATCCAAACTCTGTCCTCCCCCTGACTTTCCCATCACTGTAGATGGCCCCACCTTCCTTTCTGTCTCACAAGCCCGTAACCTTGGCATTATCCTTGAATCCTCTCATTCAATCCATATATTCATTCCATCCCTAAATTCTGTCATTTCCATCTTTACACATAGCTAAAATATGCTCTTTCCTCTCCATCCAAACTGCTACCACATTAATACAGTAATTCATCCTATCCTGCCTAGATTACTGCATCAGCCTCCTTTCTCACCTCCCAGCCTCCTGTCTCTCCCCACTCCAGTCCATACTTCATTCTGCTGCCTGGATCGTTTTTCTAAAAAAGCATTCAGGACATGTCACCTCCCTCCTCAAAAAACTCCAGTGGCTGCCCATCCACCTCCACATCAAACAAAATCTCCTCACCACTAGCTTTAAAGCACTTCACCACCTTGCCCCCTCATAACTTACCTCACTTCTCCCCTTCTACAACCCAACCCGCACACTTCACTCCTCTAATGCTAACCTTCTCACTGTGCCTCGGTCTCGCCGGTCTCGCCGCCGACACATACCCCACGTCCTGCCTCTGTCCTGGAATGCCCTTCCTCCTCAAATCTGATAGACTGTTCAAAGCCTTACAGAAGGTATATCTCAACCAAGAGGCCTTCCCAGACTAAACCCCCTTTTCCTCATCTCCTACTCCCTTCTACATCACTCTGACTTGCTCCCTTTGCTCTTCCCCCTCCCAGCCACACAGAACTTATGTATATATCAGTAATTTTATTTATTTGTATTGAGGTCTATCTCCCGTCCCCAGACTGTAAGCCCATACAGTAATGTGACGATCATATTGTACTCTCCCTAGAGATAAATATAGTGCTCTGCACACAGTAAGTGCTCAATAAATATGATTGAATGAATGAATATCTGTAATTTATTCATATCAATGTCTGTCCCCCCTTCTAAACTGTGAGCTCATTGTGGGCAGGGAATGTGACTGTTTTATTGTTTTGTTGTCCTTGCTCAAGTGCTTAGTGCAGTGTTCTGCACACAGTAAGCACTCAATAAATACAATTGATTTATTGATTGAAGTGGCACGAGAGGATAAGGAACAATGTGATCCAGAATATATTCAGTCCATCCACTTCAAATAAATGTTTTGTGTAGCACACCTTTGCTGGGCAGGACATGTGAGGGGAATGGGCAACAGTAATATACTGAAACAGCTGCTCTATGGTAAGCTGAATCATGGGAACGATAATCAAAGAAGACAGGTATAATACTTTTAATACAAAATGAAGCAAAACTGCAGATGAGGTAACATACCTGGGACAGCTGGAAGACTAAAGTAACGGTTAGATGAGCCTGCTGCAATTAAGAATGGAGCAGACACTGAGAATACAGCAGTACCAAGCAGTAACAGTTGAAAACAGCACCAGGCACTGAAACAACAAATGCAACAACAGAGCAAGGGACAATTTTGCATGTGATTTACAGTTGCACCTCAGTCATTTCGGCATTATTTTTCTCTCACACTCGCTCTCTTGTTCTTTCTTAATGTAGTTTTGTTTTTACCCATTTTTCCCAATAAACATTGGTCTCCAAAACAAACATCTACATCAGCCAATTTGATCTGAAGCTTCATTCAGCAAATTCAGTTGCCAATATTGTGACTACATTATTAAAACGTTCTTTTTTTTTTGTTTTGCTCCTTACTGTAGATGGGAAGCACACATTTTGCCATACATTTTCTTTCTTTTTCCAAAGAAATGTATTTTTTTGACAGTATTAGACTTCAGAATGAGGTATTTTAGTTATGGAGATTTATTATTCTGTTTATACCATGCACTTAGAAGATACAGAATATGCCATACAAGATTAGCCTTCCTTGGCATAGTTAATCTTAAAAAGCAAATATGGACACTGGTGTTAGAATATACTCTGATCCTCTGGGTAACTTTTCCAGTGCAGCAAACATCATCAGATGGACCTAGCTACTGTCATTTTGGAGATACTATATGAGAGTGACTTTCCTCTAGAAGCACACTAGTGAAAAGACAGGAAGTGATTGTGAATTGCTTTATCGAGTATTTCACCAGAGAAAAACTAGGGGAATGTACAAGACTGCACTATGTTAGTTAATATGGTCTGCACACAGTAAGTGCTCAATAAATACGATTGAATGAATATCCAGATAATATTCCTTCTGAATTGGCAATGAACTTCTGTCACAAAATTCTACTTTCTAGGGAGCACAATGTCTAAATCACACATAGGTTAAAAAAAAAAAGCCACCACGCCTGTCATCATTATCATCATTATAAATGTTATTTATTGGGCATTTATTGTGTACTGAGCACTGTACTTAGCACTTGGGAAAGTACAGTAGAGTAAGTAGACACGATCCCTGCCCTCAAGGAGCTTATAATCTAGTGGAAACAGAAAACTGGATCAAGATGACCTTCTAGAGATTGTCAGACAAATTTTGGCCTAAACTAGGCACTAATCTTCAGAACAAAATGAAAGTTTACAAAATTGTGTGCTGTCCAACCTTCTTTATAGTTGTTATAAGACCTAGACCCACCACAGACCCCCTGAGAAGCAGTTTGACCTAGTGGAAAGAACATGGGCCCGGGAGTCAGAGGACCTGAGTTCTAATCCCTGCTCTGCCAAGTGCTTGCTGTGTGACCTTGGGCAAATTACTTAACTTCTTTGTACCTCAGTTCTCTTCTCTCCCCTCCTTAGACCGTGAGCCCCATGTGGGTCAGGGACTGTATCCAACCTAATTAACTTGTATCTACCCCAGCACTTAGAACAGTGTGTGACACATAATAAACACTTAACAAATATTTTTTAAAATCCAACTTCTTGAACTGCTCCATCAACATCACATATATGCTGTTTACAGCAACAGAAAGCAAGATAGAATCACAAGCAATAAGGTCCTGGTCCTGGAGCAAAACCAGTCTAGCAGCACTGAGCCCTTTAAAGATGGGAATACACATGGAAAGAGCCTGGGCTTTGGAGTCAGGGCTCATGAGTTCGAATCCCAGCTCTGCCACTTGTCGGCTGTGTGACTGTGGGCAAGTCACTTAACTTCTCTGTGCCTCAGTTCCCTCATCTGTAAAATGGGGATTAAGACTGTGAGCCCCACGTGGGACAACCTGATTCCCCTATGTCTACCCCAGCGCTTAGAACAGTGCTCGGCACATAGTAAGCGCTTAACAAATACCAACATTATTATTATTATTATTATTATTATTACCTTGAAACAATATAGCCCACTGGAAAGCAATTACAACAGAAGGAAGAGTAAGGAGAAGCCCCTATTGAGCAGTCATTTCATGAGGCCCTCTGAGATTCAGGCAAAAGTGTATTCTATCTGCTGTAAAAATCATAATAAAAATAATGATAATCATATTTTTAAGTGCTTATAATAATAATAATAACGTTGGTATTTAAGTGCTTACTAGGTGCCGAGCACTGTTCTAAGCGCTGGGGTAGACATAGGGGAATCAGGTTGTCCCACGTGGGGCTCACACACTTTTAATCCCCATTTTACAGATGAGGGAACTGAGGCACAGAGAAGTTAAGTGACTTGCCCACAGTCACACAGCTGACAAGTGGCAGAGCTGGGAGTCGAACTCATGACCTCTGACTCTGAAGCCCAGGCTCTTTCCACTGAGCCACGCTGCTTCTCCATTTATGTGCCAAGCACTCTTTTAAGCACTGGAGTAGATGCAAGGTAATCAGGTTGACCCACGTGGGGCTCACAATCTTAATCTCCATTTTACAGATGGGGTAATTTGAGGCACGGAGAAGTTAAGTGACTTGCCCAAAGTCACAGCTGACAAGTGTTGGAGCCAGGATTAGAAACCATGTCCTCTGATTCCCACGCCTGTGCTCTTCTCATTAAGCCACACTGCTTCTCTAAGCACATGAAGCCTTGGGCATGCAATAGCTGTCGAGCTATATTAGTCTCCTAGTAGTATTAGTATTTATTGAGAACCCACCTTCTGCAGCATACTTTGCTAGATCCCTCAAAAGTACAGCATAAAGAAGTAACACATTCTCTACCCACAAGGAGCTTACTTTCTATTGGAAGGACAATTATGAATGTGTTTACAAGGGTATTCAAAATAGATCATTGAATGTATGATTGAATCTATAGTCAGGAGTACTGAGGATGGGTATTGATAAATTCAAAGGTGTTGGAGTTGGCCAATAGGTTTATACAGTGTAGGATGTTGCGAGACTAATCAGGGTAGGCTTGTTGGAAGAAATGGGATTTTAGGAGGGCTCTGAAATATAATAATGTTGGTATTTGTTAAGCGCTTTACTATGTGCAGAGCACTGTTCTAAGCGCTGGGGTAGACACAGGGGAATCAGGTTGTCCCACGTGGGGCTCACAATCTTAATCCCCATTTTACAGATGAGGTAACTGAGGCGCAGAGAAGTTAAGTGACTTGCCCACAGTCACACAGCTGACAAGTGGCCGAGAAATATATGGGAAGAGATGTGTTCTGTCAGATTTGAGAAGGGAGTGAGTTCCAAGCTGTTGGCAAAGCAAGGGACAGAGTCTTCAGAGCTAAGAACAAGGATCGACCAGAAGATTGGCTAAGGAACAGCGGAGAGAGTTGAAGAAGAGTGGGTGAAGAGAGCAGATGGGTAATTTGGAGTGAGTTGGTGGACAGTCTTCAAGCAAATAGTGAGAAGTTTTTGTATGCTGCAGAGGGACAGAGGAAACTAGTGGAGGGTTTGGAGGAGAGGAAAGCTGGGCAGAGTGATGCTTCGAGCAGATGATCCATTCATTCAGTCGTATTTATTGAGCATTTACTATGTGCAGAGCACTGTACTAAGTGCTTGGAATGTACAATTCAGCAACAGATAGAGACAAACCCTGCCCATCAATGGGCTCACAGTCTAAATGACGCTCTCACAGTCTAAACAACAGGTTCAATGGGTCTCCACAGTACCATGTGGTAGAGAAGAGGCTGGAGGCAGCGAAACCAGCACAGGGGCTGATGCAATAGTTTAGACATCATAAGATCAAAGTCTGTACAAGGGTGGTAGCAGTTTGGATGGGGAGGAAGGGACAGATATAGGAGATGGTGTGTAGTAAGGTCAAAATTTGTCAGTAGATTAAATGTGAAAGTTGAAAGATGGCTTCTGCTTAGCCCTTGCACTTGAATTTGTACCTTGTATTCACCCCACCCTCAGCCACACAGCACTTATATACGTCTCTAATTTATTGATATTAATCTCTGTCTTCCCTTCTAGACTATAAGCTCCTTGCTGGGCAGGGAATGTCTACCAAATCTATTGTATTGTACTCTCCCAAGCACTTAGTACAATGTTCTGCACAGAGTAAGCACTCAGTAAGTCCCAGTGATTGATGGATTGATTGAAGAGTCAAGGATGAAATTAAGGTTGTGGACTTCTGATACAGCATGATGATGTTATTGGCTGAGATAGGAAAATTGGGAGGCAGGATGTGTTTAGGAAATAATGATAATAACAGTAATAACTGTGGTATTGGTTAAGCACTTATATGTGTCAAGTATTGAACTAAGCATTGATGTAGTTACATTATAATAAAGCTCCATAAGGGGCTCTTAATCCAGGCAGGAGGGAGAACAGGTATCGAACCCCTGTTTTGCAGCTGAAAGAACTGAGGTCCAGAGAAATTAAGTAACTTGCCCAAGATCACACAGCAAATGAGTGGCAGAGGCAGGGTTAGAACTCAAATCCTTTGACTCCCAGACCCATGCTCTTTCCACTAGGCCATGTGGGGAGTTCTGTTGTAGACATGTTGAGTTTGAGTTTCAGGCAGGGACAGGTCAGATGAGAAGTCAGGACTAAAGAGAAAGTTTGGGGAATCATCTGCATAAAGATGGTAGCTGAAGCCACTTGTGTGGATGAACTCCCCAAGAGATTTGATGTAGAGCAAGAGTATGGGACCCAGAATAGAAAGCTGGGGGTATCCCCACAGTAGGAGGATGAGAGGCAGAGGAGAACCTGGGAAAAGAACCCGAGAAGGAAAAGTAAGAGAGGTGGGAGAAGAACCTCTGTTCCAAAGTAATAGTGTTCCAAAGAAGAAGGACTTGTTACTGGTGTCAAAAATACCTGAGACATCAGTGAGGATCAGGATGGACTATAGCCCTTTGGGATTTGGCTATAAGGAGGTCATTGGTGATTTTAGAGAATAGAGTCTCACTGGAATGAAGGAGTAGAAAGCTAGACTGAAAAGCGCCACAAGACAGATGGTGGAGAAGATGTATATGCCTTGTTCTAGGAGTATGGATAAGAATGGAATCCGGGAGATGAGAAGATAGCTGGAGGAGGTTCTAAGACCGGGAAAGGGCTTTATTAGTGTAGGGGGCGACTTGAACATGTTTGAAGACAGAGGGGAAGGAGCCTTCGGAGAGTAAGAGGCTGAAAATGGCACTGAGGGGAGGAGAGTAGGATCAAGTGATCTTAGAATGTGAGAGGTTATTGGGTCAGAGTTTTTCAGCCATATTCATGCTGGTGGTGATTATAATTTACCATCAGTGTCATAAATATGAAGGGAAATTGTCTTGTCCTATGCTGTTGAGTCTTATCCTACCCATAGCAACACCCCAGAACACCCCACCTCCACCTACAATTGTTCTGGAAGAGTATCCATAGAGTTTTTTTGGTAAAAATACTGAAGTGGTTTACCATTGCCTCCTTCTACACAGTAAACTTGAGTCCTCGAGTCTCTCCCATGCTGCTGCTGCCCACCATAGGGGAGTTTTGACTTGTAGCAAATTGCCTTCCACTCTCTAGCCACTGCCCAAGCTAGGAGTGGAATGGGTATGCCTCCGCTTGACTCTTCCTCCCATAGTCGAGACTGGTAGAGTACTGTAAACTCTCCAAGTATGACCCTGAAAGGATGAAGAGCAATTGCTGCACCAAATTCTTAAAGTATGTTTCTCATCTTTTGCTTCCCTAAGTTCTAAAATATTTCAATCAATCCATCGATCAATGGGTTTTATTGGGTGCATACTCTATGCAGAGCACTGTACCATGTGCTTGGGAGAGTACAATATAACAGAGTTGGTAGACGTGTTTCCTGCCCACAGTGAGCTTAGTCTAGACATTAATATAAATAAATAAATTATGGATAAGTATTTAAATGTTGTGTTCATGATTAAGTTACTTCTGAACAATTAAAAAAGCCTCAGCTGTTGAGAAAACAAATTTTATACCAGATGAAAATGCATAGATACACAATTCCCATTGAAATTATTGTTAATCTGAAATAATTGGTAATCGTAAGTGGGATTGGGTTGAAAAAGTCAGAAGCACACAGGTAGAATACATCTAAGAGCTTATTTTTTGAAAAAGGCTCACCTGGAGTGGAAGTACTGAATGCTTAGAGCTCAGATTACTTTACCTTGTATCATCAGCAAGAGGGGAAAAAAATCTAGAAGTAGAAATGCCCTGCATAAAAACGTGAGCCCATCTGGCTAGGCAAATTAAAAGATCTGCACTGTTCTTAAGAGTAATTGATTCAACTGCATTCCAAAGTGGTACTGCAAGTGAGAAGGAGGAAAGGGAGGCAAAAATATCCCAAGATAATAAGCCTTCATCAATCATATGATCAAGGAACCAAGCCACCAAAAGCACTTTGAAGAGTCTAGCTGAAAACATTTTAAAAAACCAAAAGAAACTCAACTTCTAGCATGTAAAACAGGTGTGGAGTATCCATTAACTAGACAAAGTAGCGCACTTAAATGAGTACTAGAGTGCGCACTATAGACGGTGAAGCTTCAAGAGCAAGTTATTTTCTCAAAAGAAGCCCTGCTAATCTTCCTCTAATTAAATTACTAAGCAAACGACCATCCTTTTTGTTATATTACATAGAAAATAGCAGTACAAAATCATGATCACATGAAACATTGTCTTTAAGGACGAGGAATTGGGTGAGTTTTATGCTTCGCTGAGGACGCAGGATAATGCAGGGATATTTCAAGCAGACATAGTTCATTAAACTACCTTTCTATGCTATTCTGAAAATTGTGTTCAACAGCATATAGCTCATTTAATACCTTGAGTATTTCATTCAGATGGTTACACAAATGAGATTCAACACCAGTTTGTTAACCTGTAATTCACATCTCATTTACTTCCTCTTTTGTACTAACATCTGCTGCTATCACTAGTACTATCTTGAGGATGATCATAAATTCCCAGTTGAATACTTGTGAGGTCATTTTCAGATCACTTGATGTAGCATAAATTTAGGAGCCTTTTAGAAACAGGCCTTTGTCCACTTTAGAATTTCTTGAAGGATATAAACTTTAGGGTCTCATCTTCTAATTTCTGTTGAAAAGGGTAAGAGGCCAAATGTTGTTGTATGTATTCCAGAAACTCGAGAGGCTTGCATATAGCAATCTAATTCAGGAAAATCATATTTCACACATATTGAGCTCTAATACGTATGAGTGCAGCTGGTATTTCTGACAAGGAGGGGTGCTGATTTAGCAAACATATTCCCAATCCTCCAGTTGTTGTATCGAGAGTACCAAGCTTTTCCATTGTTCCCAGGGAAGTACTGACACCTGAATACAGCTGATTTCAGGTTTTTCTTTCCCTTAAGGAGGCTGAGTTGCGTGTTTCTGAAAAGTTACCATTTATTCCAAAGACTTTATGGCAACTGGATACTACAGTTTAGTCTCATGGAGAATTTGAATCAACTCCTTTGTAGTCTACAAAATGTTTTCTGGAGTAAAAATTCCATTCAAGTCACAGTTTGTGATAGAGCAGTATAGGAGAGAAAGGAGTTTCTCTCAAGAGATTCTTTCAAGAGTCTTCCAAGGACCTGCTTTCCTGGGAGAGCCTTAAAGTTGGTTGGGTATCTTGAAGGATTCTTTGGTTTGGGAATAAAGTGTATTTCCTTTTCTCTATGATATGGGCTCTTTGTGGCAACCCCAGTGATTTGACTCAGTGTAGAATATTGCAAAATATTCTATTTTGAATAACCTGGAAGGCAATGTCAAAGTTCCAGCTCAGGTAAAATGCTGCAGTCTGCTCAGAAAGAGCTGTCAAGTGGGTATACTCCTTCTCTGCCCTTGAAAATGGCTTCCTCCGTATTTATAGGTTTATTTATGATGTTGATTTTTATCTATACATCCTCTATAATTTTGGATGCAGTTACCTTGGAGATAGACCCTCTCCTTATGCATCATCATAAAGATGGATCACCACCTTTCAACTTTGTATCATGGGAAACCAGGACCAAGAATTTTTTTTTTTTTTTACAAAGAGCACTCTGATAGCTAGAACTCCTGATGCTAATCTCACAGGTCACTTGGCTTTATCTAATATTGATTGAAGGCAATGACCACACACAAAAGAAAGAACAAGCAATGCGGTTTCCATAGACCATACACCTCGAAAGGATAGAAACCTGGCCCTCTGAATAGTTTAAGCATTTCTAATGCAGTAGTCCCCTCATAAAAACTGGTCTTTAAACCTGTGACTTCAAACCTGAATATTATACTTAACACCAAGAAGTCACAAATGCTGAGGAGGAACCACACATAAAAGCTTTAGGAAAACAATCGATCTAAAGAATGGAAAGGTTAAAAAAAACCCAATAAACAAAGTGTTATGGTCTTATGATCCTGGGTATCATGCAATTTGCATGCCCCAACCCCTTTCAGTAATGTAATTGATATTTTTGTCATCCATCAACAACAATTTGTGAACATGGTTACACTTTGGAGAGGTATTATAGATTATAGCTGTTTTAAATATGGTATTAAACAATCTCATTAAATTAACCATTGTCTTATATGTGCTAACATTCCTTTGTATATTATATATATTCTGGGGGCATAGAGAATTTGGTGAAGGAGGTTGGACCACAACCTTTACTTTCCCATTGCAACAATAGTTCACGAGTCAATTTTGCTAACAACATGTTCTCTTTAGAATGCAGCAAATGGAAATAGACAGAGACTACACAACAGAAAACAGAATGAATAATTATGTAATAGATAATAATTGGTCGTGGAATTGATTAAAACCTGAGAGAGCACATATGAGGACAAATACTTGACTTCCTTTCTCCAAATAGGATTATAAATGTTCCAGATATATGGGTGTCTACTGTAGTCCTAAATTTAAAATACCTATTCATGAATTTATCTGCTCGGAGACAATAATTCCTTTAAACTTCAAACCACTTTGGCACTTAGTTAGGCTTGGTAAGTAGATATATGACAAGAGTCTCCATTTCCAGAAAAGCTATTGCCTTGCAGTTGGAATAATTTAATACTTTGCATATTTGTGTTAATTTGCACAGTGTGACCTGCGGCAATGGAAATATTTGATCACTGTGACAGAAGTTGCTATGTAAAGAATAATTTTGGTTTTGAGTTAATGTTAGTCATGAAATCTATGCCATCATTTTCCCTAGAGTTTTTGTTTAAATCAGATTCATCTTCATCTTCTCAGCAGGAGTAATATGCAGACAGCTACAAAGTGCTTTTTCAGCACAGTTTTCACTCACTCCAGACAGCCAGGAGCTCTTCTGATGTTTTATTTTTCAATCGCTCGCTATATTATGCAGCCTGGTAGTTTCTAATAGGTAGGTACACCTACCACTAGTATTTCCAACTCTTGATGCTGGAAACCTAGACCTTTCTTTTCATTTCTTACATCCAGTAAAAGCTGGGTTATCTGGTATTTTTCCTATTGAAAACCTCTAGTAATAGGCATTGCTAGTATTCATTCATTCATTCAATCATATTTATTGAGCGCTTACTGTGTGCAGACCCCAGTACAATATAACAATAAACAGACACATTCCCTGCCCACAACGAATTTACAGGTTAGATTGGGGGAGATAGACATCAATAACAAAGAAATAAATTACAGATATGTACATTAGTGCTTTGGGGCTGGGAGGAGGGAAGAACAAAGGGAGCAGGTCAGGGTGACACAGGAGTAGGAGAACAGGAAAGCAGGGCTTAGTCTGGGAAGGCCTCTTAGAAGAGGTGTGCCTTCATTAAGGCTTTGAAGAGGGGGAGAGTAGTTTTCTGTCAGATTACTAGACGCTGTTTAGTGCCATTGTTCTTGTCTGTCCGTCTCCCCCGATTAGACTGTAAGCCCGTCAAACGGCAGGGACTGTCTCTATCTGTTGCCGACTTGTTCATCCCAAGCGCTTAGTACAGTGCTCTGCACATAGTAAGCGCTCAATAAATACTATTGAATGAATGAATGAATGAATTTCAGGAGGGAGGGCAATCCAGGCCAGAGGCAGGGTTTGGGTGAGGGGTCAGCGGTGAGATAGGTGAGATCAAGGTACAGTGAGAAGGTTAACATTAGAGGAGCGAAGTGTGTGGGCTGGGTTGTAGAAGGAGAGTAGCAAGGTGAGATAGGAAAGGTCAAGGTGGTGGAGTGTTTTAAAGCCAATGGTGAGGAGTTTTTGTTTGATGCGAAGATGGATGGGAAATCACTAGAGTTTTTGAGGATTGGGAAGAAGTCCTGAACGTTTTTGTAGAAAAATGATCCAGGCAGCAGAGTGAAGTATGGACTCTAGTGGGGAGAGACAGGAGGTTGGGATGTCAGCAAGGAGGCTGATGCAGTAATCCAGGTGGCATAAGATGAGTGTTAGTATTAACATGGTAGCAGTTTGGATGGAGAGGAAAGGGCATATTTTAGAAATGCTGTGAAGGTGGGACTGACGGGATTTAGTGATGGATTGAATATGTGGGTTGAATGAGAGAGAGGAGTCAAGGATGCCAAGGTTATGAGCTGATAACCACTCTGTACCCAGCACTGAGCAATTTTGACATGCTACAGCAAGCAGAAGATGTTTACAATGGTCAGGGACATACTTGAGTGTTTTGTGAGCTCCCCTCTAAACTGTGAGCTTGTTTCTTTTTCTGGTATTTGTTAAGCACTTACTATGTACCAGGCACTGTACTAAGCACTGGGGTAGATACAAACTAATCAGGTTGTACATAGTCCATGTCCCACTTGGAGCTCACAGTATCAATCCACATTTTACAGATGTGGTAACTGAACCACAGAGAAGAGAAGTTAAGTAGCAAGCAAACAATCATATTTATTGAGAGTTTAATATATGCAGGGCACTGTTCTAAGTGCTTGGGAGAGTACAATACAACAGAATTAGCAGACACATTCCCTTCTCATAATGAGCTTACAGTCTAGAAGGGGAGACATACATTAATGTGAGTAAATAATTTGTAATAAATAATTTGATAATAATGATAATGATATTTGTTAAGAACTTACTATGTGCCAAGCACTGTACTAACTGCTGGGGTAGACACATGTGGGTCTAACAGTCTTTATCCCCATTTGTACAGATGAGGTAACTGAGGCACAGAGAAGTTAAGTGATTTGCCCAAAGATTAGATTAGAACCCACGACCTCTGACTCCCAAGCCCGAGCTCTTGCCACTAGACTATGCTGCTTCTTGATGATATGTACATCAAGATGATGATCTGCTTGATGATATGTACATAAGTGCTGTGGGATTGGGGGTGTGGTAAATAGCAAATGTCCGAATTTCACAGATTGAAGTGCATAGATGATGCAGAAGGTTGAGTGAGCCAGGGAAAAGAGGGTTTAATGGGGGGAAGGCTAGTAATGCTTTGAAGGTGGAGAGAGTGGTGGTCTGGCATATATCGTAGGGGAAGGAGTTCTGGGCTAGGGGGAGGACATGGGAAAGGGGTTGGCAGTGAGATAGATGAGATTGGGGCACAGTGAATAAACTGGAGCTAGAGGAGTGGAGTCTGTGTGCTGGGATGTAGTAGGAGATTAGTGAGGTGAGGTAGGATGAGACAAGCTGATTGAGTACTTTAAAGCCAATGGTACAGAGTTTCTGTTTGATGCGGAGGTCGGTGGGCAGTCATTGTAGGTTCTTGAAGAGCCGGAAGACATAAACTGAACATTTTTGTTGATAATTGTGCAGCAGAGTCATGTATGGATTGGAGTTGGGAGAGACAGCAGGCTGGGAGGTCAGCGAGGAATCAGATGCAATAGTGAAGGCAGGAGAGGATAAGTGCTTGGATCAGCATGGGAGCAGTTTGGATGGATAAAATTGGGATTTTAGCAACGTTGTGAAGATGGAACCGACTTGCCCAAGGTCACACAGCAGACAAGTGGCAGAGACTGGATTCATAATAATAATAATAATGATAATAATAATTATGGTATTTATTAAGTGCTTACTATGTGACGAGCACTGTTCTAAGTGCTGGGGTAGATACAAGGTAAGCAGGTTGTCCCACATGGGGGTCACAGTCTTAATCCCATTTTACAAATGAGGTCACTGAGGCCCAGAGAAGTTAAGTGGCTTGCACAAGGTCACACAGCAGACACATGCAGAGTTGGGATTAGAACCCAGGTCCTTCTGACTCCCAGGCCCGTACTCCTTCCACTAGGCCATGTTACTTCTGATGCTGTGTCTACCAACTCTGTTGTATTGTACTCTCCAAAGTGCTTAGTGCAGTGTTCTGCACACAGTAAGCATTCAATAAATGCCACAGATTGATTGACTGTTTTTCTCATCTCTTTCCTCCACTGTCTTCTCACCTCTCTAATCCTCCCCTCTACCCTACCCTCCTCCTGACTCCCCCCTCAACCATGTCCCTCGCCTCTCTTCAACTACCTCCTCTCCTCAATTCTCATTTCCCTGCCCCCCACAACCCTCTATCATCAAGGTGTATGAACTCCTTTGTAACAGCGTAAAGTTTCCCCCGGAATCTTGGACAATTTTAGGCAGTCCTGGATAGGCAGGCAGTGAGAAGTTCTATTACTCTGATTAGCAAATAAGCCTTCCTTTAACAACCATTTCAGCCAGCTAGTGATGTGACTGGATTTCTAGGGGCCACATCCCCACAGTCTCGGAATCAAGCCAAGTCGGACACTATACCCCCCCACATACATCAATTTAATGCTGCTCTATTTACTTGAGCTCACCCAGTAGATGTGTGCATCTGAAAAGTATCCATCGGCAAGTTAGAACTGATTCAGAGCGTAAGGTTATGGGGTTAACTCAGTGACAGGTAACAATTGAAGTAACTCGATTCAGAAAAATAGCATATTGATTTTTCTGAGTTTGTGGGAATTTTTTCTACTGTGTAAAACTGGGTAGACTTGTCATGAGAAAGTCCAGAGATGTAATTTTGTGAGAAATGATAGGGTTGAGCTATTGGTGTGAATTAATGAGCTTCCTTATTAGGTTCACCAATTAGTCTAAATTCTTCCTCATTATAGGCATTTTCCAGAGTGTGAACATTTTTCCATTTAAAACCCCCAAATTGTCTTATTGAGTGTTTGTTGTGTCTTCCTGCAAATAAGCAGCTGTGAAAGCAGCTTGTACATCTTTCAATTGACTAACTCATATGGCATATAAAATGTGTTTGCTTAAAGGAAAACCAAACTTCACCTCTGGG
The DNA here is from genome assembly GCF_004115215.2 of Ornithorhynchus anatinus. Taxonomy (NCBI): domain Eukaryota; kingdom Metazoa; phylum Chordata; class Mammalia; order Monotremata; family Ornithorhynchidae; genus Ornithorhynchus; species Ornithorhynchus anatinus. The sequence goes on from NC_041749.1 coordinate 101,992,587, forward strand.
TCTAAGAATAAGCTACAGATTCAAAATTACTAGGTGATGGATTAGTTTGGTGCTCCTACACATATCAGGAAAATTTTTGTCAGGATGGAAATTTTATTTTTTTCTTGCCTAGTTATATGCAATCTGTTAAGAGAATACTGAGGTAACATGATCTTGGATCCACAAATCCAGTCTTTGGAGGTTTCTAAGCTTCTGTGAATTTAACATAGAAGAAACTCTATATGACAGTCTAAAGGATGACTAATAATAATGATAAAGAGGGTAATTATTAAATGCCTATCATGTGCAAAACCACTTTTCTAAGCACTGGGGTAGGTACAAAATACTCTGATCAAACACATATTCAATCAATCACCAAATCCTGTTTGTTCTATCTTCACATCATCTCTAAAATCCACCCTTTCCTCTCCATCCAAACTGCTGCCACTCTGATCCAAACACTGGACTACTGCATCAACCTCCCTGCTGACCTTCCTACATCCTGCCTTTTCCCACACCAGTTCTTACTTCATTCTGCTGCCTCGATCATTTTTCTAAAAAAATGTTCAGTTCAAACTAGAGAAGCAGCATGGCTCAGTGGAAAGAGCCAGGGCTTGGGAGTCAGAGTTCATGGGTTTGAATCCTGGCTCTGCCACTTGTCAGTTGTGTGACTGTGGGCAAGTCACTTAACTTCTCTGGGCCTCAGTTCCCTCATCTGTAAAATGGGGATTAACTGTGAGCCTCATGTGGGACAACCTGATTACCCTGTATCTACCCCAGTGCTTAGAACAGTGCTCTGCACATAGTAAGCACTTAACAAATACCAACATTATTATTATCTGTCAGTAAGTCAGTCTATTTATTGAGGGCTTACTGTGTGCAGAGCAATGTACTAAGTGATTAGGAGAGTACATACAGTACAATAATTAACAGACACATTCCTACAAGGAGCTTATCAGCCCATTCCTCAGGAACCTCCAGCTGTTGCACATCCATTTCCACATCAAACAGAAACTTCTTAGCATAGTCTTTCAAACACTCAATCAGCTCACCCACTCCTACCTCACCTCAGTGTTCTCCTAATACAACCCAGCTTGTACACTTTGCTCCTCTAATGCCAACCTACTCACTGTACCTCATTTTGATCTGTCTCACCACCAACCTCTCGCCCACATCCTACCTCTGGAATGCTCTCCCTCTTCATATCTGACAGATGATCACTCTCCCCCACTTCAAAGCCTTAGTGAAGGCACAGGTCCTACAAGAGGCCTCCCTAACTAAACCCTCATTCAATAGTATTTACTGAGCGCTTACTATGTGCAGAGCATTGTACTAAGCCCTTGGAATGAACAAGTCGGCAACAGGTAGAGACAGTCCCTGCCGTTTGACAGGCTTACAGTCTAATCGGGGGAGACAGACAGACAAGAACAATGGCAATAAATAGAGTCAAGGGGAAGAACATCTCGTAAAAACAATGGCGATGTACATTTCATTAACAAAATAAATAGGGTAATGAAAATATATACAGTTGAGCGGACGAATACAGTGCTGAGGGGATGGGAAGGGAGAGGGGGAGGAGCAGAGGGAAATGGGGGGAAAAGAGGGTTAAGCTGCGGAGAGGTGAAGGGGGGGTGGTAGAGGGAGAAGAGGAGCTCAGTCTGGGAAGGCCTCTTGGAGGAGGTGAGTTTTAAGTAGGGTTTTGAAGAGGGGAAGAGAATCAGTTTGGCGGAGGTGAGGAGGGAGGGTGTTCCGGGACCGCGGGAGGAGGTGGCCCAGGTGTCGACGGCGGGATAGGCGAGACCGAGGGATGGTGAGGAGGTGGGCGGCAGAGGAGCGGAGCATGCGGGGTGGGCGGTAGAAAGAGAGAAGGGAGGAGAGGTAGGAAGGGGCAAGGTGATGGAGAGCCTTGAGGCCTAGAGTGAGGAGTTTCTGTTTGGAGCGGAGGTTGATAGGCAACCACTGGAGTTGTTTAAGAAGGGGAGTGACATGCCCAGATCGTTTCTGCAGAAAGATGAGCCAGGCAGCGGAGTGAAGAATAGACTGGAGCGGGGCGAGAGAGGAGGAAGGGAGGTCAGAGAGAAGGCTGACACAGTAGTCTAGCCGGGATATAACGAGAGCCCATAGCAGTAAGGTAGCCGTTTGGGTGGAGCGGAAAGGGCGGATCTTGGCGATATTGTAAAGGTGAAACCGGCAGGTCTTGGTAACGGATAGGATGTGTGGGGTGAACGAGAGAGATGAGTCAAGGATGACACCGAGATTGCGGGCCTGAGAGACGGGAAGGATGGTCGTGCCATCCACGGTGATAGAGAAGTCTGGGAGAGGACCGGGTTTGGGAGGGAAGATGAGGAGCTCAGTCTTGCTCATGTTGAGTTTGAGGTGGCGGGCCGACATCCAGGTGGAGACGACCCGGAGGCAGGAGGAGATGTGAGCCTGAAGGGAGGGGGAGAGGACAGGGGCGGAGATGTAGATCTGCGTGTCATCTGCGTAGAGATGGAAGTCAAAGCCGTGAGAGCGAATGAGTTCACCAAGGGAGTGAGTGTAAATGGAGAACAGAAGAGGGCCAAGAACTGACCCTTGAGGAACTCCAACAATTAAAGGATGGGAGGGGGAGGAGGCGCCAGCGAAGGAGACCGAGAATGACGGGCCAGAGATGTAAGAGGAGAACCAGGAGAGGACGGAGTCCGTGAAGCCAAGGTATGGAGGTAAGGTATGGAGGAGGAGGGGATGGTCGACAGTATCAAAGGCAGCAGAGAGGTCAAGGAGGATTAGAATGGAGTAGGAGCCATTGGATTTAGCAAGAAGGAGGTCACGGGTGACCTTAGAGAGAGCAGTCTGGGTAGAGTGGAGGGGACAGAAGCCAGATTGGAGGGGGTCTAGGAGAGAATGGGAGTTAAGGAATTCCAAGCATCGATTGTAGACGACTCGTTCTAGGATTTTGGAAAGGAAGGGTAGTGGGAGATAGGGTGATAACTGGAGGGGGAAGTGGGGTCAAGAGCGGGTTTTTTTTAGGATGGGGGAGACGTGGGCATGTTTGAAGGCAGAGGGGAAGGAGCCATTGGAGATTGAATGGTTAAAAATAGAAGTTAAGGAAGGGAGGAGGGCAGGGGCGATGGTTTTAATAAGGTGAGAGGGAATGGGGTCCGAGGCGCAGGTGGAGGGGGTGGCACTTGCGAGGAGCGAGGAGATCTCTTCTGAGGATACTGCAGGGAAGGATGGAAAAGTAGGGGAGAGGGTTGGTGGGGGGGAGGGGAGAGACGGAGGGGTGACTTTGGGGAGCTCAGACCTGATTGTGTTGATTTTCGTGAGGAAATAGGTGGCCAGATCATTGGGGGTGAGAGATGGGGGAGGGGGAGGAACAGGGGGCCTAAGGAGAGAGTTAAAGGTCCGGAACAATCGGCGGGGGTGATGGGCATGGGTGTCGATGAGGGAGGAGAAGAAGTTTTGCCTGGCAGAGGAGAGGGCAGAGTTAAGGCAGGAAAGGATAAATTTGAAGTGTGTGAGGTCGGCTTGGTGCTTGGACTTTCGCCAGCAGCGCTCAGCAGCTCGAGCATAGGAGCGTAGGAGGCGGACGGAGGAGGTGATCCAGGGCTGTGGGTTAGTGGAGCGAGAGCGGCAGAGGGAAAGGGGGGCGAGAGAGTCGAGATGAGTAGAGAGGGTGGAGTTGAGAGCGGAGACCTGATTGTCGAGAGTGGGAAGTGAGGACAGGGCAGCAAGGTGAGGAGAGATGCTTTTGGAAAGACGGGTGGGATCGAGAGAGCGGAGGTCTCTGTGGGGCAGTAGCGAAGATTTGCAGGGGGAGGGAGTGTGAGAGATGAGGCAGCTGAGAAGGTTATGGTCAGAGAGAGGGATTTCAGAGTCGGTGAGGGAGGAGATAGTGCAGCGGTAGGAGATCAAGAGATCGAGGGTGTGACCGAGTCGGTGAGTGGGCGCGGTATGGTGGAGGAGGAGGTCGGCAGAGTCGAGGAGGGATAGCAGGCGGGCGGCAGAGGAGTCGTCGGGTACATCCATATGGATGTTGAAGTCTCCGAGGATCAGAGTGGGCAGAGAGAAGGAGAGAAGGAAAGTGAGAAAGGGGTCAAGGTGGTTGAAGAAGTCGGAGGTGGGACCAGGAAGGCGGTAGATGACAGCGACAAGTATCTGGAGGGGGTGGTAGAGGCGAATGATATGGGCTTCGAAGGAGGGGAAGGAGAGGGAGGGGGGAGGAGGGATAGTGCGGAAGCGGCAACGGGGCGAGAGGAGGAAGCCAACGCCTCCTCCCTTACCAGTGAGTCTGGGGGAGTGGGAGAAGGAGAGGCCTCCGCTGGAGAGAGCGGCGGCCGAGACCGTGTCTTCAGGAGAGAGCCACGTTTCCGAAAGGGCGAGGAGGAGGAGAGAGCGGGAGAGGAAAAGGTCATGGACGAAAAGTAGCTTACCTGTAATAGAGCGGGGGTTCCAGAGGCCACACTTGAAAGTAGCTGTGGGTGCAAGGGGGGGAGGGGGAAAGGGCGGGGGGAGGGGAGGGTTTGGATGGGAAGGAGGTGGCGGGGCCCTGGACAGGGAGAGGGGGATGAGGGGTAGCGGTGGGACAGGATGACTGGGATGGGGCGTGGGTGGGGAAGAGAGAAGGGGGGAGGGGGTGAGGAGGGGGTTTGGTGGGGGGAAGAGTAGGGGGAGGGGGAAGAGGGGTAGCGCTGGTAAAGTGGGGTTCTAGGGCGGGGGAGGGGAGGGGGGAGGAGACAGAGGAGAGAGCGGGAAAGAGCTGAGCGAGAGAGGGGAAAGGGAAGGGGAAGGGGAGGATAGGAAGGGGCGGGAGGGAGGAGGGGGGGAGGAGGGACATGGCGAGGCCAGAGAGGTGGGTGACAGCACTGACAACAATAAACAGTAACAAATGAAATCGGTAATATAGCAACATGATACAGTATGATACAATACAGTAGTGTTAATATAGCAACATGATACAGTATGATACAATACAGTAGTGTTAATAAACGGGCGATGACCAGGGTTGGAGGTAGGCTCGATTAAGGGGCAACCTGATCAAACTCAAAGTCAGGCGGCTGGTGAGGCCAGAGAGGTGGATGGCAGCACTGATGACAATCAACAATAACAAGCGAAATCGCTAATATAGCAACATGGTACAGTAAGACACAATACAATAGTGTTAATAAGCAGGCGATGACCGGGGTCGGGGGACGACCCGACCCTCCCCGATCAGACTCAAAGTCAAGCGGCTAGTGGCCGAGAGAGTCCCAGAGCTCATGACCAAATGTCCTTGTGGCGGCCGGCGGGGGGGGGGGGGTGCCTGAGGTTGTCCGGGATGGGTTGCGGCCGTAGGCGGCAGCTAAGGTACTGTAATACGGTGAGAACAAGGACATCGTTGCCCGGGTCGGGGGCGGGGGGGATGAATCACCTCAAGGGGGAAGAGGGAGTGAGGCCTTCCCAAAATGGCCGCCTCAGGCGGAGTGGGGGGGCGGTTGGGGAGCACAATGTCCCCGGGCCCGAGCAGGGGGACACAATGTCCCCAGAGGACACAATGTCCCTAGGGCCGAGCAGGGGAGCACAATGTCCCCAGGCCCGACCGGGGGCGGGGGGGGGGGGGGGCGGGGTGTGGAATGGGAGCTGGTGGCTGGGGCTCTGTGGGGGCGAAGATCCTTAGTGTCGGAGTTCTCCTCATTTCCTCTTCTCCAACTCCCTTCTATGCTGCCCTTGCACTTAGATTTCCACCCTTTATTCACCCCTCCCTCAGCCCCACAGTACTTAACTTACATATCTGTAATTTATTTATATTAATGTCTGTCTCCCCCTCTAGACTGTAAACTGGTTATGGGCAGGGAATGTGTCTACTATTGTATTCATTCATTCATTCATTCAATAGTATTTATTGAGCACTTACTGTGTGCAGAGCACTGTACTAAGCGCTTGGAATGTACCAATTTGGCCACAGATAGAGACAATCCCTGCCCAACAACGGGCTCACAGTCTAAAAGGGGGAGACAGACAACAAAACAAAACAGGTAGTCATGCATCAACACCATCAAAATAGACAAAAAGAATCATAGATATATACACATCATTAATAAAATAGAGTAATAAATAATATATGCAAATATACACAAGTTCTGTGGGAGTATTGTATGCTCCCAAGTGTTTAGTACAGTGTTCAGCACACAGTAAGATCTCAATTAATACAATTGATTGATTGATTGATTGATTGATGGTAGAGCAGGAATCCTATCCTCATTTTACAGATTATAAAATGGTCATGGGTGGGCGGGGGGGCGGGCAGAGAGAGATAGAGATCCTCCATGCTTTTCTGTTCCTCCACTTCAGCAAGAGAAAGCTACATGGCCCATTGGAAAAGACCTTGTGTTTGGGAATAAAGAGACCCAGGTTCTCATCCCAGCTCTGCCATTCACCTGCTGTGTGACCTTGGGCAATTCACTTAACCTCTCTGGGTCTCCTTTTACAGATTAGAAAATTGAGGCATCTAGAGATTAACTGAATTACACAAGGTCATATAGTAGATGAGTGGCAGAGCTGGGACTAGAATTTAGGTCCCTTGATTCCCAAACCCGGGGTCTTTTCTACTGGGCCATGTAGCTTTCTCTTGCTGAAGTGGAAGAAAAGTATAGAGGATTAATTTCTCTCTCTCTTTCTCTCTCTCTCTCTCTCTTTCTGTCTCTCTCTCTCCCCTCCCCCTCCCCCTTCATAATGGCAAGAAATGGTTCCCCAAGTATCTTCCCTTTCATGGCACAACTTTAGTACCAAATATCCTCAATTCCCAGCTGAAACCACAATCCGCTAAATTAAGTAGCACTTTTGAAAAAGAATGTTGTGATAATCATGAAATGTAATCCTGTATCAGGCAGTTGTAACCTTCTCAATCAGTAGCCTTTTCTTACCTAATTATATGATTCTAAGAAAGTCTAATGAGGTGCTGTCAGATTTACATTCGAATTATTTTATGTTGCCATGGTAGCCATGGTGATGATATATAAATGGTCAAAATGCCAAAGAACTGGAGAAATGTCACAATTACACCCACAGCTACTCTTAGCATAGGTATTCAGTCAGCATTTTTTAATTCCCTCTGGGGATATATAAAATGGAATTCAGTTGGGTAAAGTAAAATGGAAACTCTTTAAGACATACTGTACTGTTAATCTTTATTTTTCTGTATTAATCCTGAAACAACTACAGATACATTTGCTCATTATGACTGAATTGTTCAGATATAGCTAGTTAACTTTAAAAAGCACCTTCTCATATGCACTGTTTTATGAAAATTTTTAGCTGAATTGTATTTTAATTGCTTTTCCAGAGTTTCCCTAAAGGTGGCTCATAAATAAAATTGGTTTTCTCTGTACACTTATTTTTTTAATATGGAAATTGTTTGTTATTTTTGAAATCTGTAGGGATTCATTGCTTGGAAGGAGTTTGTAGAAGTTAATCTATTGTGTAGTGTATTAATTTGCACAGATCACTGTACTGAGCACTTTGGAAAGTACAATAGAGTTGAAGACACGATCTCCATCTTTAAAGTGCTAAAATAAATTACAGGTACAGAGAAAAAACTGAGTTTAAAGATAGGTATATAAGTGTAACCTGGTGGAGAGAGAGGTAGTTAAAACTAGTGCTGGCAATAAGGAGGTAAATGGGGTGGAGAGAGAAGAGATTAATTGGGGAAGCTTCTGGGTGGAGGTATGATTTCTGAAGATCCTTGAAGACATGAGAGCAGTACTCATTGTATATGAAGGTGCAGAGTGTTCCAGAAAGAAGGGCGGGTGTGGGCAAGAAGTTGACAGAGGGAGAGAAAAGAACAAGGGACACTGAGGTGATTGGCTTGAGAAGAGTGAAGCAGGTGAGCTAGGAATAAGGGAAGAAGTTGCTTAAGTGCCTTTCAACCAATGGTCAGTAGCTTCTACTTGATGTAGAGAGGAATGGAAAACCATTGGAAGATTTGGGGATTTAGAAGTGGGGAGACGTGCACAAAACAGTGCTTTAGAAAAATAATCTGGGCTGCATAGTGAAGTATGCACTGGAGAGGGGAGTGAGGGGAGGCAAGAAAGTCAGTGAAGAGGTTGATGCAGTAGTTAAGTTAGCATATGCCAAGTGCTTCATTCATTCAATAGTATTTATTGAGCGCTTACTATGTGCAGAGCACTGTACTAAGCGCTTGGGATGAACAAGTCGGCAACAGATAGAGACAGTCCCTGCCGTTTGACGGGCTTACAGTCTAATCGGGGGAGACGGACAGACAAGAACAATGGCACTAAACAGCGTCAAGGGGAAGAACATCTCGTAAAAACAATGGCAACTAAATAGAATCAAGGCGATGTACAATTCATTAACAAAATAAATAGGGTAACGAAAATATATACAGTTGAGCGGACGGGTACAGTGCTGTGGGGATGGGAAGGGAGAGGTGGAGGAGCAGAGGGAAAAGGGGAAAATGAGGCTTTAGCTGCGGAGAGGTAAAGGGGGGATGGCAGAGGGAGTAGAGGGGGAAGAGGAGCTCAGTCTGGGAAGGCCTCTTGGAGGAGGTGATTTTTAAGTAAGGTTTTGAAGAGGGAAAGAGAATCAGTTTGGCGGAGGTGAGGAGGGAGGGCGTTCCAGGACCGCGGGAGGACGTGACCCAGGGGTCGACGGCGGGATAGGCGAGACCGAGGGACGGCGAGGAGGTGGGCGGCAGAGGAGCGGAGCGTGCGGGGTGGGCGGTAGAAAGAGAGAAGGGAGGAGAGGTAGGAAGGGGCAAGGTGATGGAGAGCCTTGAAGCCTAGAGTGAGGAGTTTTTGTTTGGAGCGGAGGTCGATAGGCAACCACTGGAGTTGTTTAAGAAGGGGAGTGACATGCCCAGATCGTTTCTGCAGGAAGATGAGCCGGGCAGCGGAGTGAAGAATAGACCGGAGCGGGGCGAGAGAGGAGGAAGGGAGGTCAGAGAGAAGGCTGACACAGTAGTCTAGCCGGGATATAACGAGAGCCCGTAATAGTAAGGTAGCCGTTTGGGTGGAGAGGAAAGGGCGGATCTTGGCGATATTGTGGAGGTGAAACCGGCAGGTCTTGGTAACGGATAGGATGTGTGGGGTGAACGAGAGGGACGAGTCAAGGATGACACCGAGATTGCGGGCCTGCGGGACGGGAAGGATGGTCGTGCCATCCACGGTGATGGAGAAGTCTGGGAGCGGACCGGGCTTGGGAGGGAAGATGAGGAGCTCAGTCTTGCTCATGTTGAGTTTTAGGTGGCGGGCAGACATCCAGGTGGAGACGTCCCGGAGGCAGGAGGAGATGCGAGCCTGAAGGGAGGGGGAGAGGACAGGGGCGGAGATGTAGATCTGCGTGTCATCTGCGTAGAGATGGTAGTCAAAGCCGTGAGAGCGAATGAGTTCACCGAGGGAGTGAGTGTAAATGGAGAACAGAAGAGGGCCAAGAACTGACCCTTGAGGAACTCCAACAGTTAAAGGATGGGAGGGGGAGGAGGCTCCAGCGTAGGAGACCGAGAATGATCGGCCAGAGAGGTAAGAGGAGAACCAGGAGAGGACAGAGTCCGTGAAGCCAAGGTGAGATAAGGTACGGAGGAGGAGGGGATGGTCGACAGTGTCAAAGGCAGCAGAGAGGTCAAGGAGGATCAGAATGGAGTAGGAGCCATTGGATTTGGCAAGAAGGAGGTCATGGGTGACCTTAGAGAGAGCAGTCTCGGTAGAGTGGAGGGGACGGAAGCCAGATTGGAGGGGGTCTAGGAGAGAATGGGAGTTAAGGAATTCTAGGCATCGATTGTAGACGACTCGTTCTAAGATTTTGGAAAGGAAGGGTAGTAGGGAGATAGGACGATAACTGGAGGGGGAAGTGGGGTCAAGAGCGGGTTTTTTTTAGGATGGGGAGACGTGGGCGTGTTTGAAGGCAGAGGGGAAGGAGCCCTTGGAGATTGAGTGGTTAAAAATAGAAGTTAAGGAAGGGAGGAGGGCAGGGGCGATGGTTTTAAGAAGGTGAGAGGGAATGGGGTCCGAGGCGCAGGTGGAGGGGGTGGCACTTGCGAGGAGGGAGGAGATCTCTGAGGATACTGCAGGGAAGGATGGGAAAGTAGGGGAGGGGGTTGTTGGGGGGGGAGGGGAGAGGCGGAGGGGTGACTTTGGGGAGCTCAGACCTGATCGTGTTGATTTTCGTGAGGAAATAGGTGGCCAGATCATTAGGGGTGAGAGATGGGGGAGGGGGAGGAACAGGGGGCCTAAGGAGAGAGTTAAAGGTCCGGAACAATCGGCGGGGGTGACGGGCATGGGTGTCGATGAGGGAGGAGAAGAAGCTTTGCCTGGCGGAGGAGAGGGCAGAGTTAAGGCAGGAAAGGATAAATTTGAAGTGTATGAGGTCGGCTTGGTGCTTGGACTTTCGCCAGCGGCGCTCAGCAGCTCGAGCATAGGAGCGTAGGAGGCGGACGGAGGAGGTGATCCAGGGCTGTGGGTTAGTGGCGCGAGAGCGGCGGAGGGAAAGGGGGGCGAGAGAGTCGAGATGAGTAGTGAGGGTGGAGTTGAGAGCGGAGACCTGATCGTCGAGAGTGGGAAGAGAGGACAGGGCGGCAAGGTGAGGCGAGATGCTATTGGAAAGACGGATGGGATCGAGAGAGCGGAGGTCTCTGTGGGGCAGTAGCGAAGATTTGCAGGGGGAGGGAGTGTGAGAGATGAGGCAGGTGAGAAGGTTATGGTCCGAGAGAGGGATTTCAGAGTTGGTGAGTGAGGAGATAGTGCAGCGATAGGAGATGACAAGATCGAGGGTGTGACCGAGTCGGTGAGTGGGCGCGGTATGGTGGAGGAGGAGGTCGGCAGAGTCGAGGAGGGATAGCAGGCGGGCGGCAGAGGAGTCGTCGGGTACATCCGTATGGATGTTGAAGTCTCCAAGGATCAGAGTGGGCAGAGAGAAGGAGAGAAGGAAGGTGAGAAAGGGGTCAAGGTGGTTGAAGAAGTCGGAGGTGGGACCGGGAGGGCGGTAGATGACGGCGACAAGTAACTGGAGTGGGTGGTAGAGGCGAATGATATGGGCTTCGAAGGAGGGGAAGGAGAGGGAGGGGGGAGGAGGGATAGTGCGGAAGCGGCATCGGGGCGAGAGGAGGAAGCCGACGCCTCCTCCCTTACCGGTGAGTCTGGGGGAGTGGGAGAAGGAGAGGCCTCCGCCGGAGAGAGTGGCGGCGGAGACCGTGTCTTCGGGAGAGAGCCACGTTTCCGAAAGGGCGAGGAGGAGGAGAGAGCGGGAGAGGAAAAGGTCATGGATGAAAGGTAGCTTGCCTGTAACAGAGCGGGGGTTCCAGAGGCCACACTTGAAAGTAGCTGTGGGTGCAAGGGGAGGAGGGGGGGGAGGGGCGGGGGGAGGGGAGGGTTTGGATGGGAAGTAGGTGGCGGGGCCCTGGACGAGGAGAGGGGGATGAGGGGTGGCGGTGGGACAAGAGGACTGGGATGGGGCGTGGGTGGGGAAGAGAGAAGGGGGGAGGGGGTGAAGAGGGGGTTAGGTGGGGGAAGAGTAGGGGGAGGGGGACGAGGGGTAGCGCTGGTAAAGTGGGGTTCTAGGGCGGGAGAGAGGAGGGGGGAGGAGACAGAGGAGAGAGCGGGAAAGAGCTGAGCGAGAGAGGGGAAGGGGAAGGGGAAGGGGAGGATAGGAAGGGGCGGGGAGGGGGGAGGGGGGGAGGAGGGACATGGCGAGGCCAGAGAGGTGGGTGGCAGCACTGACAATAAACAGTAATAAACGAAATCGGTAATATAGCAACATGATACAATATGATACAGTACAGTGGTGCTAATATAGCAACATGATACAGTATGATACAATATCGTCGTGTTAATAAAAGGGGTGATGACCAGGGTCGGGGGTAGACTCGATTAAGGGGCGACCTGATCAAATTCAAAATCTGACGACAATAAACAATAAAAAGCGAGATCGCAAATATAGCAACATGCTACAGTAAGGCACACTACAATAGTGTTAATAAGCAGGCGATGACCAGGGTCGGGGGACGAGCCGACCCTACCCGATCAGACTCCAAGTCAAGCGGCCAGCGGCCGAGAGTGTCCCAGAGCTCATGACCAAATAACCCTGTGGCGGCGGGGGGGCCCTGAGGTTGTCCGGGGTGGGTGGCGGCCGTAGGCGGCGGCTAAGGCAAGGTAACATGGTGAGAACAAGGACGTCGTCGCCCGGGGCGGGGGCGGGAGAGATGAATCACCTCAAGAGGGAAGAGGGAGTGAGGCCTTCCCAAAATGGCCGCCTCAGGCAGAGTGGGGGCTTCCTAAAATGGCCGCCTCGGGCGGAGTGGGGGAGCGGTTGGGGAGCACAATGTCCCCGGGCCCGAGCAGGGGGACACAATGTCCCCCGAGGACACAATGTCCTTGGGGCCGAGAAGGGGAGCACAGTGTCCCCAGGATCGAGAAGGGGAGCGCAATGTCCCCGGGTCCGAGCGGGGGGGGGGGGTGGACTGGAAGCTGGTGGCTGGGGGAAGTGCTTGGCCGTCATGGCAGCAGTTTGAATGTAGAAAAAGAGGTGGATTCGGGATATGTTGTGAAGAAGGAACTGATGAAATTTGGTAAGTGACTAAATATGTAGGTTGAAGGAGAGAGAAGTGTCAAGGATAATGTTGATCAAAGTTTCTCTACCTTATAGGCTCCTAAAGCAAACATGCCCAAGAAACCTAATATTACCTACCACCAAAGAGATTAATGGGAAGTAGGGGTGAGGGGGAAAGCTGAACCTTCTGTCCCCTCTGTTATATAAATGTTCTAATAATTGTCAGTTTAGCACTAATAGTTGTTGTTGTCTTATACTGACGAGTCATGTCTGACCCACAGCGGCGCCGTAGACACATCTCTCCCAGAACACCCCATTTCCACCTGCAGTCATTCTAGTAGCATATCCATAGACTTTTCTTGGTAAAAATACGGAATTGGTTTGCCATTGCCTCCTTCCACCCAGTAAACCAGTCACTGCCCTCGACTCTCTCCCATGCCGCTACTGCCCAGCACAGATGGGTTTTGACTTGTAGCAGATTGCCATCCACTCACTAGCCCCAGCCCAAGCTAGGAATGGAATGAGTATGCCTCTGCTTGACTCTCCCTCCTGTAGTCATGACTGGAAGAGTACTGAAAACTCTCCAGGTTGACCCTGAGAGGGGACTAATAAAATTAGGTTCCTAAACTTCTCATTAACTTAAAATTTTCACCATGTTACTAGTTCAAATGTGTCTAAGAACTCTGTTTTCTCTCACCAGTTTCCTCTTTCTATGCTGGCATCTTGAAAACATGGAAGTGGGCGTGAGAGAATGAGCAAGCCATATAATAGAGCCAAAAAGAATGGCACGGTTTGGGGAGGGAGGAGTTCATTCATTCATTCATTCGTATTTATTGAGTGCTTACTGTGTGCAGAGCACTGTACTAAGTGCTTGGGAAGTACAATTTGGCCACAAATAGAGATAATCCCTTCCCAACAATGGGCTCACGGGGGGAGACAGATAACAAAAGAAAACAACTAGACAGACATCAATAGCATCACTATAAATAAATAGAAGTAGAGAAGCAACGTGGCTCAGTGGAAAGAGCCCGGGCTTGGGAGTCAGAGGTCATGGGTTCTAATCCTGGCTCCATCGCTTGTCAGCTGTGTGACCTTGGGCAAGTCACTTCACTTCTCTGGGCCTCAGTTCTCTTATCTGTAAAATGGGGATGAAGACTGTGAGCCCTACTTGGAACAACCTGATAACCTTGTATCTCCCCCCAGCACTTAGAACAGTGCTTGGCACATAGTAAGTGCTTAACAAATACCAACATTATTATATACACATCATTAATAATATCAGGGCAGATTAGTTGGGAAATCAACTTGATATTTACTGACACGGTTCTCACCTAGTTGTCTTCCTACCATTCTGGCCACTCAGTCTTAGTCATTTGTTCTTTTACCTTGCACTTCCTAATTGTGCATGATCCTCACAACTCTGTCCTGAGTCCCCTTTGCTTCTCACTTTACACTCATTCACTCAGGGAGCTCGGGCCCTCACATGGCTTCAACTAATAATCATAATAATGGTTGGTATTTGTTAAGTGCTTATTATGTGTCAATCACTGCTCTAAGCACTGAGGCATATAAAAGTTAATCAGGTTGGACACAGTGACTGTCACACATGAGGCTCATGTCTAACTAGGAGGGAGATCAGGCATTGAATTCCCATTTTACAGATGAGGAAACTGAGGCACAGAGAAGTTAAGCAACTTGACCATGGTCACACAGCAGACAAGTGACGAAGCTGAGATTAGTAGTCAGGTCCTCTGACTTCAAGCCCATGTGCTTTCCACTGGGTCATGCTGTTTCTACCACTACCACCTTTATGTAGATGACTCCCCAGTCTATCCTGTTGGCCGTGGCCTGTCAGCTGCTCTGCCATTTCACATTTCCTCTTGCCTCCGGAACATCTTCACATGGGCTTTATGCTGGCACCTCCAGCTTAAGATGTCTAAAATTGAACTAATCATCCCTCCCAAACTCCTTCTTACTCCACGGCACTACATCAGTTCTTTTCCTTTTTCTTGTCTTGTCTTTTTTTTCTTTTCTTTCCTTTCTCTCTCTTTCTTTCTTTCTTTCCTCTCTTCTCCCACTAGCATGGCTTAATGGAAGGAGCCCAGGCTTGGACATTAGAGGTCGTGGGTTCTAATGCCGCCTCTGCTGCTTGTCAGCTGTGTGACTTTGAGCAAGTCACTTAACTTCTCCGGGCTTCAATTCCCTCATCTGTAAAATGGGGATGAAGCCTGTGAGCTCTACGTGAGACACCTTGATTATCTTGTATCTACACCAGCATTTAGAACAGTGCTTGGGTACATAGTAAGCGCTTACATGGCATCATCATCATCATGCTCTTTCTTCCTCCAAAACCCACTTCACTGTGTTTTGTACTCAATTTTCCCACATCTGACCCCTTGCTTATGTCCTCCCCCTTACCTGGAACTCCCATTCCATTCTAAAGCATATCTATGTTGATATGCTGAACTGGAAACTTTCAGTCCACAAATGTAAAGTTACCAAAATTTACCGAATGAATGGTAAATGATTCAGATTCTGAGCCAAAGCTTGTCTCACTTAAATCATTCAATTCCAGTCATTGTTGGTACTGTACTATGAACTCACTCAGAAGTAGATGTTCAAATGATTTTCTATGCCTTTCCAAAGCACATGAAAAAAATTTCTGATGCAGTACCCGGATCAAGATATTTTATCAACAAATTCTCCCAGAGGCTGGGTTTCCACAGAGGAAGCATATTTTTGGTATAAATTTTCCAGTAGAAAATGCCTTTACACTCTTACATACTAATAAAAATCTCACACTCCATAGTATCACTTTAAAACCCAAAGGAGAGTAAAGTACAAGGTGATATCCCTTACCTACAAGAGATATAGGAGGGGGAGAAATCAAAGAGCTTAAGGAAAATAGATACAAATGCATAGGCCATGCAGAAGGAAGTGCTTGAACAGGGAATTAAAGGCTTAGTCAGGGAAGGCCTCTTGGAGATATGATTTTAATAAGACTTTGGAGGTGGTCTGACAGATATGGCGAGGGAAGGACTTCCAAACCAAATGGAGGGCATGGGCACAGAATTGTTATGAGACAGGCAAGGTAGAGGAACAGTGAGTAAGTCAGCGTTGGAGGAGGGAAGTGTGTGGGTTGTACTAAAGTGGGAAATCATTTAGGTAAATAAGAGGGAGAGAGCTGATTGAGTTCTTTAAAGCCAATGGAAGAAGTTTCTGTTTGATGCAGAGGTGAGTAGGCACCCACTGGAGAGTTTTGAGGAGAGGGGAGTTGTGGACTGAGCATTTGAGCATTATTTAAAAAAAATTATGGCTAGAGAGCAGAGAATGGGAGAGGAAGCTGCCATCACTCCATCCTCCTTTATCATCCATTTGAGGAAGACATATGCCTGTTTCAGATAAATCACAGGCAAGGGCTGTAGCACTTGCTCATTCTACTCCCTATTAATAAAACTGCCTGAGCCACTTTATTATGAAGGCACAGGGAATAAGGTATTTACTTGCTGCACAATTACCAAAATTGCTTCCAGTGAATACCAGTTAAACCCCAGGGCTCGAACTCAGGCAGGCTCCAATTCAGTGTTGTGGGCTCTTGGGGCAGGTCTTGAAGAAGATATCATGTAGCTTCCTTAAGCAAAAATGAAAGATATACTCCCCCTTTGTGTGTATGTGTTCTCTTGTGTGCACACATACATACACACACACACACACACACACACACCCCGCCCCCCTTCTTCCCTTGACAGTCTCTTACTCTATTCTTACTATAACCCAATTTCCTCCATGTAGGGAGAAGAGTCAGCCTCAACAATAGTGATAACAAATCCTGAAAATATTGTCTGTCAGCTGTAATCTACATGAAAAGGCATTCATAGAAGACATCATCCTCTGTCTAGGAGGGATTGGTAGAGCCGCTCTCACTGCTCCAGCCGTTGCTTCTATCGGCCCACTCAAAATCCAAACGTGCTCAGGATTGAACAAGCAATTCCTGAATTAAGCAGAGAATCACTCATAGGGTGGCAGCTACTCGTATGCACTCCTGCTCTGCTCCTCACCTCCAATCCCTAATGAGGCACATTAGCGAAATGTCACAGCGGTTGTGCTGCTGGAAAAAACTGGGGCGTGCTTTTGTACTACCCTGTACCGACCACTACATAAATGTGTCCTGTGCAAAGATGCTGGATAACATCATTGTGCTCATTCTCCTGTTCATTTTCCTCTCTCCCTGCCCTTCATCCCTATTAAATCCTCCCAAACATCCCTAGGCAAATTTAAGATAGACTGTTCTTCACCTCTGCTAGGGCAGAATTGGGCAGCAGCAGCATCACAATAATCTGAAATCACTATTAGGAGTGAGCCCAACTTTCTCCTTCTCTGAAACTAGTTTCCTGGGGTTTGAAAATAGGCATATGGAATTCAAGAAACAATGACACTCCCCCCCAAAAATAAAAGGTCTCAGGATTTACATAACTATTGTATAACTTTAGGAACAACTTCTGTTTTTGGAATACTTAGAATTTGACTTTCAGCCAGCACACACTCAGTATTAATTATTAAGATCCCTAGGGAAGCTCATTCTAAGCTCCATTGCTTAACTCATTAAGTTCTTGAACTTGTGGGGAAAAAAAACCCCAAAAAGTTTTTGTGTGTTCAACTCCTCATCCCTGGAAGAAAATGCATCTTTGCCATCCTTCCGGCTCTATGAGAACCTGCTCTGGGATACTCATTTCCCCAATCTACTGAGGACAAATTACTCAGGACAAATGGAATGATACTTTTTAAAAATTAGGTTCGTTTAGACAAAGTCACTTTAAAAAAAAATAATGTTAGATAAGTGCCAAGAGTTGTCAGCTTTGATTTCAGCGTCAATTTTGTTGCTCATTGGAATGTTATAGTATCCTAGGCCAGAAGAGATCATTGCATCATTATGTATATATCTATAATTCTCTTTCTCTATTTTGATGGTATTAATGCCT
Organism: Ornithorhynchus anatinus; assembly: GCF_004115215.2. Lineage (NCBI taxonomy): Eukaryota > Metazoa > Chordata > Mammalia > Monotremata > Ornithorhynchidae > Ornithorhynchus > Ornithorhynchus anatinus. Next base: position 102,010,061 of record NC_041749.1, read on the forward strand.
GTCTACTTGTTTTGTTTTGTTGTCTGTCTCCCCCTTCTAGACTGTGAGCCCGTTGTTGGTTAGGGATTGTCTCTATCTGTTGCCAAATTGTACTTTCCAAGCGCTTAGTACAATACTCTGCACACAGTAGGCACTCAATAAATATGATTGAATGAATGAATGAATGAATTGCATATATCTCACTGCTCTGAGTAGAGCTGGAAAATGAGACAACTGCCCTTTTCTTTATATTCTTCATATAGTAAAGGAGGAGATTCTACATAGTCTTTTGATAATAAACCACAAAGCCTTACAACCTTTAAGCCATCTCTCCTCAGAGAATATGTTCAGTAGCTTGAATTAGTGGAATACAAAGGGTGTTTTCAAACCAAAATGGTTCCATACTGTTGATTTGGGTGTCTTAGGCAGTCTGGAAGACCAGGGAAGAGTGTCTGGGGTAAGGTTTGCTAATAATATTGATCATGGAAGGTAACAGTGGATGGGAGTAGCAGGAGGCTGAATGGCTCTTTGTATTTTATGGTATTTGTTAAGCACTAACTGTGTTCAAACTAATTATCTTGTATCTTGTCTTATGCTGTCGAGTCATCTCCGACCCATAGTGACAACATAGATACATCACCTCCAGAGCACCCCACCTCCATCTGCAATCATTCTGGTAGTGTATCCATGGAGTTTTCTTGATAAAAATATAGAATTGCTTTGCCATTGCCTCCTTCCACGTAGTAAGCTTGAGTCTCCGCCCTCAACTCTCTCCCATGCCACTGCTGCCCAGCTCAGGTGAGTTTGGACTTGTAGCAGATTGCCTTCCACTCACTAGCCACTGCCCAAGCTAAGAATGGAATTGACTCTGCTTGACTCTCCCTCCCATAGTCAAGACCGGTAGAGTCCCAGAAACTCTCCAGGTGCAACCCTGAAAGGGCCATCTTGTATCTACCCTAGTGCTTAGTACAGTGGCTGGCACAGAACCCTAACCCTAACCCTAATAAGTCCCGGTTCCACATAGAGGGCTCACAGTCTGAATCTCCATTTCCAGATGAAGTAACTGAGGTACAGATAAGTTAACTGACATGCCCATGGTCACATAGCAGACAAGAGTCAAGTTATCTTACTCCCAGGCCCATGTTCTTTCTAATAGGCCATGCTGCTTCTTTTTTAAAGGCACCCTTCTTCCCCTGTCGTTCTTAACTTGGGTGTTTGCTCTTCTCTGTAATTGTAGACATTTACTGAGTACCTACTATATATTTTTCACCTTCCTCTGCATACATTCTTACAGACAAAAATTCTTGCTTCAATTTAAGCAAACAGATTTAATGCAAAATGAAATTCATGTCTATTCAGGCTGGGAATTGAAAAGTCAGTGAGTTAAGGTTATGTCTTGAATTTCCAAGGCTATACTTCTTTGTCCTCACCATATAAATTTATTTGTCCCAAACTTCACCTGGACCATCTTTTCTCCAGTACAGTTACAGTCAGCGAAAGATCCAGAAGAATCTACATGAAAGGTAACCTTCAGTATCTGTCCATGACTGTTCTTTACCTGTGTGGCATCCACTTAAAAGGAGAAAGGAGAAAAAGCCACATGTGAAGGCAAGAACTGGAGAAAATGGAGCGGGAAAGTCAAGTGAGATGTTACAACATGAGGAACCAGAAGGTGCAAAATAGTGATCAAGGGAATAAAGAAGGCTCCAGAGGAATAATACTAATAATGATGGCATTTGTTAGGTACTTACTATGTGTCAAGTACTATTCTAAGCGCTGGGGTAGATGCAAGGTAATTAGGTTGTCCCACATGGGGCTCACGGTCATAATCCCCATTTTACAGAGAAGTTAAATCACTTGCCTAAGGTTACATAACAGACAAGTGGCGGATCCAGGATTAGAACCCACTAATTAGAACTGCCAAGCTTGTGCTCTTACCACTAGACCACGCTGCTGAGAAAAAGTTAAGAACTCAGACTTAAGGCTGAGACAGGACCTGATTAAAGTGTACAGAAATCAGATCACCCTTTAAGAGTAATTCACTGCTGGTTTTGTGGGGATGATTGTTGTGAATAGGTTTCATTGAATGTACCCCATTATTTCTTCCCTTGTTTGTCCATCATCAGCTCCCCACCTTTTAGATTGTGGGCATCTCATAGGGTTGGTACCACACTGAGTACAAAGTGCTTCACAAATGTCATAAATCATCATGAATATACTTGATATATAATCTATACATATCTATCTATACATATATAGATATTTGCATATATATATAGTTGTCCTTCATGTTCATAGATGATAATATGGGTACAAGTGTGATTGAAAAGTTCAATGCAAGATTACCAGTCCTGCCACAGTACGTTCATACAAAGATTGCCTCATTTTGTTCTGACAAGTTTCCTGTTTGCAGCACCTGGTGCAGTTTTCATTTCTGCCTTGGTTGTAGAATCTTCTTGAAGAATCTACATATGCAAGAGTCGTCTGTCTGCTACAGCTGTCTTTCATCTTTCCACTGATATACTGCATTTTCTGGGTCTGCACCTGACTTCATCCTTAAATCATTTCCTCTCTCCCCTTTGCTTCATCAGTCCTCTTCAGATCACTTTACAGCAGCTGTTTGGGTACTTACTGTTATCCATTCTTCTCAAATATCCCACCCAGTAGAACAGAGTGGAGGTGAGTGCAGCATCAATGCTTGTAATCTAATGTAGTAAATTGAATGCTCGGTTTTTGGTGGTTGTGATCTGGTCCTGCCACGTGACACTGAGCGGGGGACCCAAGTGACATATTGGAACTGTTCAAAGAGTGGACTTTATTATTATTATTATTCTGTATGACTGGGAGACCCTCAACTCCAAGAAGCAGATACTCTCACTGGAACTGGATGACATTACAGTTCAAAACAGACAAGAGGAAACCTTTCTTCTGACACAGCTGGTAAACATAGAATTCATCACCTTGGGAAGTTGCATAGGCAAAAGAAAATCAGCAGTTGCAAGCAGAGTTTCATAGATTTATGGGAAAAAGTGTTTACTAGATAGTGAGTTATGGAGGTAGAAGGAAAGTTCAGAATGTTAAATAATCCATCCCTAAAAAGGAGGAGCAATATGGAGTGCCTCTGTCCATGCCAGTTAGAAGGGAACCTAACCCCATCCCTTCTTCACCTCTCAAGAGTTAGTACCAGAATTGTTTGGAAGTGATTTCAGATGCAGTAATGCCATTTCTTATGCTTCTATGTTGCGAGAAAGAAGAAGGAGGGTAGGTAGAACAAAACTTGAGTCTTTGGGGGAAAGATAGGGAGGAGGTGGCAGAGGTATGATATGACAGATGAAAAGACAGATGTCTCATAAAAACAGATCCTTTCAGGAAGAGGTATCAGAGTACTGGAATAGCCATAGAAGAGCTCACCAGAGAACACCCCAAAATTCAGAAACAGTGGCAGAGGAATGACTGTTTAAGCCCCAAAGTTCAAGGGAAAGCAACATCAGCAAAAAGACAAAGTTCTCCACAGAAACTCAAAAGGCCCCAGGTAGGGAAAGCCATATAAGAATCAGAACAGCCCAGTAAAAAGCTGAACAGGGGAGACAAACAGAAAGGCAGCAAAAATAAATATTTTCATGTTTGTCTCCCCATTAGAGTGTAAAGTCCTTTGGGGCAGAGAATGAGTCATGCCATTATTCTGTACTTCCCAAGCACCTAGTACAGTACACCACACCAAGTGAGCATGTAATATATACTACAAGAACATAGGCAAGATGAAAACCTGACTACTTGAATGGCTTAGCTCCCACGTCAAGTTCAAAACTGGAGATGAATGGGCTGGGATAACAGCTAGAGTTGACTTGGAATGGGACCAGGGCTGAAAAGCAAAATAAGGGACTTTTCCTTCAATATTCTGTGTGTGGTTCACAGCTCTCAGTGATAAATATTCACAGTGAATATGTATTATTAAAGTTTCCCTCTCTAGTAGTAAAATATATGTATGTGTGTGTGTGTATACATACATATATGTATCAGATGAGTGGAGGAAGAAAATCTATATATTTACCTCATTAATTTAATTAGCAAAATGTACAGTTTATTAGTTTGGTCAAGATATGAAATTTGAGCCTTTGAAGGTTAGTTATGTACATGTGTCCTCAAGACTGAACAGCTTCCAATTTCACCATTTTTCAGGAGATCTGAGTGGATGAAATTCACACTGGACTTCCAAGTTTAATCCAGTTTTCAAGGTTTCAGAGGCTTGGGCTGCTGGGCCTCACATTCTCCCCCATCTCCCACACCCCCATGACCTCTGATCTGGCCAAGTATGACTTCAGAGGAAGGAGAAGAGGTGGCAGATACTGTGGTGGGACCTGGGGGCCCCTGTGTTAGCAGTTGCACCACAATATTTGGTTATCTGCCACATGCAATTGATAATTTGGCAAAAAGCCAAGCCGATGCTGAAGACACTTTATTTAATCATTTTGTCTCTTTTGCCTTTCTCTGTCCTTTCTTTTAGCTAGAATAATTGAAGCTGGATGAGAAATTCTTCACTCAGATTGTATGCGTTCCACACGGCAATAATAACATTTAAAGCAGCAGCTGAAGTACTGACTTATTTATTAACCAATAAATACACAGCAATGCTCCCTTGTGTTTCTCCATTCTTAGAAATATTTGTCCAGCATTGCCCTCTAGTGCTGCTGGGTATGTTATCTTCCATTGCCTTGTGCCAAATAATTAGGGAGACTGTGGGTTTGTTAAATTGCCTAGAGGAGAATCCTCCTCCCTCAGTTTCATGGAAGGCAGGGGAAGATGGAAGAAATAGGCTTCTTACTTTTTTCTGGGTCCTTCTCTCTTACCTCTCCTGACTGGGAAGCAACAGCAAAAACGATTTCTGCTTCTTCTTACAGGATATTCCATTTTTCTGGACAAAAGACTCATTTTTTTTGGTCAGGAAAAGGTATAAGTGACACAGAAAGGAAAATACAGTACTCAGGAAGTAGCTATTTGAATGAAATCACCTTAAACAGCAGTCTCCCTTTGAACTCTAGTCCCTTAGAATTGAAGTCTCATCTCTGCACACGTTTATCCCTGCAAAGTCCCAGGCATTGAGCGTCTACAAGTGTTGTTGAAGCAGCCCCTTGAGAATGAGCTCAAAAGACAATCGAATATTTGGTTGAGGATATTTTTGAAAGGTAGCTTATGAAACTTCATGTAGGTCAAGAGAAATTTCTTTTCCCCTGAAAAAAGAATACACCTCATTTTGAAGCATATTGTTTTCTAGTGTATCCAGGTGACCCTTCATGCAATCACCAAAGGGAAGGGTCGCATGCGGCCTGTGCTGTTCTCATCTGTTTGTGTGACAAGGAAATCTGTTTGAAGTGCCCTCTACTTTCCTCCCTGATAGGACACAATGCGGGTGCTTGGCCCTCTTGATCTTTTGAGCTTTGGTGTGTGTGTGTGATGGAGCTTTTGTGTTTCTAATTGGATTATAAATATGGTTGTGGATGGTGCTTTACTTTAAACCAATGAAAGAATGGGATTTTCCGAGATGATTTGATAAGTGATCAATACCACCTGACAGGCTATGCTGTGTAGCAAATAGCATCAGGGACTGTCAAGAGCAGTCTGCTGTGTAAATAAAGCTTACCTGGAGGAAAATATTGTCTCCAATACAATTCCAGGAAAACAGAAGGAATCAGTTAGGAATTTTCTCTCTACCTACCCAACCCAAGTCCCATTTAAACGAATAGGTTAGAAAGCAGGTCAGTTATACAGAATGGCATTGCTAATATTAGTTCGATCCCTCTATTTACTCTGCCTCCATTGACCCACTTATTTACATTTCAAAAATCTTGTAAAGAATGTCATGCATCTCCAAAGATTCTCAGAATCTTACTCCTTTATTCAAATTGAGTTGGCACGAATATAATCTACTGACTATGAATTATAAGGGGTTGGAGACTTCAATTAAGCAATCGCCTGCTACTGAATTAGATACATTCAAAGAGATTCAATCACAGAAGATTGCTTAATTGAAGTCTCCAACCTCTTAGACTTCAGCCAATGCTCCATGTCTTAAGGTGTGATGTTAGCCTTATTTCTTTTCTCTGCATTCACTGTACATAAAGAGGGACCTTGGGCACTGGCAAAAGTTAAAAGCTTTAGAATCTAACCCACTTCAGGGACAGGAAAATACCTGTCAACCCTCAACTGAAGTCTATAAGTTGCTGTCAGCCATTGGAAGATGTAAATAAAACTCAACTACAGCTGAGACCTAGTGGAACTTTAGCATAAAAATTTCTTGGTTTTCTTTCCTGGGAATTACTTTATTTGGTAGCTAGGAGGGATAAAGTTCCCAAACAAGACCCAATTTGTGAGACCTGCAAACCCAAATGTAATGTTATCTTGCCATTTCGACTAGCCCAACTGTGATTGTGGCTGCATTAACTGGCCTGGACACTGGATTCTTCTTTTAAAGGAGTTCCAGCTTTTCTACCTGCTAACGACTATGATTCTCTCTGACAGAGCTTCATTTAGGGTATTTTGGTTTGCTCACACATTTAGGTAGACAGATTAGCCTTGCTGCTGGTCCAGTGAAAAAGACATGGTTCTGGGAGGTTCTACGAAGGGTTGGTGGATTTTGCTCTATAAAATGTTAAGTGAAATACTTCAAGATGATCCCATAAGGCAGCACTTTATGAAGTCTCCTGAACATCTTTCTGCAAATTTTAATTACAAAGTGACCAGAACTTCGGAGCAGAGGGCAGCATGAGGGAAGAGGGAGGCGGGACTTTCCAAGAAGCCCTGAAAGAAGGAATTCAGGGTGACTGTAGGCACGTGCATGTTTTCCTCTGAAACCAAAGCATGTATTGGGGAACCTGGAGCTGTGAGAGTGGGGACCACTGCCTGGTCACCACAGCTGGGGATCTCCCAGCTCCTCAGGAGGGTTTGTGCTGTCCGAAGTCCATCTCCACACTTGTCAGTCAGAAGCGTGGAGAGCACTGCAGGAGGAGAGGGAGGTAGAGTTCATGGAGAGTCACACTAGTCCTACCGAGAAGCTACTATAGAACCACTTTAGCTGCCCGAGATCCAACGTGACCTTGGGCTGCATGTACCCTCCCAAAGTTCGAGAGATTCGCTTCAGTTTATACAGCTTTCCTGCTTTGAGGGGAGAGAAAAGGACACCCCACCACTGCGTGCATGAGTTTCTCCCTTCACCCACACAGCCTGGCAATGGCAGTAGTAACATTGGCAGCTACCAGCAGGCTGCACGTGGGGTGTGGGCAGCAGCTGGGCATCAAATTGAGATGTATGATTGTCCAGGGGAGGCATCGTCATGTTGGACTGGAGTTCAACTCCTTTGCCTCGAAATTGGTAGAATTGATAGGATGCCCAGACAAAATTGTAAGGCCACCAAACGCTTCATGCAAATCACATTCCCCTTGTGGACTCCTCTGGGAATCAGGGAACCTGAGTTACTATCCCAGGTTCTGTCTGCTGAGTCTGTGTTATCTGCTGTGAAGGTTTCTGACTGAACAACTACCTAGAGCATGTGGTGAGGTACACAGGCCCAATAAAGAATTCTGAAAAATACCTGGCTAAGTGTTTGAAGTGAGTCAGAAAAGGAGTGGATGGAAAGAAAATTAAGGCAGCTGGTGTATACAACCCATTCCAAGAGTTTGGATAAGAATGGGAGTGGGGAGATGGGTGAGAACTAGATGAGGAGAAGGCTTTTAGAATATAGGGGGAACTTGAGAATATTTGAAGGCAGAAGGAAGGGGCCATCACAAAGCAGTGTGGAAGGGGAAGCGGATGGGAATAAGTGCTTTTAAGAAGTGAGAGGGGAATAGGGTAAGAGATGTATATGGAGGGAATTCATTCATTTATTCAATTGTATTTATTGAGCACTTACTGTGTGCAGAGCACTGTACTAAGCACTTGAGAAAGTACTATACAACAATAAATAGACACATTCCCTGCCTGTAGATTTAGAGAGCATTGGGGAGAGCTGTTCCTGAGGAAAATAAGATCGCAGGAGTTGGATGAGGAAGGGATACTGGCATGGGGAGGAGGATATGGAGGTACTTTGATGACTCTGATCTGTAGGATCCTTCTCTGGAATAATCCTCCACTGAGAGGCTGGTTGCCATTCTTGCTTCCCTCTTGAAGAAACAGAAGACTCAACCCATACTGAAAGTAAGGCAGGATTGACTTGAACTGGGCTCCATTTTGAGAAAAAGTCCAGAAATGGCCATTTCAGGGTTGCAGGGATAGCTATGGGCCCTGGCTCAGTGAGGGACTGTGCCTCCGTCCCCTGCTGTCTGCAGTCTCTTTGCTCTCTGCTCAGAAGGTTACAATTTAGAGGGAGAGATAGACATGAAAATGAATCACAGGTGGAGATGTACATAAATGCTGTGGGGCTGGGGGAAGGTGAATATTAAAGTGCTTAAGAGGGACACACACAAGTGCATAGGAGACCCAGAGGAGAGGGCTAAGACAGGAAAGTGAGGGCTTAGGGAAGGCCTTTTGGTTGAGATGGCATTTGGGGATGGCTTCAAAGATGGGGAAAGAGGTGGCCCATTGAATATGAAGGGGGAGAGTCCTTGGGCAAGAGGTCGGCAGCAAGAAACATGAGATGAAGGTATAGTGAGTAGGTTGGTTTTAGAGGAGCAAAATGTGCAAGTTGGGTTGTAGCAGGAGATCAATGAGGTAGCATGGCTCAGTGGAAAAAGCCCGGGCTTGGGAGTCAGAGGTCACGGGTTCTAATCCCGGCTCCGCCACTTGTCAGCTATGTGACTTTGGGCAAGTCACTTCACTTCTCAGTGCCTCAGTGACCTCATCTGTAAAATGGGGATGAAGACTGTGAGCCCCACATGGAACAACCTGATCATCTTATATCCTCCCCAGCACTTAGAACAGTGCTTTGCACATAGTAAGTGCTTAACAAATACCATCATCATCATTAAGGAATAAGGAAGAGAAGCGTTTGAGTGCTTTAAAGTCAATGGTAAGGAGTTTCTGTTCTCCCTCAGGCTGATTTTCTCTGTCCACCCCTTGCACCATCACCAAGCCTCCTCTCCCCTCTCATCATCGTAATCCCTCTACATTTGATGGGCCTTAGCCTCATAGAGAATTTTAAATACCTAATGTCAAAAGCATGTTTTTAATGAGTTTATATTTTTCTAGGTCAAAGCTCTAGTGCTAGACTACTCCACTGATTAACCTTGTTAGAGCTAATACTAGCAGATTCATTTTGCAAGATCGCAATATATGATACAACCTACTCTTTGCTTATAAATCCATCATTATAGGTATTTGTAAGTTTCTATTTTGTATCCAATAATATGGTTTAAATGCACTATTAAATCTCCCCACCTCATGTACCTGAAATACGAAATAATCAAGATATCTGTTATGTCCACAAAGGTTCAGCTTTATTTAATGGTTCATCTGAGAATAGTCACATACATACAGGACATCAGGCATTATCAGTTGTATGCATTGTAAGATGAAGTTGCCCATGTTGTCTTCATAGTACAAATTTGTGGATTCTTTTGAAAGAAAGTCCTAAATCACTACTTTTTATGAGTTTCTTAAAGATTTTGGCTGAAATGAAAGTTTTCTACAGATTGCCAGGTTTTAAAAAAATTACTATATATTGGGCACCTTGCATAAAATTTGGAGTAAAGCTATAACCTATAAAATAAATATATATATCCTATAAAATAAAAAGTCTTTACTTTTTATTTAGCCATGCATTTTAACCCCTCAAAGGACAAGTGATACGGTGCTTTAATGATCCCCTAAGCAGGACAATCCCTGCTTTGTCTGGAAAGTCTTTGACTGAGAACAGTTTAACCAATTTGGGCAAAATATCATTAGAGCCCATGCTTTTTATAGAGTACCTTGTATCAAGTTGGAGTCAATCAATCTCATTATGTTACAATACAGAATTTACTGACAAACTGAAAGGCTTATTTAAACTGACATACAGGATTAAAATCAAAGTTCTTCTCTAACCAGCTAAAAGACCATCAACTATAAACATGTGTTTTGAAGAAGACTTTTAAGTCAGTATATATGAGTATGGCACAACTTGAAGATCCAATTTTACATGCTCAGCACCCAAGGTGAATTTGCCCAAATGATCTTAAAAATAACATATGTTTCAAAAATAAAATATATAAATCCAGTTGCACGTGTGTGTGTAAATAATAATAATAATAATGAGGGTATTTGTTAAGTGCTTACTATATGCCAAGCACTGTTCTAAGAGCTGGGGTAGATACAAGGTTAGCGGGTTGCCCAACGTGGGGCTCACAGTCTTAATCCCCATTTTATAGATGAGGTAACACAGGCACAGAGAGGTTAAGTGACTTACCCAAAATCACACAGCTGACAAGTGGTGGAGCCAGGATAGAGAAGCAGATATCTCAGTGGAAAGAGCATGGGCTTGGGAGTCAGAGGTCATGGGTTCGAATCCTGACTCTGCCACTTGTCAGTTGTGTGACTGTGGGCAAGTCACATAACTTCTCTGTGCCTCAGTTACCTTATCTGTAAAATGGGGATTGACTGTGAGCTTCACGTGGGACAACCTGATTGCCCTGTATCTATCCCAGCGCTTAGAACAGTGCTCTGCACATAGTAAGCGCTTAACAAATACCAACATTATTATTATTAGAATCCACAACCTCTGACTCTCAAGCCCATACTCTTTCCACTAAGATAGGCTGCTTATACAACACACATACACACAGCTAACACACACACCTGGATTTATTGCCCCCATTAGATTGTAAGCTTGAGGGTAGGGATCGTGTCTACTAGAGAAGCAGCAAGGCTTAGTGGAAAGAGCAAGGGCTTGGGAGTCAGAGGACGTGGGTTCTAATCCCAGCTCTTCCACTTGTCTGCTGTGTGACCTTGGGCAAGCTACTTAACTTCTCCATGCCTCAGTTACCGCATCTGTAAAATGGGGATTAAGACTGTGAGCCCTACAGTGAAAGAAGCAGCATGGCTTAGTGGAAAAAGCATGGGTTTGGGAGTCAGAGGATGTGGGTTCTAATCCAGCCTCCGCCACTTGTCTACTGTGTGACCTTGGGCAAGTCACTTAACTCCTCTGTGTCTCACTTACCTTATCTGTAAAATGGGAATTAAAAGTGTAAGCCCCACATGGGGCAACCTGATTACCCTGTACCTACCCCAGCATTTAGAATAGTGCTTGGCATGTAGTAAGTGCTTAACAAATATCACACTTCCTATTAATTATTACTATAACCCAATTACCTTGTATCTAGGCCAGCGCTTAGAACAGTGATTGGCACATAGTAAGTGCTTAACAAATACCATAATTATTATTCATTCTATCATACTCTTCCACACACTTAGGACAGTGCTCTGTGCTTGATAAATTGTATCGATGAATTGACTGTGTCTTAAGTGTAGGATAAGGTATAACTTTAATACTCTCTTCAGTTGCATGAAAGGACAGTTAGTCGACTGACTGCCTTCCTTCTCCAACGAGGACACAGCAAGAAACTTAAACTTCACAGAAGTTTCTTATTATGCAAAAGGAAAGATCATTAGACACTGTGATGCTACCAAAAAGGTGTGAAATCTATTTTGTGGGTGAACTTTAAATATAAGATAGTAGCGATGCATTCAGAACAAGATCAGTTCAGCCAGTAACTTAGCCTATAATTTCAGCATTCCATCCAAAATCCTGGTTCTGCTGTGACTAATACTTACCCTTCTTTGGGAGCAGGGTAACTGAACTCTAGTCACATGTCTTTCAGTCTGAACATTTAATAATATGACAGCCTAAAAACATGCTGTCAGTTAACCGCAACTCAAGCCCAACAACTTGGCAAACTTTCTTGTTCTGGAAAACTCATGATTGCTAACACTCAGGAGACTCTAAACCCCATGGTTAGCTGAAGGCCTAATCTCTACTTGAACCAGAAAGAGAGATGTTACATAAATTGTTGTAAAGAGCTGCAGATATGAATCATTAATGGGAAATGACATAGTACAAATCTTTAATATCACAAGGACACAGTGTAGAGCAAAAGGAACAAGCAGGTTCTAAATGTGAAGGTTGGGAATATGTTCTGGTCAATGGTATTTATTGAGTGCTTGCTCTGTGCAGAGCACTGAACTAAGCACTTGAGACTGTACAATAGAGTAAGTTAGACACAATCCCTGATCTCAAGGAGTTTATTGCAGAGTGGGGGAGGAAGATATTGAAATAAATTCCAGGTAAGGGAAGCAACTGAGTATTTGGGTATGTATGTGGGGATGAATCAAGCAATTATATTTATTGAGTGCTTGCTGTATGCAGAGCTCTGTACTCAGCACTTGGGAGAGTACAACATAACAGAATTGGTAAACATGTTCCTTGCCCACAAGGAGCTTACAGTCTAGAGCAGGGAAATGAATGAATGGAAATTTTGTGGACCAGAAAGTATATTCTAGAAATAACTTTCAAATTAAAATGTCATCTTTTTTTTTACTCACCCTTTTATCTGGGAATCCAGCAACTATTTTTATCTTCAAATTAAAATCACATGTTACCCAAGGAAAGAGAGGGGTCTGCTAAAAGGGTATCACCTCCTCCCCTTTTTCTAAGCCAGAACTAAGATAGTAATAATAATATCAATAATGGTATTTGTTAAGTGCTTACTATGTACCAGACACTGTACTAAGCACTGGGGTAGATACAAGCAAAGCGGTTGGACACAGTCCCTGTCCCATGTGGGGCTCACAGTCTCAATCCCTGTTTTACAGATGAGGGAACTGAGGCCTAGAGAAGTAAAGCGATTTGCCCAAGATCATACAACAGGCAAGTGGAGGAGCCAGCATTCAAACCCATGACCTTCTCACTCCCAGGCCCGTGCTCTATTCACTATGCCATCTCCTCTCATTTTTCTAAGTCAGAGCAGTAAAGACCTGATCAGTCTTTCAGTATGCACCCATTGTGCTGAAATTTTACCTGTAGAATTTGTATGATTTATTGCTTTACTGTTAACATAATATCTGTGCTATTTTAGCCATAAGATTATTAATCAGTGGTACTTATACACAGTAAGTACTCAGTAAATACGTTTGAATTTACTGAACACTTACTGTGTGCAGAGCACTGTACTAAGCACTAAGTAGGCTCATTGTGGACAGGGAATATCTCTGTTGTATATATTGTACTCTCCCAAGTGCTTAGTACAATGCTCTGCACATAGAAAGTGCTCAATAAATATGATTGATTGAATGATAAGTACAGTACAACAGAGTTGGTAGACACGTTCCTTTCCTGTAACAGCTTACGATATGGAACAAAAGCTTTGTTACCTGGCACTTTATCAACTGGAAAACTCATTTGCAGCTGCCATACATGGGCAGACTTGGTCATTATTTCCCTTGTGGAGAAAGAGTTTGCAGTGTTTGAATCTTCCTGGTGTGTATGCTGTTCCCCTGAGATGTTAATGTGAATAGCTTCAGCTCACTATCAATCAAGGAACTTCAGCTACTGATTATTTCCCCATTGAATTGGTAGAAGATTCTCCATCCTCAGATCATTCTAGGGTTTCTGAGGTAATTTTTATGTCATTTGTTAAGCACTAACCCTGTGTCCAACACTGTTCTGAGCACCAAACACAGTTCTAAGCACTGGAGTAAGTATAAGTTAATTATGTTGGACACAGTCCCTCTCCCGTATGGGGCTCACAGTCTAAGAAGAAGGGAGAACAAGTATTTAATCCTCATTTCACAGTTGAGAAAACTGAGGCACTGGAAGTTAAGTGACTTGCCCAAGGTCACACAACAAGAATTGGCATTGCCAGTATTAGAACCCAGGTCCTTTTGACTCCCAGGACCGTGCTTTCTCCGCTAGGCCACACTGCTTCTCTAAGTACTTGGCTCAAGCCTTCTGGGAAATTGTGCAGTGACTCCCTGTTGTGCAGCCCTAACTCATCTCTAACTAATGGGCACTTTTCCTTCCTCAAACATGCTGTATAATACCACAGCTTTTACCATAGATTGCTCTACTATTACCAGTGAAATTTTGCCCAAGAGCACTCATATGGTCAAGACAGGCCCAAGGTCTCGACTCCATTTTGTTTGTCCAAGCCGCCATTTGCTCAAAGTGGGCACAGCACGCATGCCACGCGTCTTCCCCAAGGACAGCAGATCTTGCTGGGCAATCTCCAAGTGCAGCTGCTGACCCTGAGAGGCCAGAGAAGAAAGTGCTATTCTCCCTCGTCCCTGAGCTAATAAGGAGAAGAAGGCAGGCAGAGCAACGACCCCAAGTGGAAAATTACTCTGTTTGTCAAGACACCCATATATATAACTCGTCATTAACAGCCTTTTATAACAGGACAAGACCTCTGTTAGCTGGTCTAACACTTTCCTCTTCCCAAAGTGTGGGATACCCACTCTGTGATGGCACCGCTAAGAAGATGGGGAGCCTGGTTGGTCAACATTTTGTAAGTAAAGACCCAATTTTTTTTAGCTAGCAACATGCGAGGGGAATTTGTGCTAGCACTAAGCTAAAGAAATTGGCAGTTATACTTTTGACCTGTGAGTGGCTGGTGGCTTGGCCCTAGCTTTCTGCTTCACTGGTATACTTTTGACCTGGTTTGACTGCTAGCTCGGCTCTAGTTTTGCTTGACCCTGTCTGTGGTACGTGTGTGAGTGAAACCAAGAATAAAGTCACCAAAAGTTCATTTTAAACACATTCATTCATTCAATCATATTTATCGAGCATTTACCATGTGCGGAGAACTGTACTAAGCACTTGGGAAAGTACAGTACAACAATAAAGACTGGCAATCCCTGCCATAACAAGCTCACAGTCTGGAGTGGAGGAGACAGACATCAATACGAGTAAATAAAATTACAGATATGTACATAAGTGCTTTGAGGCTGGGAAGGAGGACGAGCAAAGGGATAAATAAAATGACAGATATGTACATAAGTGCTTTGGGGCTGGGAGGGGCGAAGAGCAAAGGGAGCAAGTCAAGGCAATGCAGAAGGGAATGGGAGTTGAGGAAAAGTGGGACTTAGTCTGAGAAGGCCTCTTGGAGATGTGTCTTCAATAAGTCTTTGAAGCGGGGGAGAGTGGTTGTCTGTTGGATTAGAAGAGGGAGAGCATTCCAGACCAGAGGCAGGATGTGGGGTAGGGGTTGGTGGCGAGACAGGCGAGATGGAGGTACAGTGAGAAGATTAGTACATGAAGAGCAAAGTGTGTGGGCTAAGTTGTAGGACAGAAGCAAGGTGAGGTAGGAGAGGACAAGGTGATGGAGTACTTTAAAGCCAATGGAGAGAAGTTTTTGTTTGGTATGGAGGTGGATGGGCAACCACTGGAGTTTTTTGAGGAGCGGCATGTTCTGTCTAGCTCCCAGCTCATTGTGGCGGGTGCAAGTGGGATTCCAAAACCCAGGTCTAACTGATGGGTGTCAATGGTCCGTGGCATTTTTTCTTACCAGAGAAGCAGCGTGGCTCAGTGGAAAGAGCCCGGGCTTTGGAGTCAGAGGTCATGAGTTCAAATCCCGGCTCTGCCACTTGCCAGCTGTGTGACTGTGGGTAAGTCGCTTCACTTCTCTGTGCCTCAGTTACCTCATCTGTAAAATGGGGATGAAGTCTGTGAGCCCCACGTGGGACAACCTGATTCCCCGGTGTCTACCCCAGCGCTTAGAACAGTGCTCGGCACATAGTAAGCGCTTAATAAATACCAACATTATTATTACCATAACATCTGTGAGAATTTACTTACTACAAGCATATTCCATGTTACAGCTACCCCTCATATATACAACCTGGGGATACAGCCATTATTGCTTGATACTTTACCGCAGGTTACAGTCACCCTAGTATGGGACAGTCAAATTTAGGAGGCTCTTTTGTAGCCTAACTTGAAAACTGGCTCTGAAGAGTGAATGTCAGCACTCACTTTTCTGTCTCTGAAATTGGGCACCCCAACTAACTCCCTGTTTTGCCTGACCCTTATACCAGATCTTCTTCTAGCTCCTTAGGCTCCAAGGTTACTAGACAGTCAACTCCAGAGTATAGTTGATGGGTCCAACTTTGATTCAACAACAGGAAATGTGAAGGTAGTTTGCATTGCAACCTATACCAAACTCATTTGAAGCTGGGTTGACATGGCAATACTTCTGTTCAAATATTTTTGTGGTTGCTCCTTCTCAGCCTTCTCCATTTCTCCTCTCCTTTTCAGATTTCCTTCAGTGGACTTAACATTGCTCCTTGAAGTCCCTGTTCAGGTTTCCAAAAATGGACTCTCCAGCATCAATTTCTAAGGTTTTCTTACCACTTCCCCATTGATCAGTTTCTCTTTGATGCTTTCCCAGGACCATAATGCCCCTCTAGCTCTCTACTGGGCTTCATGGATCTTTTAAAGCTCTTCCAGCACTTTCATTTGGACCTGGCTTCTTTCCTGCTTCTGCAAAATTCTAATCCTCTTTCAAGCCATTTTGTTGGTTATCCGTACTAAACAGCTCTATGCTGCCCAATTCTCTTCCCATGTCCATGGAGAAAGGAAAACCCATAATAGGAGAAGGAAGTCATCTTTAATAGTAAAGACAGATAGGAAATGAAGAGGATGAAACCTAGTCACAGCGGAAGTAAAAAGCAAGCCAGTTCATTTCATATCTTCAAACCACAAAAGATCAAGCAATCAATCTACTTGGGCAAAAATGGCATTTTTTAATTCTTCAGAGCAAACTAGGTATTAGCAAAAAGTGACTTCAGTGAGGGTGTTGCCCAGAGATAGAGAACTGGAATCCTGTCAAAAAGTAGTGTATCATTTATTCAAGCCTATATTTATAGAATTGTGAGGCCGATTCAGCAGTTATTGGTCAAGCACACCTCCCACTTTTATGTCAGCACCTGAAGCCGACCAGTTGTACATGACCTTATGTATCATTTTCTACTTTCCCCTCATCCACCTACCCCAGGACAGAGGAGCAGTCAAGGAGCTCCAATAGCTGTGAGTCATTTGCGAACCATACCACCAGTTGTCCTTGGGGACAACTCCGAGACCATGACCTTACTGAAAAATAATTACCGAGAAAATACCACTTGGGAAATCATTCCTTGTGGAAAAGGCATTTCAGTGCTGAGGAAGCTAATTTGCATGATTCAGAGGTACTAATCTACCATTCTCATGGAAATTTCTTTAGGAGAGAAGTACTTTTAAGAATTAGATTACAAGATATCAGGTCAATGAATGCCCATGCAGAAGTTCAAATAGAAACAACTTGTAGCTTTTTTATGATTTCTTTCAAAAATCACCTTGCCTCTTGTTTTTCTGTGAACTTATGTACTTGAGCTATAAACAATTATTAATTAGGGCTAGAATATAACCATTTTGATCCCAAGGTCAACATATTACCATTTTCCACTCAGCTTGCAAATGTTTAGTTCCCTCTACCACTAACATCGTATTGAAAGTAATTGCATTCCAGATTTTTATTAGTTAATGCAATAAACCATTAATGCAATCTATCAAGGTGAGTATAATATTAGTTCGGTTCTAGGCCACTCTGTCTAGTAGTTGTGAGAAGGATATTTTAAAAGGGCTTTAGGAGATATTTCAATATAAGGAAATAGATTCTATTCTTTGAAATAAAATTTTCCAAAATGGAGTCTGTAACACATGAAAAGTTTGAATAAATATTCTTTCCAATTTCCTTTATTTTTCCCTTTCCCTATCATGTTCATCTGGATGGTATTCAGAATATGAAAAACCAATTGATTGATTGAACAACATGATCAACTTCTCTCAGACTAAACAGACAAAAGGGACACAACGGGCAATCAGGCTATTTAACTGGGAGATTACATGGGTACAGGAAATTCAACTCCCTTCCCACTAATCCATCCATGAGCTCCTATCTGACATCACTGATCTCCTGCTACAACCTAGCCTGCATACTTTGCTCCTCTAACACCAACCTATCCACTGTACCTCAGTCTTGTCTATCTTGTCGCTAACCCCTTCCCCACATCCTCAATTTGGTCTGAAACTGTCTCCCCCTTTAGAGCCAAAGACTTTCCACCTTTGAAACCTTACTAAAATCACATCTCCTACAAGAGGCCTTCCCTGAATAAGCCCTCACTTACCTACTTTCCTCTCACTTGCCTCACATTTGTACTTGGATCTGTACCCCTCAAGCACTTGATATCCACTCCACCTCTGCAGCACTTGTGTCATATCCTTATACTCTCTTATTTCCCCTATCTGTAATTTATTTTAATGTCTCTATTCCTCTTAAGACTGTAAGCTCTTGTGGGCAAGGATTATGTCTACCAACTCTGTTGTATTGTACTCCCCCAAGAATGCACACATGTTCTGCACACAGTAAGTGCTCAAAAAATACTATTGATTGGAACTAAAACCCAAGCACCCTGATTCCTTAAGGATTGCTCTTTCCCTGGACCAACAGCAGAGGTGGGCTTTGTCACTTCTAGTGCTCTTCTGACACTATTTTATTTTCATTTCTCCCTTACCCCATTTCTAATTGTTATTCACTAGGCTGATCTTCCTTCATCCTGTCTCCCAACTGTCCAATGCTTTGGCAGATTTGTTTGAGATTTTACTTCATTGTAAAATCTTTTGTCTTTATTTGCATTTCTTTTGTCTTTATTTCGATATACAGCATCTGTTGGCGTAGTCCATTTTCATCCATTTTACTCACATATCACATCCGAAAAAGGTGTGATGCAGCAAGCATTTCTTCAAGGCTTGGCAGAATGATAGCATTCTAAGAACTTGCTGTGATTTTCTTTTGCACACTAGTGTTAAGAATGACACAGAAATGGTATTTATGAAACTTCTCTAGAAACTGTATATGGCATTTGACATCAGGCTCACAGCTGTTTAGAAGTTTGGGCATGCCAATTGTTCTATAGATCACTTTTATTTAGTCTGAACTGTAGTGTCATGTCAAATCTACATTCTGACAGTCTCTTCAAAGACACAATGGTCTCCTTGAATTAATTTTCTCTTTGCCTATCCTCACATCACTGGAAAAATTACTGCCTAGGTAGCGGAATTCAGTGACATCTTTCAGCTTAATAATAATAATGGTAATAATAATAATGACAGTATTTGTTAAACACTATATGCCAAGCACTGAATTAAGTGCTAGGGTAGATACAAGATAATCAGGTCCCACACGGGGCTAACAGTCTAAATAGGAGGGAGAACAGGTATTGAATCCCCATTTAATATGAGTGAACTGAAGCACGAGTTAAGTGACTTGCCCAAGGTCACACAGCAGGAAAGTGGCAGAGCTGGGATTAGAACACAGGGCCTCTGATTCCTAGGCCTAGGCTCTTTCCACTAGGCCACACTGTTTCCCTATGCCTTATGCTTCTCTATGCCACCAATGGAGATGCTTGGCTGTGTGTAACAACAGCCATGTGCAGGGCGATACAAATTCTCCTCTTTTTCAATCTATTATTCTTCATTGCTCTACAGATTTTCAGCAGCTTTGCAAACTTTATCCGCTGTAGTAGCAGATGTTTTGCTGTGCATACAGAGTTTAGGTCTTTCAACTATATGGTACCAAATTATCTATCTGCTCTCTTCAACTGATACTTTGCAAATCACTTCCTTCATTTCTTGATTCTCCTGCTTCTGTCCCTGTGCTCAAGTTGTTCTCTCAATTTGGAATTCCCTCCTTCCTCACATCATACATATCACAGTTCTCTCTGTTACCGTTGCCTTCCTCAGGATCAAGATTCTTGGCAGAGAAGCGAACCCCAGGCCACTTCTACCTGAGAGAAGCAGCATGGCTTAGAGGATAGAGTACAGGTCTGGGAGCCAGAAGGACCTGGGATCTAATCCTGGCTCTGTAACTTTGCTGTGTGACCTTGGGCAAGTCACTTAACTTCTCTCGACCTTAGTTACCTCATCTATAAAATGAGGATGAAGACTGTGAGCCCCATGTGGGAGAGGGACTGTGTCCGACCTGATTAACTTGTTTGTACTCCAGTGCTTAGAACAGGGCTTGGCACCTAGTAAGCAATTAACAAGTACCATTATTAACAAATACCATTATTCCACCATGGAGCCAACACTGGTCTCTGCCCCCACCTTCCCAATTATCATCATGTCCAACCCACCCCTCCAATCCTGGGTGCCAAAGAATCGTATGCATAAAGCCTCTGCTGCCATAGGACATCCCCAGTAGCTGCAACCATCTTTCTTGCTCCATTTCATCCCTGCAGCCTTGGGTAGGTACGCTCTGCAGTGCAGAGAAGCTCTGCACCACTTTGTCATCCATTTGGTCTGGGCTGAGCTTAGGCACCCCTAAGCCACTTGGTCATCCCCAAGGTCCAGAGTGAGCTCTGTGGTGTGGAGAAGGTGTTCTGAGATGCTTCCACCTTGGAGCCAATGTCACCCCCTCCCCATCACTCCCTGTCCCTTCTCATTTTGTGGCACACCCCAAGGGCCTGAACTGCAGCTATAGTGGAGTACCTCTGTGGTGGACTGGTGGCTCCATAACCAGGTACAATGCCCCTTGTCCCTCCACTAGTCCCATAGCCTAGTTTCACTCTTGGGCTGGCCCCAGCAACCCAGAACCACTGCCACCTCACCACCCACTTTTGCCAAGGTTCCATGGTGTCTCCCCCCCGGGCCATGGTGTCTCCTCTCAGGCCCTGTCCCAGAGGGCAGCCTGCAGCTTCTCCTGGAATTGCTGCCACTCTGGACCTCAACACTCTGTGTTTCCCCAACATGATAATTATGATGTTTGTTAAATACTTACTGTCTGTTAACCTCTGTTCTAAGCGCTGGGGCAGATACAAATTAATCAGCTTAACATCGTGGTATTTTGAGGGTACCTCCCCCAAACCTTTGGGCCACATGGCTCCAAGATGGTGGATCTGACCACAAGATGGAGATCAATGGGAATCTTGGAGGGGGTGCCGTTGGAGACTGAGGGGTGCCAACTTCCTGCTTAACCACCAGTGAGAAGTAATAGAATCTGACCGACAGTGCGGGGACTAATGATGGCTCGCTCCGGTAGGACCATCTATGGGAGGACCAAGGGGAGCTAACTTTGTCAGCTAGTGGCAGGCTTATCCATTCATTCATTCAATTGTATTTATTGAGCGCTTACTGTGTGCAGAGCACTGTACTAAGCACTTGGAAAGTACAGTTCAGCAACAGATAGAGATGATCCCTACCCAATAACAAGCTCACAGTCTAGAAGGGGGAGACAGACAACAAAACAAAACAAGTAGACAGGAATCAATACCGTCAAAAGAGATAGAGTCATAGATATATACACATCATTAGTAAAATACAGTAATAAACATGTATTGGTATATATGTTGGTAGACACATTCCCTGCCCACAATAAGCATACAGTCTAGAGATATATATCCTCTACTATTGAAACATTTTCTTATCTCCACATTTATCCACCTTTCTGTTCTCTTGTCCTGCCCATCACCAACGTTTTGTGTGTGTCTGTCTCCCGCTCTAGATTTTAAGTTCCTTTTATGCAAGTCTTCTAAATGTTTTAACCCACCCCCCCCCCATTGAGCTTAGTTAGGTGCTCTGCAAACTACAGGGGCTCAATAAATATTGTTGATGCACTGATTGATTTTGGATTGATTTTCATTAACTAATAAATTGATCCCTTTTTTTGACATTTGAAAATCTGATCAGACTTTGCAAATGCTTCCTATTATCCCTGAAAATCATATGGCCCTAGCATGCAGTAAAACCCTAGGCATGTTCTGAGACCTCTGAGAAGGAGAGGGATTAAAGGTGCCTGACTTGGAACAAGCTGTTGTCCCTGTCTTCTCTAAGCTATTCTTCTCTGGCAGTTGTAGCACTCACCACACTCAAGTCCCCCCCAAATTCCACCTCATCTAACAACTTTCCCTCATAAATTTCCCAGCACCCCTGAGCTGTATTAACTCCTCAGCCAACTCTAGCACTTATTAATTTAATTACAATCTCTTAACTCTCCTGTATTATTGTTCATTTATTTATTTTGATCAGTCTAATATAAATAGTTTAGGTTCATCTCCTTACTACTCTCTCTCTTCTCTGTCTCTTTTTCTCTATATATATGTGTATATAAATATGTGTGTGTGTGTGCCTCAATTTATTCATTTTTGCCCACTGTAGGAGTAACTATTTTTAGATTTGTCTTCCTGGTGAGAGTATAAACTCCTTGTGGTCAGGAAAGAGAGCACATAGTTATTTTGTAATTAAGCACCTACAATAGTGCTCAATAAATACTGCTGCAACTAATATTACTACTACAACAAAGTCATGAGCAGGTGACCGTCTAACCAGCTGCCTCAATTATTTTCTGACCTTTTTCATGGTATGAAAAGAAGTTCATTTGGATTGCAACCTTCTGAATTGCCTGGAAATGAAAGAGACAAGATGTGGAGCTGCAACTGAAAAGTGTGGATGAATTCAATCAATCAGTGAACGCATTAATGTATTAATGAGCTCTTACTGTATGCAGAGCACTGTACTAAGTGCATGGGAGAGTACAATATAATCAATAAATAGTATTTATTGAGTACTTCCTATGTGCAGAGCACTGTACTAAGCACATGGGAGAGTACAGTCCCTGGTGGTCTAGTGGTTAGGATTCGGCAATCTTACCGCTGTGGCCCAGGTTCGATTCCTGGTCAGGGAAAGTGATTTTGTCTCCCCCGATTAGACTGTAAGCCCATCAATGGGCTGGGACTGTCTCTGTCTGCTGCCAATTTGTACATTCCAAGCGCTTAGTACAGTGCTCTGCACATAGTAAGCACTCAATAAATACTACTGAATGAATGAATTAATTTGAGTGACGGGTCAGCGGCGAGATAGACGAGATCAAGGTAGAGTGAGTAAGTTGATATTACAGGATATTAAAGTAGGCAGGCTGGATTGTAGTAAGTAATCAGACGTAAGGTAGGAGAGGACAAAGTGATTGAGTGCTTTGAAGCCAATGGTAAGGAATTTCTGTTTGTTGCGGAGGAGATGAGCACCCACTGGAGGGTCTTCAGGAATGGGGAAACATGAACTGAATGATCTGTGCAGCAGATTGAAGTATGGACTGAAGTGGGTAGAGACAGAGGGCAGAGATGTCAATGGGAGGCTAATGCAGTAATCAAGGCGGGATAGCTTAAGTGGTTGGATCAACGTGGTAGCAGTTTGGATGGAGGGGAAAGGTTGGAATTTAGCAATTCCATGAAGGTTCAACTGACAGGATTTGGTAGCAGATTGAACATGCAGGAAGCGTCATGGTGTAGTGGATAGAGCAAAGACCTGGGAATCAGAAGGTCATGGGTTCCAATCCTGACTCCACCACTTGTCTGCTGAGTGACCTTGGGCAAGACACTTAACTTCTCTGTGCCTCAGTTATCTCACTTGTAAAATGGGGATTGAGACAGTGAGCCCCACGTGGGACAGGGACTGTGTCCAACCCAATTTGCTTGTATCCCCCCCAGTGCTTAATACAGTGCCTGGCACATAGTAAATGCTTAAGAAATACCAGAATTATTATTATCATTATCATTATTATTATTACTATTGAATGAAAAAGATGAATTGAGGATAATGTCATGGTTATAGACTTGTGAGACAGGAGAATGGCAGTGCCGTGGTGACTGTTTTAGGACAGTGAAAGTACCAGTGTACATTCTGTTTAATGCATTAGAGTTAGAAATTCCATTTGCAAACTCTTTAGCTTGTATTTATGGATATAAATTTCTTGACAAGTGGTTTATGGATCACATAAATTCATGATTTTGCATATATTATAATTTGCATATAGGCCTTGAAATTTCCACTATTAGGCTGGTTGACTTCATTAGCTCATAAACCTAGTAGATACATATTTTTAAAAGCCTCAGAAGAATGAAAAGATATAACTGAATACCAAATCAATCTTAATAATTGCCCTGCTATTTAGCTGTTTGTAAATAGATTTGATAAGCCTTCTTTCATAGCCTCTTGATTGATAATAGCCAGAGCAATTGTGATTTCATTTATAAATATACCCTTGCAGATTTGACAGGGCTGCAGAAATAATGAGTACTTCAGTGAAGCAAAGCAGGTAATTCTTTCCTTTAAGGATGATCAAGAATCTCTAGCCAAGATATTTAAATGCTGACATATGAAAAGTTGATGTACTGAAGACTTACATAAAAGTGAGCTGCTTCAGAAATTTTATGTGCAGTCTTTATACTATCTGGAGCTAATCACCAAAGAACCAAAGACTGCAAAAGCTTTTGGACTCCGAAGCATATATGATGAAAATTGGCAGAATGTTCAGAAAGACGTGCTTCTGTTTCCAAGCAGCACCGACCTGTGAGAATTTCATTACCAACTCAAATTTGTTACCGTTAAAATGTTGAAAGGGGATGAGCATTTTTAAAATGGAAAGCTTCCTGGGTGGCCCCAAAATAATTAATTTCATTTCATTAAAATTGCTAAAAGGCATTCCAGAAAAGTTCAAAAGGTCCTCATAAAGCATTATCCATAGATAACATATCCCCAAAGCGTGGAGACTAATGAGAATTCAGCATATATCTTTTTTGATAGACAAAACCTCAACAGATCTTAATGTAAGCAAGCACACAAAGTAATGCTAAAAGGAACAGTACTGGGGCAACATTACATGACTATACAAGGCTAACCATTAAAGATAGTTTTTATTAGACACCAATCCAGCAAAGAGAGGGAGAAGAAAAATAACAGAGTCGGCTCAAGGAAAGCTGGGATGTTTTGCCCAGCACAGCAATCTAAAAGTTCATCTAGAAAACACTGAAATGTGTTTCCAAAAAGAGGCTCTAATGGTATTTGGTACTTTTTTCTTTGAGGCAGCCATCTTGCTGTAAATGTAACTAAAACCAGATTCTGATTGAATGCTGGTATAAAATCCAGGGAGCAAGGGAAAATAAGGTGCAGCTTTTTAAATATGACAAATAAGGAACAGAAAATAGATTTTCCATTTAGGGCATAAAGATGTCTTTCTACAAGTAGATATGGAAATAGGTCATTTTGATTTCAGTGATTGCAGATCCATAGAATAAAAACAGTTATTTACTTTAACAAGCTCTTATCCATTGACAGTAGTCCACAAAGCAATATTAATGATCATATAATGCAGGAAGATGAGTGGATTTTTTTTATCCCCAATGGTTCTCTGAGTTGCTAGCTTTTATGGTGAAATACAGTTTTCTCTATCCCATACCTAAATTTCATTTGTGCTTCTGAGCTTAGTTCTAGGTTAATACCTGTGTGCCTGACCTGATTATTTTGAATCTACCCCAGCACTTAGTATAGTTTCTGGCCCATGGAAAGCACTTAAATACCAGTTATTTTATTAAGACAGTGAATTGGTCTCTACGATAGTGTGCTTATTTGACTGTTTATTAGTGTAACTTGTTCAAAATGTATGTTGGGTAAATGTGTATTTAAAGGTATTGGATCATTATCAAAAGTACCCCCGAGCCACTACATGTTCACGTGACTCTAATAGATACCATCACTGGGCTGTCAGTGAAAATCCTAACAACCTCTACAGCAGATGTGGATACCTTCTTTAAATAAAGATGTGTAAACTGGATAAAGCCATGCAATGGTTGCTGCTTGAAGAGAACATACAGAGATATTCTACTATACAGTCACAGACCCTAACCCTGAAATGTTTAAAGTTTAAAAATGAACTGATCAAAGGGATTTCTGGAACACAGTTGCAGATATTTTATACAAGGCATTTGGGAGAGGACAATAAAAGTAAGAGACATTATCCCTGACCTTGAGGAGGTTGCAATCTAAAGGAGAGATCAGAAATATGAATTGTACACACAGTGGGAACAGGAGGAAAAATATTGATGCAACTAGTAAAGGCGTGATCAGGGAAAAATAAATTATTAAATGAGGTATGTATACTGTTTGTATGTGTGTATATAGGTTCATATGGATAGGTATACATATATATATATATATGCTTGTGGTTATGTTATGTTATTATATCAATCATTTATTGAGTGCTTACTTTGTGCAGAGCACTGTACTAAGTGTTTGGGATAATACAATATAACAGAGATGGTAGACACTTTCCCTGCCTACAAGAAGCTCACATATGCGTGCGTATATGTGTGTACATCAATTAATCATTAGTATCTACTGAGCATTTACTGTATACAGAGCACTATACTCAGTGCGTGGGAAAGTTCAATATGATAAAATATACACATATTTACATTCACATATGTGTGTGTACCCATATATGTATATATGTTTAAATAAATTTATATACACACAATGTGTGTATATATACATATATTTATATACACATAGTGTGTGTGTATGTATATGTACTTACATAAGGATTTGAATGGGAGGGGTGTGACCAATGGGTCATATAAAGAAAAGTTGGGAGGAAAGTAAGTAAGGTATAGTAAGAAGGTTATCTTGGGAGAAGTGGAAAGTATGAGCTGGACTGTAACAGAATTGATGATAGTATATATGGAAGAGGAGAACTTGAAGTTAACTGGCCAGTCTTTCTGCTGGATTAGAATCACTCATTCAAGCATATTTATTGAGTGCTTACTGTGTGCAGGACACTGTACTAAGCGTCTGGAAGAGTATAGCATAACAGAGTTGGTAGATAGTTCCCTGCCCACAGGGAAATGGGTAACTGATGAAGGTTTTTAAAGAGTTGGCTGATATGTTTTGAATAATGTTTTAGGAAGATGATCAGTAGAATATAGGATAGACTAAAGATATTAGAGGCTAGAGGCAGGAAGACCAGTGAGGAAGCTGATGCAATAGTCAGGTCAGGAGATAAAAGGAGTTTGAACCTGGGTGCTAGCTATAAGTGTGGAGAAAAAGGGGTAGATCAGAGAAGTTTTGTGATAGAAATTCTTCTGAGCTATATTCAGATATAGACTGAATAATAGGTAACAGGCAATGAGGATTCAAAGTTGATACCACAGCAGTGAGCTTCTGGGATAGGAAAGATGCTGATATCAACTGGGAAGCAGAAGTTAGGAGGAGAAGTGATGGAAGCAGATGGAAGCAGTGAAGGAGGTTGAGGAGGAGTTGTCAGGGAGGTAGAGATGAACTGTGCAAGGTACCATCTTGCCAATACCAAGGTTGAATAGAATGCCTAGGAGAATTCCAAGTTGGTCAGAAGCAAAAGGAGTATGTTGTAGTGAATAGAGCAAGGGCCCATGAGTCAGAAGGTCATGGGTTTTAATCCCAGCCCCACCACTTGTCTGCTGTGTGATCTTGGGCAAGTCACTTCACTTTTCTGTGCCTCAGTTACTTTCTCTGCAAAATGGAGATTGAGACTGTGAGCACCACATGGGACAGGGACTGTGTCCTACCCGAATTGCTTGTATACACCCCATTGTTTAGTACAGTGCCTGGCACATAGTAAGCACTTAACAAATACCATTATTACTATTATTATTGATGGTCAGGAGTGTCTAAGGCAGGAAGATTAGTACAGAGCAGACCCCATTATGCTTAGCTTTGAGGAGTTTCTAGGAGACCTTGGTGAATATTGTCTCAGTAGGGTAAAGAGAGGGACAAAATCAGACACATCAACAAACACATTTGTGTGTTTATATGTTGTGGTGGTTTGGAAAGTTTTTCTTTCTTGTATTCATAATTGTTATCTCATTTTTGCCTTACAATGAAGGTGAAGAAAAATGGGGTTCATTCATTCATTCAATAGTATTTATTGAGCGCTTACTATGTGCAGAGCACTGTACTAAGCGCTTGGGATGAACAAGTCGGCAACAGATAGAGACAGTCCCTGCCGTTTGACGGGCTTACAGTCTAATCGGGGGAGACGGACAGACAAGAACAATGGCAATAAACAGCGTCAAGGGGAAGAACATCTCGTAAAAACAATGGCAAATAAATAGAATCAAGGCGATGTACAATTCATTAACAAAATAAATAGGGTAACGAAAATATATACAGTTGAGCGGACGAGTACAGTGCTGTGGGGATGGGAAGGGAGAGGTGGAGGAGCAGAGGGAAAAGGGGAAAATGAGGCTTTAGCTGCGGAGAGGTAAAGGGGGGATGGCAGAGGGAGTAGAGGGGGAAGAGGAGCTCAGTCTGGGAACGCCTCTAGGAGGAGGTGATTTTTAAGTAAGGTTTTGAAGAGGGAAAGAGAATCAGTTTGGGGGAGGAATCAGTTTGGGGGTGAGAGATACCGAGAGAATGAAATCAATCAGCTGGGGTGTAGCAAATAGATAATAATAATAATAATGTTGGTAATTGTTAACCGCTTACTATGTGCTGAGCACTGTTCTAAGCACTAAGGTAGATACAGGGTAATCAGGTTGTCCCACGTGAGGCTCACAGTGTTAATCCTCATTAACAGGTGAGGTAACTGAGGCACTGAGAAGTCAAGTGACTTGCCCAAAGTCACACAGCTGACAGGTGGCAGAGCAGGGATTAGAACCCATGACCTCTGACTCCTAAGCCCATGCTCCTTCCACTGAGCCATGCTGCTTCTCTGAGACAGATTGTGCAGATTAATCATCTGTATTTACTGCGCGCACAGTAAGTTTGCAGAACACTCTAATAAGCATTTGGGAAAGTATGAAACAATAGAGTAGGTAGACACAAGTCCTTTCCAGAAGGGGCTTACAGTCTAGAAGGGGAGACAGACATTAAAATGAATTAGGGGGATGTAAATAAGTGCTGTGGGACTGACTGTGGGGTGAATATCAAGTGCTTTAAGGGTACAGAAAAAGGAGTGAGTGGAGGGAATACAGGCCAAAAGACTAAATCTTAGCCATATGCTTAACTTCCTAAAATGAAGAATTGTCCTTGAACTGCTATTTCATTTGTCAATTACTATGGTTACAATAGTGGAATTATAGAAATATTAGGAGTTTTTCTGCCAAAAATGAATGTTTTCATCATTATAAAATACAAAGGCATTCTCCATTTATTTTAAGTCTTTTTAAAAATCTTCTGTCTCCATATTTCAACACCCACATGTCAGTCTCTAAATCCTGCTGAATATCCCACCCCAATATTTCCTGGATCCATCTGTTCTTCTCTATAGTCCAGCCCATCTTCATCTCCCAGTTGGATTATCCCATCAGCCTCTTGATTAGTCTCCATGATTCAAGCCCCTTAATTTTATCCTAAATTCATAAAACAAAAGCTCCTGACAATTGGACTAAAATTCATAAAACAAAAGCTCCTGACAATTGGGCTCTTTAGATTCTTTGTGATCTATCCCCTTATGGCTAGGGCTTGTGTCTACCTACTCTATTGTTTTGTACTCTCCCAAATGCTTAGTAAAGTGCTCTGCAAACTTACTGTGTGTTCAGTAAATGCAGATGATTGATTGATCTGCACAATGTGTCTCTTATTTACTACACCACTACACCTCAGCTCATGATAATAATAATAATGTTGGTATTTGTTAAGCGCTTACTATGTGCCGAGCACTGTTCTAAGCGCTGGGGTAGACATAGGGGAATCAGGTTGTCCCACGTGGGGCTCACAGTCTTAATCCCCATTTTACAGATGAGGGAACTGAGGCACAGAGAAGTTAAGTGACTTGCCCACAGTCACACAGCCGATAAGTGGCAGAGTTGGGATTCGAACTCATGAGCCCTGACTCCAAAGCCCGTGCTCTTTCCACTGAGCCACGCTCATGCTCTGTATTCCTCCCAAACCAACATCTAAATTTACCACATACAGAATTCTCCGATCTTGGATTGTGCATTCCCACACTCCTGTGTGGAACTCTCTCCCCACTCATATGCACCAACCATGTATCTTCCCATTTCAAAGCCCTCCTAAATAGCCACCTGTCTGAGTTTGGAAAATGTTTCACCCTCTCTCTGCTCCTGCAGGTTGGCAGAACAAGGGTTATTTAAACATAGGACTATTAACCATTCTCTTGTAACAGATGATTGCAGAAAAAATCATTTTATTCATACAGTAATATTTTTTTGAGCACCTAAGTTATATTGGCATCATATTAAGCACTGGGGAAAAATAGAGGGGTAAAAATTCAGATGGGATTCCTTCTCTACAGAAGTCTCTCATCTAAGAATAAGGGGTAGGAAGGGCTGGTGACAGACAGAGGAAATAGATTGACATGATTAAAACAACAAAGCAAGATAAGAAAATAAGAACAAGAAACACAGGCAGAGCAGGAGAACATTGCAGCAAAAGTAAGAAATTTTCAGACTTCTTGCTGTTCAGGCAGAACCATCCAAATTCTCAGTTCCTAAAAGGCAGAGAGCAAGTCATATGCTTCTAAATCTTCCTCAAGCACCCTCATTTACCACTCTACATACAATAATTGTTTGATAAGTACTGTTGTTGAGATTAGAATCCAAGTTCTCTGACTCCCAGGCCCATGCTCTTTCCACTACTCTCATAGATGAGTTTGTGGATTCGTTTGTGGATTTGTGGAGTAGATTAGTTTGTGGATTATTTTATCCTTGCTCTACCTTCTTTTGTTGTTATTTCATTGCTCTTAAGTACCTCAATCAGACAAGGCAAAAATGAAACTATATTGTTGTTTCCTGGTATCTTTGATAAGGAGTTTGATGAAGGAGAAAGCTAAAACTGTTTCCCATAGTGAAATTTTTGCGATTAGATGTTCTTTCATTCTCCACCACCGTGGACAATTGAGAATTAGTTATATTCATTCAATCGTATTTATTGAGTGCTTACTGTGTGCACAGCACTGTACTAAGTGTTTGAAAAGTACAATTCGGCAACAGATAGAGACAATCCCTACTCAACAATAGTCTCACTGTCTAGTAGGGGGAGACAGTCAACAAAACACGTAGACAGGCATCAATAGCATCAAAATAGATAAATAGAATTATAGATATATGCACTTTTGTCCAAGTAGCTTAGAATCTCTAGCGAAAACAATATTTTGGGGGGGGAAATAGAGGCACAGAAGTTGCAACTTTCTCAACCAAGAAATCCACCACCAAATGATTCGGAAATCTCAAAATAAAGAGGACATTGTTACATGAACAACCATTCCTTCTTTTTCTGCATTCAAAGTTTGAACAGCAGTAGTAATCAATATCATTTATTAAGTCCTCACTTTGTGCAGAGCACTGTATTAAACATTGGGAAAAAATACATAGGTGGGAATTAGACCCAAATTGCATAATAGCAATTTTATGACTTTGCAATTTGAACCATTCTCATTGTACATAAAATCAATGCTTCTACTATAAAGAATATCCAAAGGTTCATTTAGAGTTCACATGAAATGCGAATGCAACTTTAGATGTTTGTCACTTTTCTAGGAAGTTTTCATGAAATGAAATCTGATTTTAAATTACTAGCTTGTGTAAAATATAATGAAGTTGAAGTAACATAACCAACAGTATTCTACAAGAATCTGTAGAGCTAATTCCTCAGTAAAGCATACATTGCATCCACCATCAAATCAATAGTAAAATACTTATGCCCCTAAAATGATATATTTTGTTTCCATTTTTTCTGTGACAAATCATATTGTAAGAAACAGGATGAATAGAATGAGAATAAAAGAAAAGAGGTTAGGCATGGTAGAGAGCAGGAAAATAAATTCATACACTGGCCTTTTAATCTCGGGAAAAGCAGGGAAGGAAAAGAAGGTAATTACCTATTCAAAAACATAAAAACAATTGAGACGAGAGGTACATTTTTTCCAGAGCTGCATATTTTCCTTTCCATATTATTTATTTTGGTATCACTTTAGTGTTCCATGACCTTACTCAAAGCCTTAAAAGCCTTATCAAGAGTTCTTAGCTTTCTGTTTTCTTTGTTCAAGTATCTTCACCATCATCGTCAATGATGTTCAGATGTACGGAGAATTCCAGTGGATTTTGAAGACATAATCTATTTATATATATGTATAACTAGAATCATGGAATCTAAAAATATATGAAGTATAAAATATAAAAGTGTTCATTCATATAGAAAAATACAATTAAAAAAAAATAAAGAGGGAGCTACAATAAATTTAAACCACTTGAAAATCAATAAAACAGATCAGTGGTCATTAGGAATCAAACTGGACCCCCTCCCAGCTTCAAATGAGATTGACGTACCCAAAAAGAAATTTTATTCAGTTGATACCAGGAAGTTGGTTTCTTCCCTTTTCCATTCCTCTGGCTACCCTCTGGCAAAGTTGTATTAAGAATCCAAGATCCCCAACAGAAAGAGAAGTAAAAGGGAAAAAAATCAAAAGCGGCCTGGATAATCCACTAAATGGACAAGTCATTCATGTTTTCCTACAAATCAAGAACATCCTGTGGTTGCCCATCCACCTCCACATCACACAGAAACTCCTTACCAATGGATTTAAATAATAGTAATAATAATTGTGGTATTTCTTAAGCATTTACTATGTGCCAGGCACATACTAAGCACTGGGGTAGATACAAGCAAGTCAGGTTGGACACAGTTCCTGTCCCATGTGGGGCTCACAGTCTCAATCCCCATTTTACAGATGAGATAACTGAGGCCCAGAAAAGTGAAGTGACCTGCCCAATGTCACACAGCAGACAAGTGGTGCAGCCGGGATTAGAACCCATGACCTTCTGACTCCCAAGCCAGTGATCTATCCTCTATACCATGCTGCTTCTGATTTAAAGCACTCAATCACAATCCCTGGTGCCCTGACAGCCACACTCCTCACCTCGCTGCTCTCCTATTACAGCCCAGGCTGCACACTTCACTCCTCTAATGCCAACCTACTCACTGTAGTTCAATCTTGTCTAACTTGCCACCTACCTCTTACCCATGTCCTGCCACTTCATATACGACAGACAAAATCTCTCCCTACCTTCGAAGCCTTATTGAAGGTGCATCTGTTTCAAGAAGCCGTCCCTAAATCAGCTGCTTTTCCTCTTCTCCCACTCCCTCCTGCATCACCCTGATTTACACCCTTTGTTCACCCTTCCCTCAGTCCCATGGCATTATATGTAATTTATTTGTCTATCCATAATTTATTTATTTTAATGTCTGTCTCCCCTTCTAGACTGTGAGTTTGTTGTGGGTGGGAATACGTCCATCAACTCTGTTATATTGTACTTTCCCAAGCGCTTAGTACAGTGCTCTACACACAGTTAAGCACTCAATAAATAACTCAATAAAGTGGATCAAACACTTGGATCAAGCTCAATAAATGTGATCGACTGATTGATTGGTAATCAAAATCTGGCTGTACTTTGTTTCCACAGCCTAATGTGACTGTGGAGACTTTTAGTAAATTCTTGTTTAATGGAAACAACTTTTACAGTTGAATTTCCACCCCCTCTGAACATACATGCCAGTTTAGCGAAGAAAATCCCAGCTGTTTTGTAAACTATCCCCGGCAATTTTAGAAAAATCTATAAATGTCCCAGAATTGGAACTGCTCTGGCTTAAGTGGCTATCCTCCCTTGTTCTCATCTGAAATTATTCTTGCTCACCTGAAATGTTTGGATTTCCACATAGAGAATGGGGCATGATCAGCACCTGTTCAGTTTAGATCCCAAAGCATTCTGGAACTTAAAATACACATGTCCCAGAAAGCTGTGGAACTTGAATCCTACACATCTGCTCCCTTCTTCTGCCTTCACCACTCCCAATCTAACAGTTGATAAGAAGAAAAAGAAAAGCATGAAGGTAGGAATGTTTTGTTAGTCTCCATTTTCAACAAAAATAATATGGCCAACCTAACTTTTGGGCACTTTATTTTGGGCTTCTCAGTGTCTTCCACCAAACCCAAAATGAATAGACCCTTTTTGTGATATATGGCCACCAATAAAATAATACTTAACATATAGAGGGAGAATCTAATTGTTGAAACACTTTACAAACATTAACTAATTAGTTCATCAATATCACTTAAGGGCCTTCCTTTCCACACCTTCAGCACAGTTACTGCTTCATTTCGGTTCTGGGTGTTGGCTGGCCTTTCTCCGCTGGTGGTATCACCGCATTAAGTCTATTAATGGCAGTTATAAGTCAGTGTAAGCGACAAGATTAACTCGGAGGCACAGAAGCAATTAAAACCCCCTTTAAAACTGTTTTGATGAATAATGGGCCAGGAACAGCATCCCGGATGAAACTGACTGTGTTGTGTACCAGGTGCATTACCATGGTCCAATCTGGTTTCTGATGGGGAATGGAAAAGTTTTTAAGTAAAACTGGTACATCC
Source organism: Ornithorhynchus anatinus (assembly GCF_004115215.2). NCBI lineage: Eukaryota > Metazoa > Chordata > Mammalia > Monotremata > Ornithorhynchidae > Ornithorhynchus > Ornithorhynchus anatinus. The sequence continues at coordinate 102,044,221 of NC_041749.1, forward strand.
TTCCTTCTGACCCACAAGGGAGAGAAGTCCTGTGACTGCAAATCCAGTGCAATTGTGTCATGTAGACAATGAATACTTTTTTTGTTCCTTTTTGGCTCTTTGTGTTCTCTTGTGGAGAAAAGCCCTTTATTGAATCAAACCCGGCCCCCCTAATCAATTTGTAGGGTGGGAAGCCTATGAAAACTTATAAAGCTGACCCGAATTTTTACATCAGTTTCATTGCTGATTCTTCAAAGTTAAGTAGAAATGGGAGAGCTTGGAACAAAATATATATATATATATATATATATATATATATATATATATATATATATATATAAGCTAAAAATGAAAGGGAAATCATTATTGTGGCTCATACAGAGTGTCCTAAATCATCACCTTGTCTCTTTGGTGTTGTCTGTTCAATTAGCAGTTAGCAATTACCCTCTGCTATTGATCAAGGTTGATTTATTCCATGGGATTACCCAGGATGCATTTTGTGAGATCAAAGGAAAGCAGACGCTCTGAAGCCTTATTGCAGCAGAACACATATGACTGAGTTTGAATCAATAAAATTTAGTGAGGGCCAAGGTAAGGGCTTTGTGACTAGAAGGATGCAATAAGCCAGGATTCAAGCTTTCCTCACATTTTCCTAAGCTTTGCAACTCTCAGCAAGCTGAATGAGCTCATGTATGACCAGTTTATCAGTCTTGTGCACTCAAGCCCTACGAATTAAGCCCCTTTAGGCCGAGGCCTACTTTTGTCAGCCCATTTACAGACACTAGACAGCAGTTGGGAAATATTATTAGTCCCCTGCCTGACTTACCTCCTTGAAGAGGGAATAATAAAAGGGAGTTTGAGTTTGTATTAAACGGACTTTCAGGAAAGACCAGCATCAATGAAAAGTTCTTGAATTCGTTGGCAGACTGCATGCGGAATTCAATGAAGGGAGCAGGATGGCTGCAGGTTGTAATTCAGTGTCACAAATGTCTTTTCATTGTCTGGAATTACAGCATGGTGGGACTATCTTGTTTATGGGCTTGATGAATCCGATGAAATGCTTTCCCAGTATTGTCTGATACTAATTATCCTTTAATGAAACCTACTTGATTGGTGTAAAAAATGCCCTGAAGTATATTTTCTAGGCAACAAGCCAGTGCCATGCAGTCAGCCCTGATTAATGATATTGGTCTGTGGCCATTACATGAAGTTTCCTGCCTACCTTCTCCTAAAATCAAGGAGATTGATGTTGTTCTCAATTCTATGGTATGTCCCTAGGTAAAATGCTTCTTTAAAAATAGTAGGTATGTTGAAAGGAGTAGAAAAAGTAGCACAACCTGCAGAGAAGTTGCACATGAATGTCTCTAAAAGTTTCCATTTCCAAGATGTTTGGGAATCCCTTTCTTTGCCAGTAGAGTTGTGCTGTGTAGATTGCTTCTAATGATTACTCCAAATCCATGAATTACCGAGGTGATGATAATCTATTTCCTGAGGGAATCCAAATCCACAAGGCTGCACAATATCCCATTCATCACTGGACACCCAGATTTCCTCCAGGCTTCTTAAATCCCTAGGCTATCATCTGAGTGGCTACCACCCAATAACCTTAGACCTTTTGCTGTTGTCTAATCCCCTAGCTAAATCCTCTCTCCCTGCTGAGGGAGTCCCATGCAACACACAAGCAGTCTGCGGTGCATATCTGGTCTGCTCTATGTGGACAGCCTCTTATTTCCCCCAGGTTTCGTTGTATACTTCAACAAGAGGAAGCTCCTTGTGGCCAGTGTATATGTCTACCAACTCTGTCATGTTGTCCTCTCCCAAGCACTTAGTCCAGTGCTCTGCACACCATAAGTGCTCAATAATTGTCATTTATTGATTGACTGATATACGCAAAAGGTGGGAGAAAACCTGCAGCATCATCTTGGAGCTCTCCCAGCTCTGGGGCTCTGGGGTCCATGGGAATGTCGTAGGGGTGAAACTTTTTAAATAGTATTTGTTAAGCACTTACTATGAGACAAGCACTGTTCTAAATGCTGGAGTAGATACAAGTTAATCAGGCCAAATACAGTCCCTCTCCCACAAGGGGCTCGCAGTCTAATTAGGAGGGAGTACAGGTATTGAATCCCCATTCTGCAGTTGAGGAAACTGAAGCGTGGAGAAATCAAGTGACTTGTCCAAGATCACACAGTAGGCAAGTGGTGGATCTGGCATTAGAACCCAGGTCCTCTGTCTCCCAAGCCCAAGCTTTATTCACAAGACCATGCTGGCCACGTGGCTTCCCGTGACTTTCTGACACCTCCTTCTTCATTTACCATTGTCAAATGGAAACCTTGCATGCCCTAGGTGCACAAATTGGACAAAGCCCCCTGGTGGTATTGTACATTGACGATAGCCCAACCTAGAGTGGTGAGGAATTGTAGTCAAAGCTTCTCCATTCCCCCCTATTGAAACACAAGATGAACCAATTAGTCTCTCTGCTCCTCTTAGAATGAGCTAAGCCAGGGAGAATCCTGGATCACATGTACAGCCTTGCTGTATCCTCTCTGCAGCCACCCACTGAAGTAGTCACAGTCAGACCAAAGTTTGCTTCCAGGGTAGAAAAGTCATGTAGCTCTATATAGCTACTGCCTGGATTGAGTCCCTAAGCCCCCAGGGAGGATGCAGCAGGTGAAACCACTTCCTTATGTTGAATACCCCATGGAATTCTGAGAACTTTCCAAGAACTATTCAAACTGTTTGGTAATCTAAACAAAATAATTTTAAAACTGCCTCTTCTCTTCAGTCAGTGGTATTTATTGAGCCCGCGGATAGAGTCCGAGCCTGGGAGTCAGAAGGGCATGGGTTCTAATCCTGGCTCTGCCACTTGTCTGCTGTGTGACCTTAGGCAAGATACTTCGTTACTCTGGGCCTCAGTTGTCTTGTCTGTAAAATGGGAATTGAGACTTTGAGCCCCACGTGGGACAGGGACTGTGTCCAATCCAATTTGCTTGTATCCACCCCAGCGCATGGTACAGTGACTGGCACCTAATAAGTGCTTAACAAACACCACAATTATTATTATTATTATCACTAAGCACTTGGGAGCATACAATAAAGTAGACACAATCCCTGCCATCAGGGACCTTACAACATGTGGCTGTGGCATGGGCAAATGGACCTCAGCCTTAAGAGTGTTGAAAAATAGTAATTATTAGTGATACTATTAATTCTAATTATTTAAATGCAGTTCCAGTGAGCACAGCTGCAAAGCCTGCCCCAGAACCACATGCTCTGCGTGCCCCACCCCCACCCCCCACCCCGGCTCCACCACTTGTTAGCTGTGTGACTTTGGGCAAGTCACTTAACTTCTCTGTGCCTCATTACCTCATCAGTAAAGTGGGGATTAAGACTGTGAGCCCCACCTGGGACAACCTGATTACCTTGTCCCAGTGCTTAGAACAGTGCTTGGCACATAGCACATCATCATTTAAGAACTACTGTAGTGTCCAGAGCCCTCTCAGGGTCACACCTGGAGAGTTGCCAGTACTCTACCAGTCTCGACTACAGGAGGGAGAGTCAAGCAGAGGCATACCCATTCCATTCCTAGTTTGGGCAGTGGCTAGCGAGTGGAAGGCAATCTGCTAAAAGTCAAAACTCACCTGTACTGGGCAGCAGTGGCATGGGAAAGAGTCGAAGGTGGAGATTCAAGTTTACTCAGGTTTACTGCTTGGAAGGAGACAATGGTAAACCACTTCCAGATTTTTACCAAGAAAACTCTATGGATAAACTACCAGAACAATTGCAGGTGTAGGTGGCTTGTTCTGGGAGAGATGCGTTCATGGCATTGCTATGGGTCGGAGATGACTCAACAGCATATGACAAGACAAGACAAAAAGTGTACAGAAGCCCGCCTCAACAGCTTTGCCCTGACAAGATCACTTCTACCCAACTCTGGCACTCTCCAAAACGTTGCTGGGTGCCATCAGTCATGAGAAATAATTGAACTGGAAAGCCCAATGCTAAGCAGCTCTACATGGTCCTGCTCAAAATTGCATTCTCCATTCCTCTACCCTCCTTTGGGGGGTGGGGGGCGGTGTTGTGAGGGGAGGGAGAATCAAGTGATAATACTGGCCTGAAATGGTGCAGTGCAGATTCCAAAGATGTGGAAAGAGTAGCTTTTGAACATATTATTTGAGTCCATCCTTCCAAGCCCAGCATTGAGTAATTGAACTGAAAATCTGGTTGAAGAATGTTGGGAATCTTTCATTTCTGGAATTTCTACTCAATCTTTCTAGTGAGTATATTCATAATTGACCTCAAATGAAAAATAGTGTCTGAGGGAGTGGGGCTCCCATGAAATCTGGAATTTGGGCTTTTTTTTCCTTCCATTGAAATACCAGTAAACTTAAATAATAAATGTTTCATGTATTTTGTGACTAAATAGACACAGATTTGTCCCAGATCTGCTCTAATAACGAGTGCTAGTCCCAGAGAAAACCAAACCCAGGGATTTTTGTGTAAAAATATATTCAATATTTAGAATGCTGGTCCCTTATGTCACTTTGCTATGTCCTTGAAAAGAGCCTTAGAGAGAGAAAAGTTTTAAAAGGCCATGTTTATTGCTCTAGGCTTGTTTTCAATTGTTCTGCTCACTTGTGCATTCTTTTGCAGGATTTTGTAGCATGTAACAGCTAAAATGATACCATGAAGTTTTCTGTCCATTTCAGGTTCGTAAGTGCCTTACTCTATCTCTCTACAGTACTATCCAAGCTGAAAGTGCCAGGGGCTATCATGAGTAATGCCATGACTTTTGTAAAAGTGACTCTACTGTCTGGATCAGAAATATATCTTAGAACTCATTTTCATTGGATGATTTCATCCTCTACCCAAAATTACTTTCCAGCCTCTAAGAGCAGTCTTTTGTACATGTATGTGTGCATGTGTGTCTTTAATAACAAGGTCTAGACCTTAACTAGAGCAGAAAAGAGAAGTGTCTAGATTGTGTATTGTCTAGACTGTGAGCTCCTCTAGACTGTGAGCTCATTGTGGGCAAGGAATGTGTCTGTTTATTGTTATATTGTACTCTCCCAACTGCTTAGTACTGTGCTTTCCATGCAGTAAGCACTCAATACATATGATTTAATAAATTAATGAATGGGAATTAAAGACAATGAGATCTTTGGCAGGCCATGGAAGCGATCACTCAATCAATCATGGGAACTTACTGAACACCTACTAAGTGCCAGGTACTGTACCAAGATCTTGGGAGAGATGAATTCATTGGGGGAGATAGATAGAAATCATTTACCAAGAGCAAAGGCAAGAAGAAGGACAAGGATAAAAAGCAGGAAAACTTACAAATGTAAGAGGATGCAACAGGTGAACAAAAAATTGAATGTACAGATAAATATATAAATAAAAACATACCTATACTAGTATAGACATACCTATGTAGTGCTGGGGATATGAATAGAATACGTAAGTGCTAAGGATAGGTGTTGGGCTGATGCCACTGGGGTATTGTAACTTAAGCAAGAGACGTTTCCTGAAGAAGTGGTATGTTTGGAGGACCTAAAGATGGGAAGAACTGTGGACTGGAAAGTCTGGGGATGGAAAAGTGTCAGGCCAGAGGAACAGCATGAAACAGCATGAGCAAGGGGTCAGAGGCAGGAATGTAGTGAGGTAAAATTAGAAGGTGAGCTTGGGAGGAGAAAGTGTGCAAGTGGGGAGCTTTGGAGGCAGGTGGGTAACTAACCAATGGAGGTTTTTGAGGAGTAGAGAGTGTGCCAGGCCAAGATGCAAGAAGATAATAATAGTAATAAAAGATAATAATAGTAATAATTGTGGTATTTATTTGGTGCTTATTATGTGCCAGGCACTGTACTAAGCACTGGGGTGGATACAATCAAATCGGGTCAGACACAATCCCTGTCCCACATGGGGCTCACATTCTCAATCCCCATTTTACAGATGAGGTAACTGAGGCACAGAGAAGTGAAGTGATTTGCCGAAGGTCACAGAGCAGACAAGTGGTGGAGCCACGATTAGAACCCACGTCCTCCTGACTCCCAGGCCTATGCTCTATCGACTACACCATGCAGCCTTCACGATGGTTCTTTGAGGACAATTTCAAGGCAATCTGGGTTACATCATCAAGTTTATTTCCCTAAATAGGGTATTACCTACTGTTGTGTGTCTTCATCGAGAAGCCAACTAGTCACTAGAGGTTTTATGAAACATGTGACAATTATTTACATGAACATGAATGGAGTTCTATGCTGCAACTACATGTGGCCTGTCTCTGACAGTCTCTAACATAGTTACTGAGTACATAATAATTATTAATAAGTAGAGTATTTGTTAAATGTTTACTGTGTTCTAAGCACTGTACTAAACGCTGGGATAGATACAAGACAATCTGGTTGGACATAGTCCCTGTCCCACCTGAGACTCACAGTTTAAGTAGGTGGGGTAAGAGTACAGTGTTCTGCAAACAGTAAGTGCTCAATAAATACAACTGAATGAATTTAATCTCATTTATTCATTCATAATTATTGAGCATTTACTGTATGCAGAGCACTGTACTAAGCACTTGGAAAGTACAAATCAACAATAAAGAGAGACAATCCCTGCCCACAATGGGCTTACAGTCTAGAAGGTGGGGGACAGACTTCAAAACAAGTAAACAGCCATCAGTAGCATCAATATCAATAATTATAGATATAAACATATATACACACATTCATTCATTCATTCAATAGTATTTATTGAGCGCTTACTATGTGCAGAGCACTGTACTAAGCGCTTGGGATGAACAAGTCGGCAACAGATAGAGACAGTCCCTGCCGTTTGACGGGCTTACAGTCTAATCGGGGGAGACGGACAGACAAGAACAATGGCAATAAACAGCGTCAAGGGGAAGAACATCTCGTAAAAACAATAGCAACTAAATAGAATCAAGGCGATGTACAATTCATTAACAAAATAAATAGGGTAACGAAAATATATACAGTTGAGCGGACGAGTACAGTGCTGTGGGGATGGGAAGGGAGAGGTGGAGGAGCAGAGGGAAAAGGGGAAAATGAGGCTTTAGCTGCGGAGAGGTAAAGGGGGGATGGCAGAGGGAGTAGAGGGGGAAGAGGAGCTCAGTCTGGGAACGCCTCTTGGAGGAGGTGATTTTTAAGTAGGGTTTTGAAGAGGGAAAGAGAATCAGTTTGGCAGAGGTGAAGAGGGAGGGCGTTCCAGGACCGCGGGAGGACGTGACCCAGGGGTCGACGGCGGGATAGGCGAGACCGAGGGACGGTGAGGAGGTGGGCGGCAGAGGAGCGGAGCATGCGGGGTGGGCGGTAGAAAGAGAGAAGGGAGGAGAGGTAGGAAGGGGCAAGGTGATGGAGAGCCTTGAAGCCTAGAGTGAGGAGTTTTTGTTTGGAGCGGAGGTCGATAGGCAACCACTGGAGTTGTTTAAGAAGGGGAGTGACATGCCCAGATCGTTTCTGCAGGAAGATGAGCCGGGCAGCGGAGTGAAGAATAGACCGGAGCGGGGCGAGAGAGGAGGAAGGGAGGTCAGAGAGAAGGCTGACACAGTAGTCTAGCCAGGATATAACGAGAGCCCGTAATAGTAAGGTAGCCGTCTGGGTGGAGAGGAAAGGGCGGATCTTGGCGATATTGTAGAGGTGAAACCGGCAGGTCTCGGTAACGGATAGGATGTGTGGGGTGAACGAGAGGGACGAGTCAAGGATGACACCGAGATTGCGGGCCTGAGAGACGGGAAGGATGGTCGTGCCATCCACGGTGATAGAGAAGTCTGGGAGAGGACCGGGTTTGGGAGGGAAGATGAGGAGCTCAGTCTTGCTCATGTTGAGTTTTAGGTGGCGGGCCGACATCCAGGTGGAGACGTCCCGGAGGCAGGAGGAGATGCGAGCCTGAAGGGAGGGGGAGAGGACAGGGGTGGAGATGTAGATCTGCGTGTCATCTGCGTAGAGATGGTAGTCAAAGCCGTGAGAGCGAATGAGTTCACCGAGGGAGTGAGTGTAAATGGAGAACAGAAGAGGGCCAAGAACTGACCCTTGAGGAACTCCAACAGTTAAAGGATGGGAGGGGGAGGAGGCTCCAGCGAAGGAGACCGAGAATGATCGGCCAGAGAGGTAAGAGGAGAACCAGGAGAGGACAGAGTCCGTGAAGCCAAGGTGAGATAAGGTATGGAGGAGGAGGGGATGGTCGACAGTGTCAAAGGCAGCAGAGAGGTCAAGGAGGATTAGAATGGAGTAGGAGCCATTGGATTTGGCAAGAAGGAGGTCATGGGTGACCTTAGAGAGAGCAGTCTCGGTAGAGTGGAGGGGACGGAAGCCTGATTGGAGGGGGTCTAGGAGAGAATGGGAGTTAAGGAATTCCAAGCATCGATTGTAGACGACTCATTCTAGGATTTTGGAAAGGAAGGGTAGTAGGGAGATAGAACGATAACTGGAGGGGGAAGTGGGGTCAAGAGCGGGTTTTTTTAGGATGGGGGAGACGTGGGCATGTTTGAAGGCAGAGGGGAAGGAGCCCTTTGAAGTGTGTGAGGTCGGCTTGGTGCTTGGACTTTCGCCAGCAGCGCTCAGCAGCTCGAGCATAGGAGCGTAGGAGGCGGACGGAGGAGGTGATCCAGGGCTGTGGGTTAGTGGAGCGAGAGCGGCAGAGGGAAAGGGGGGCGAGAGAGTCGAGATGAGTAGAGAGGGTGGAGTTGAGAGCGGAGACCTGATCGTCGAGAGTGGGAAGAGAGGACAGGGCGGCAAGGTGAGGAGAGATGCTATTGGAAAGATGGATGGGATCGAGAGAGCGGAGGTCTCTGTGGGGCAGTAGCGAAGATTTGCAGGGGGAGGGAGTGTGAGAGATGAGGCAGGTGAGAAGGTTATGGTCAGAGTGGGTTGGGAAGGGGAATAGAGCAAAAGGAGGGGAGGGGGACCTGAAGAAAAAGAGGCTTAGTCTGGGAAGGTCTCTTTGAGGAGGTGAGCCTTCAGTGGGGCTTTGAAGATTTAATCTCCATTTCCATACTCTAGTATATCCCCTGTTTTAAGGGCATATAACAGCCCTGCCTCCTTTAAATAAATATTAGCCAATTCATATCCAACAGTAATATGAAACTAAGGTAACATACCAACCTACACCAGATGAAGCCTACAAGCAATTAAAGATTTTCATTAACACTGTCACAGAATTCTGTTATCTAAACAGCACACATTCTTCCCTTCTTGGCTCTCCTTCTTTCTCACTTTTGTGTCCCATCTTCAACCTGCCCCTTGATAATAATATCATACCTTGATAACTCTCCTCCCACCCCTGATACCTTCCCCCTCTTTCCTTTGCCTCCTGCCTCTTTTCTTTCCCCTGCTCCTCTGTGAAGCTTTCCCCTCTTCCTCTCAACTTTTTGGGTGGGCGTATCCATTAGGGATTCCCAGTCCCAATACTTTTCTGGGTAGGGGCTTGAAATAAGTTTTTTTTTTTTTTAAATGGTATTTAAGTACATACTATGTCCAAGCACTGTACTGAACACTGGGGTAGAAATGAGCTAATCAAATTGGACACAGTCCATATCCCACATGGGGCTCATAAATCTTCATTTTACGGATGAGGTAACTAAGGCACAGAGAAATGAAGTGACTTACCCAAGATCACAGACAAGTGAGGGAGCCTAGATTAGAACCCAGGCCCTTGTGACTCCCAGTTCCATGGTCTTTCCATTAAGCAACACTGTTTCTCAGGGGAATAAGTGTCAGAAGGACTCCCTTGGGCAATGTATCTGGCCCTTCCCGGAAAAGACACTGAGAGTCCCAAGAATTTCATATGAAAAGTTTTTACTGTAGCAGTGTGTGGAGTACAGCCCACCCTCTTCCCCGTTATACCCAGGATTGTCTGATTCCTAATGAAATCCAAGAAAAGAGGCAAACAAGTCCCCACATCCTGAGTGGTTTTGGCAATCCAAAATACAGTGAAACAGAGCTCCAGTCAGAAAATGAATGATAGCACAGCCATTTTGGTTGCACTGTCACTGCACTGAATATCAGAAATCCAGGAGGGGAATGCCAGGTATCGGCACAGGGTGGTAGTGTGTGCACATTGCAGCAGCCCTCTGCTCCTACATGGCTCTGAGACAGAGTTGTGGAAGCCAATGGGGACTGGGAGAGGATGGATGCCAATGAACTGGATACCTAGCAGACAGCGAGGCAGTAGCTGAGGGGCTGGGCTGGCTGAAGGGAACCACGCTGGAGAGGCACCACATCGTTCATTTCTACAGTTCTAGCATTATTACCTCCAGCCATCTATCATCCAACCACAGAGGCAGGGTTCCAGGGACAAGTAGAGAAGGAGGTCAGAGACCTTCAATCTGAGCATGATGGACTTATCCAGCCCTATTGCCCTTATGTGATCCAGTCTGGTGGCCTAGGCTCCCATCGGGGAGAACCACTCTGAGTTTGGTGAGTGGAGAGGGATAGAGGTGCCATTCAAAGGGATTTCTACCTCCTCACCTGACAGGGGGAGATCTGGAAAGGGCTGAAACAGTCAGACTCCTGTCCAATCCATGACATCATAATGTTTTACTGTGTGCCCAGAGTAGAGATGTTATGTCATGAATGTACAGACAAGAAATGGTTTTTACTTTCATCCTTGCCTAGACTGCTTTCAGAATAGCGATATCAGGCTGGACAGTCTGTATTCAGTAGTTCTTTGATTTTTTTTTAACAGGGGAACTAGTTATTCTGGTTTAAATGAGAAGCAAAAAAGGAAAGTGGTACATATTAAAAAGCATAAAATCCAGCAGGAAGTCTCCTCACCACAGAACTTTCTCTTTCTCTTTAGGCAAGGCCCCCTACCCTCTTCTCCAGTACACAAATGTACTTAACCCTCCTACTCAGACTGTGAGCCCTATGCAGGACAAGGACTCTGACAGACCTAATTAACTTATACCTACCCCAGCACTTAGAACAGTGTTTGACCCATAGTAAGCACTTAACAAATTCCATAAATAAATATAAAATTTTTAAAAAAGCTAACAACTTAGGTTTGAGAACAACTTGTGAGGGATACTCAAAGACATTTATGGTAAGCTAATAAGGGATTCCCCCTCTTGGGTTCACACCTGGAGAGTTTACAGTACTCTACCATCTCATGTGTGAAAGGGAGAGTCAAACAGAGGCATATCCATTCCATTCCTAGTTTGGGCAGTGGCTAGCAAATGGAAGGCAATCTGCTACAAATCAAAATTCAGCTGTGCTGGGCAGCAGCGGCATGGGAGAGTCTCGAGGGTGGAGACTCCAGTTTACTGCACCAGAAGAAGGCAATGGTAAACCACTTCTGTATTTTTATCGGAAAAATGCTACAGATACACTACCAGAATGATTGCAGATGGAGTGGGGTATTCTGTGAGAGATGTGTCCATGGAGTCGTTATGGGTCAGAGACGACTCGACAGCATAAGACAAGACAAATGAGGGATTGCCACTGTCTGTCTGCAGTTGTATTAGTGTAAAGTGCTTCATTCAGGCCTGTCTTGAATTTCTCTGTTCTTAGCTACCTTGAATTCAATTCAGTTCAATCGTATTTACTGAGAGCTTACTGTGTGCAAAGCACTGATAGGCAACGAGAAGGATGTGGAGGAAGGGACCCGAGCCTGCCTGAGCTGTGGAAGAAGGGAATTGATTATTTGATTGATCAAGAAGGCTGACAAGTGAAATAGAGGGAGAGAGGAAAAGCAGGGGTACAGGAGAGAGACGTATAAGAAGTGCAAAGGAACTACTATAAGGGTGGGAGAATGGCAAGGCAGAGAGACTGGAGTGAAAAGAAGGAATTAGGTGATGGGAAGAAATTGGTGGGGGGGTGGGGAAGGAAAGGATAGTAGTCATTAAGAAAAAGAGAAATCGGGGTGGGGAGGGGGAATAGAGAGGGAGAGTTAAGCAAAGTAAAAACTGCCTGGAGCCTAGTCTTATCTCAGAAATGAAGACTTTACTTGATCCAAAGGAATGTTGGCAGCCGAACAATTGGGCAAAATGTTGGTCGAAATTCAACCAATCTCTAGGCTGCCCAGGCAATCAGTCAAATAACTGGCCAGTTTTCAGTGCTTTTGATGCTTTGTAATCGATTCTTTCCAGCCTTGAACTGTCTTTAGCTGATGGAGATTAGTGACTTTCATTTTCTCTCCTGAAATTACGATGAAGTGTCCTCATGCCGTTATCTTTCAATATTACAAGAACCCATGGTTAGAATATCATTTCCAGTTATGATATGAGCAGTACATCTGAACATTCATAGAGTTGGAGCTTAACTTTAAATCTTTGTGCATTGGTTGTGGTATAATATTTATTTGGGCCCCTGAATCAAACAGAAGTGCTACTTCAGTTCCACTTATAATTAGCTTTATAATCTAAACTGGTCTGATTGCATTTCATTTAAATTTCATTTTATCATGCTCATCTTTCCAGATCCACAGTTGTACTCTCTCTTGCCTAATTTCAGTTGCTTAAGTGTCATTTAAGTGCTTAAGTGTCACTTTTCCTTGATTTTTACATTCTGTTGTTTTTGGTTTCCATATTCCTTTTGAAATTGGACATTAATCCATTGCAAAAGTAACAGATTTTCCCAGATGCAGAACATCTTTGTAGTTAGTGTCTTCTACCACAACTTTTACAATTTGATATTATTTCCATTCTAACTCTCTCCCCATCCCTTCTTCCCTCCCTAATGGCCATCTTCAATGGTTCACTCTCCAGTGGCTTCTTCCCCACTGCTTTCAAACATGCCCACATTTCCCCATCCTAGAAAGATCCTTCCTTGAGCCCATGGCTCCCTCCAGTTATCGCCCCATCTCCCTCCTACCATTCCTCTCCAAAATCCTTGAGCGAGTTGTCTACACCTGCTGTTGCAAATTACTCTCCTCCAGTTTCCTCCTTGACCCCCTCCAATCTGGCTACCATCCCTTCACTCAACTGAAACCGCCCTCTCAAAGGTCACCAATGATCTCTTGCTTGCCAAATCCAATGGCCTCTACTCCATCCTAATCCTTCTCAATCTCTCAGCTGCCTTCTACACTGTTGTCCATCCCCTTCTCCTGGAAACATCCTAGCTTGGCTTCACAGACTCTGTCGTCTCCTGGTTCTCCTCTTATCACTCTGGCCATTGTTTATCAGTCTCCTTTGTGGGCTTCTCCTTTGCCTCCCATCCCCTAAATGTGGGAGTCCCTCAAGGTTCAGTTCTGGGTCCCCTTCTATTCTCCATCTACACACACTCCCTTGGAGAACTCATTCACTCCCATGGCTTCCACCTCTATGCGAATAATACTCAAATCTACATCTGCAGCCCTGATCTCTCTTCCACTCTCCAGTCTCACATCTCCTCCTGCCTTCAAGACATATCTTATTGGATGTCCTCCCATCACCTCAAACTTAACATGTCCAAAACAGAGCTCCTTATCTTTCCACCCAAACCCTGTCCTCCCCGTGACTTTCCCATTACTGTAAACAGCACCACTGTTCTTCCTGCTCCCTGTTCCTCCCCCTTCCCCATCCCTCACCCTCAATGATCTGGCCACCTACTTCATCACGAAAGTTAACACAATCAGGTCCGAGCTCCCCAAAGTCACCCCTCCCCCTTCTGCCTCCCCCTCCTCCAACCCTCTCCCCTATTTTCCCATCCTTCCCAGCAGTATCCTCAGAGGAGATCTCCTCCCTCCTCACAAGTGCCACCCCCTCCACCTGTGCTTCGGACCCCATTCCCGCTCACCTTATAAAAGCTATCGCTCCTTCCCTCCTCCCCTCCTTAACCTCTATCTTTAATTGCTCACTCTCCAATGGCTTCTTCCCCTCTGCCTTCAAACATGCCCGTGTCTCCCCCATCCTAAAAAAACCCTCTCTCGACCCCACTTCCCCTTCCAGTTATCGCCCTATCTCCCTACTACCCTTCATTTCCAAGCTCCAAGAATGAGTCATCTACACTCGCTGCCTAGAATTCCTTAACTCCAATTCTCTCCTGGACCCCCTCCAGTCTGGCTTCCGTCCCCTCCACTTTACCGAGAGTGCTCTCTCAAAGGTCACCCATGACCTCCTTCTGGCTCAGTGGAAAGAGCCAGGGTTTGGGAGTCAGAGGTCATGGGTTCGAATCCCGGCTCTGCCACTTGGGAGCTGTGTAACTGTGAGCAAGTCACTTAACTTCTCTGTGCCTCAGTTACCTCATCTGTAAAATGGGGATTAAGACTGTGAGCCTCATGTGGGACAACCTGATTACCCTGTATCTACCCCAGCGCTTAGAACAGTGCTCTGCACATAGTAAGCGCTTAACAAATACCAACATTATTATTATTATTATTATCCAATGGCTCCTACTCTATCCTAATCCTCCTTGACCTCTCAGCTACCTTTGAGACTGTAGACCATCCCCTTCTCCTCCACACCTTATCTCACCTTGGCTTCATGGACTCTGTCCTCTCCTGGTTCTCATCTTTCTGGCTGTTCATTCTCAGTCTCTTTTGCTGGCTCCTCCTCCCCCTCCCATCCTCTAACTGAAGGGGTTCCTCAAGGGTCAGTTCTTGGCCCTCTTCTGTTCTCCATCTAGACTCACTCCCTTGGTGAACTCATTCGCTCCCACAGCTTCAACTATCATCTCTATGCAGATGACACCCAAATCTACATCTCCGCCGCTGTTCTCTCCCCCTCCCTTCAGGCTCGCATCTCCTCCTGCCTCCAGGACGTCTCCACCTGGATGTCTGTCCGCCATCTAAAACTCAACATGTCCAAAACTGAGCTCCTTATCTTCCCTCCCAAACCCTGTCCTCTTCCTGACTTCCCTATCACTGTGGATGGTATGACCATCCTTCCCGTCTTTCAAGCCCGCAACCTTGGTGTCATCCTTGACTCGGCTCTCTCATTCACCCCACACATCCAATCCATCACGAAGGCCTGCCGGTCTCACCTTTATAATATCGCCAAGATCCTCCCTTTCCTCTCCACCCAAATGACTATCTTACTGGTACAGGCTCTCATAATATCCCGGCTGGATTATTGTGTCAGCCTTCTCTCTGATCTCCCTTCCTCCTGTCTCTCCCTGCTCCAGTCTATTCTTCATTCCGCTGCCTGGATCATCTTCCTGCAGAAATGCTCTGGGCATGTCACTCCCCTTCTTAAAAACCTCCAGTGGTTGCCTATCAACCTCCGCACGAAACAAAAACTTCTCACTCTAGGTTTCAAGGCTCTCCATCACCTTGCCCCCTCCTACCTCTCCTACCTTCTCTCTTTCTACTGCCCACCCCGTACGCTCCGCTCCTCTGCCGCCAATCTCCTCACTGTCCCCCGTTCTCACCTATCCCACAGTCGACCCCTGGCCCACGTCCTCCCGCAGTCCTGGAATGCCCTCCCTCCTCACCTCCAACAAACTAACTCTCTTCCCCTCTTCAAAGCCCTACTGAGAGCTCACCTCCTCCAAGAGGCCTTCCCAGATTGATCTTCCTCTTTTCCCTTTGCTCCCTCTGCTGCCTCTCTGCCCCGCTCTTCACCTCCCCTCAGCTAAGCCCCTTTTCCCCCCTTCCCTCTGCTCCTCCCCCTCTACCTTCCCCTCCCCTCAGCACTGTGCTCATTTGCTCATTTGTATATATATTTTTATTACCTTATTTATTTTGTTAATGAGATGTACATCCCCTTGATTCTATTTATTGCTGTTGTTTTTGTCTTTCTGTCTCCTCCGATTAGACTGTAAGCCCATCAATGGGCAGGGATTGTCTCTATCTGTTTCCGAATTGTACATTTCAAGTGCTCAGTACAGTGCTCTGCACATAGTAAACGCTCAATAAATACTGTTGAATGAATGAATGAACAAGCCCATAACCTTGGCATTATCCTTGACTCCTCTCTGTCATTCAATCCACAAATTCAATCTGTCACCAAATCCGGCCAGTCCCACCTTCACAACAAAGCTAAAATCTGCCCTTTCCTCTCCATCCAAACTGCTACCATGTTAATACAATCACTCATTTTATCCTGCTGGGATTACTGCATCAGCTTCCTTGCTGACCGCCCAGCCTCCTGTCTCTCCCCACTCCAGTCCACACTTCACTCTGCTGCCTGGATCATTTTTCTACAAAAACGTTCAGGACATGTCACTCCACATCAAACAAAAACTCCTCACCATTGGCTTTAATAATAATAATAACAATAATGTTGGTATGTTAAGTGCTTACTATGTGCAGAGCACTGTTCTAAGCACTGGGGTAGACACAGGGTAATCAGATTGTCCCACGTGAGGCTCACAGTCTTAATCCCCATTTTATTCATTCATTCAATAGTATTTATTGAGCGCTTACTATGTGCAGAGCACTGTACTAAGCGCTTGGGATGAACAAGTCGGCAACAGATAGAGACAGTCCCTGCCGTTTGACGGGCTTACAGTCTAATCGGGGGAGACAGACAGACAAGAACAATGGCAATAAATAGAGTCAAGGGGAAGAACATCTCGTAAAAACAATGGCAACTAAATAGAATCAAGGCAATGTACAATTCATTAACAAAATAAATAGGGTAATGGAAATATATACAGTTGAGTGGACGAGTACAGTGCTGTGGGGATGGGAAGGGAGAGGTGGAGGAGCAGAGGGAAAAGGGGAAAATGAGGCACAGAGAAGTTAAGTGACTTGCCCACAGTCACACAGCTGACAAGTGGCAGAGCAGGGATTCGAACCCATGACCTCTGACTCTCAAGCCCATGCTCTTTCCACTGAGCCACGCTGCTTCCTTAAAAGCACTCCAATACCTTGCACCCTCCTACCTTACCTCAATTCTCTCCTACTACAACCCAACCTGTACACTTCACTCCTCTAGTGCTAACCTTCTCACTGTGCCTCGGTCTCACCTATCTCAACACCGACCTCTCACCCATGTCTTCCCTCTGGCCTGGAATGCCCTCCCTCTTCATATTGGCAGACAATTACTCTCCTCTCCTTCAGCGTCTTTTTGAAGACACATCTCCTCCAAGAGGACCTCCCAAACTAAGCCCACTTTTCCTCATCTCCCGCTCTGCATCTCCCTAACTTGTTCCCTTTGCTTTCCCCCCATCCCAGCCCCACAAAACCTACGTACATATCTGTGATTTTATATATTTGTATTGATGTCTGTCTCCCTCCCTCTAGGCTGTAAGTTCACTGTGGGCAGAGAATGTGACTGTTTATTGTTATGTACTTTCCCAAGCACTTAGTACAGTGCTCTGCACACAGTAAGCACTCAATGAATACGATTGAATGAATGAATGAATATTTGATCCATCTCAGCCAAATTCTCATTATCCTCTGTCAAATAACCTTGCCTGCTATTTCCCATCTGCTGAATATGTAACAAAGTAGATTCAGATTCTTGACATAATTATAGCCAATTCATTGATTTCCAGTAGCTTTTTTGGTATGTCCACAGTTTTATTCCAATCCATAATTGATCAATACCAACATTAATTAAATACTCTCAATGTGTGAAGCACTATACTGGGGAGAATCCATGGACATTAATTCTGACATGGTCCTTAGTTTTGTGGAACTCATAGTGTAAGAGAGGTGATGACAGACAGAGGGGTAAAAGTCAAAAGCTAAATTCAACAAATTCACAAACAACAAAAGGTCAGTCATAAACAACAAAAGAACAGAATATCTGTTCATTCCTCACCTCCACAGAGCCTTCATTGTCCAGTCTGGACTACCCTGCTCAAACTGCCACCACTTCCCTACATTCCAAATGTTGTATAGGGAATTGTCCTCCACATGAGCAAGAAGGAAGGTGGGAGCAGCTATGAGCCCCAGTGGAAGGGGAAGTCCAGGCAGAGTGGAAGAACTCCAAACTTTACAGTTTACTCTTACATTCTTTAGGACTGTTAGGTCGCAGAAGTTTCATTTTCTGCCAGATATCGTACATGAAATTTTCATCTTTCCATGCTCTCGCTTGTCTTTTGTATACAGTAGTCCTGACAGTCTCTGGATGAGCAAAGTCTTTTCTGGCTCAGATGGATTAAAACTATTAAATAAGACAACCTTTGCCGGTGCTATAGCTGAAAAGCCTTATGATTCACAAGATTTTTTTTTTTCCCTGTAAAAGTAGAATATCGTGCGTCGGATGGAAATGTAGCAATGAGGAGAATCAGCAATCTTAGATTTTGAGGATACATGCAGAACCACCCTCAGAGTATTGCAGCCTTCACACTTGTGATTGGCACAGTAGTCTTGGAAGCATAAAACTGAGTTTCCCACTGTGCTGCCCATTGTGGGGGTGAGAGAGACTATGCTTGAGGTAGAGAGTCTGACTGCATAGTGAAGATCTTTGAGCTCCTTAGAGAAAGATATCACATTCAAGAGTGTGTTTTCAATTTGCTCAGTGCTTGTAGGGCACTTTCATATTACTAGTAAAAATACATATACGATATAGATTCTCTAGACTGTAAGCACGATGTAGGCAGGGAACATGTCCTCCAACTCTGTTATATTATACTCTCCCCAGTATTTAGTACAGTACTCTGCAGAGAGTAAGTGTACAATAAATACAATTGATTGATTGATGTACAAAATATCTCAGTCCAGTGGTGATGCCTAGTGAATAGAGCATGGGCTCGGGAGTCAAAAGGTCCTGGGTTCTAATCCTGACACTGCCCCTTGCCTGCTGTGTGACCTTGGGCATGTCACTTCACTTCTCTGAGACTCAGTTACCTCATCTGAAAAATGGAGTGAAGACTGTGTGCCCCATATGGGACAGGGACTCTTTCCAATATGATTGGTTGTATCTATCGCAGCATTTAGTACAGTGCCTGGCACATAGAAAGCACTTACTAAATACTATGAAAAAGTGGGAGAATTAATCAAGGCTCAGCCTTTTTGATATTGGAAAGTTAGTAGCTTGATTGTGTTTGAAAATGAAAGTGTGTAGGAGTATGCTAATGTTAATGGGGAGGGTAGACTTTCATCTGGAAACATTTTAAAGAACTCTGGAAAGAATGACAGCAAAAGCTGGAAGGAGTGGGGGAAGAAGATAGCAGATTACTGCCAAAATCTCAACCCAGTTCTGATGTTAAAAATATAAGTTGCTATCACACTTCTGATGGATCATTTTTGAAGACCAGAATCTGAAATGATCTAAAATTGGAAAAAAAATGGTGCTACTCATTTAGGAATGGTGATATACCAAATGACGACTTAAAGGCTTAAATTCCTAGCGGGGCCTATTTATTCCCAGGCAGTAGACTGTGGTTGAAGCATTGAGCATGGGAGCCTAGAAATAATGGAACAGAAGCAATGTGATTCAACAGGGGAGCATTCAGGTTTAAAAATGAAGACGGACGCTGGGGTGAATAAAGAGTAGCATGATAAGAAAGAACAGTGGGGTAGTTCTTCCATTAAATCTGTCCTGTTCTGAACCTTAGCAGGAGCCATAGTCTGGGCCTAGGACAGCCAGGAACCTTAGAGAGGATACAGAGGGTAAGCCCAGAGCAGTTTAAGCGTGTGGTGTGCCTATCATTAAGTTGCCTAAGGATTGCCCAGCTGAATACTATCATCAACATCATCATCATTATCAGTGGTATTATTGAGTGCGTACTTGTGTTCAGAGCATTGTATTAAGCACTTGGGAGAGTACAATACAGCAGAGCTGGTAGATATGTTTCCTACCCACAATGAGCTTAGAGTCTAGAATACTGTCTCTAAGTGGGAACAGAAAGGTCAATTTACCAATCTATGCCCCCCTTGGTACTGATTTACCTGGAGTGAAAGCTGGAAAAACCTTAAGCAAGGGACTTTTAATGTTGATTTCCAACATGTGACAGTGGCAGAAAACCCCTGACTGCAGTCAAGAATACCAGACATGCATAACTCAACAACATCATACATTGTGGAAAGATGCCAAGTTCACCCAAACATCTAGTGTTTCTCCAGGAGACCCCTGACATCTCCCCACACTTGCTCCAGAGCCACTGTGTCCTGCCCCCATAAGGCTCTGGCTTAGTGGAAAGAGCACGGGCTTGGGAGTCAGAGGTCATGGGTTCTAATCCCTGCTGTACCACTTGTCAGCTGTGTGACTTTGGTCAAGTCACTTAACTTTTGGTGCCTCAGTTACCTCATCTGTAAAATGGGGATGAAGACTGTGAGCCCCACGTGGCACAATGTGATAACCTTGTATCTATCAGCGCTTAGAATAGTGCTTGGCACATAGTAAGTGCTTAAGAAATATCATCATCATTATTATTATTATCGGCATATCCTCTGAGTTGCGGAACTAGGCAGCAGGAGCTGAGGCAGAGAGAAGCTGGGTGCTCAAAAAAAAAACCGGATGTAAAGGCATCTATCCGGAAAAGGACAGACCAGATAGAAATTGGACTGTCTGATATAACAGTCAGTGATTGGCCACCCTGGCCAGTGATTAGCACAGTTCATGGCTAAGAGGTTTCCACTGTCAGACTTCCCAAAATGTTTTGTTCCTACCCTCTAATCCCCAGCTCTGCAACATGGATGGACTCAGTTTAGCCCATCTACTCATCTGACAGTAAGCGCTCAATAAATACGATTGAATGAATATCATACCTAGACATGACTTCTGGTTGTTCGTGTTGTTAAACTGACCCCTGGTAGAGAGCTTCAAAGAAGCTCCCTTCAGAGTTTATTTGCCAAGCCTAGGGGACTCCCCCAGTTTTCTGCAGCTCCAATACTGGAGAGGCTAATTTAGGACCAACACCTTGCCAACGAGTGACTCTGGACACCTTCAGGAGGACTATGCGTAATCACATATCTGATCCCCCCAGACTGAATGTGATCTGTCTGCTCCTCAGATCTGGAGTGAGGAGAGTGACCCCAGATGCCATTGCTACTCGTGAAATTAATCAAAGTCACATTCTGGCTTGCACTTCCTTGGTATCACAGTCTGAAAAACTGGAGAGCCAATTGCCCCTTGAACCTGCTGAGTCAGTACAGTAGGTGGATAGTTTCCCAGAATTATTATTTCTAGGATTTCAAAGCACCTAGAAACTCAAAGGCTAAGACATCTTACCCTCCCCACACCCTACCTCCAGCCTTTCAGAGCATTGGAGTGACAGAGGTCGGGGTGGAGGAGAGGGGATGCTGATTCAAGCTACAGATTCCCACAAGGGATCAAAGGTGAAGAACTGTCCTTTGTTTTAAGATTATCATGAAAAGCCACTTTCCCAGGCCTGAATTCATGCTATTTTTTTCCAGGGTTCAGCCTTGGCACCTCAGGGTGGAGATCTAAAGCACTGGCAGTGGGAGAGATGCTGATATTTAGAACTAGGGCATCTCTCTACAGGTAAACTGAGCACTTCAGTAGACTGACCCTTCTTACGTGGCAAGAATTTCTCTCTTCAGTGTGGATGGCAAAGACAAAATTACACAACCTTCTTTATATGGGTGTAACCAAGAAAGAAGTGAAATGATCCAAAGTATAAAACAAAGCTCCACTTTGTTATTAACACTCAAATTCCTTAGCATCTTTTCACTGAGTTCAAAGTCATCTTGTTTATAAGGAGAAAATTCTTAGGAGGAAAGTGTTAAGACGAAGGTTAGACCGATTGGCAAAGTTAATATTAATAATAATGATGGTATTTGTCAAGCACTTACTATGTGCCAGGCACTGTACTAAGCGCTGGGTTGGATGCAATCAAATCAGGTTGGGTACAGTCCTGGTCCCACATGCGGTTCACAGTCTCAATCCCCATTTTACGGATGAGGGAACTGGGGCCCAGAGAAGTGAAGTGACTTGCCCAAGGTCACACAGCAGACAAGTGGAGGATGTGGGATTCGAGCCATGGCCTTCTGACTTCCAGACCCGTGTTCTAACCACTGTGCCATGCTGCTTCTATTTAGAGTAAGGATTTTAAATGAAGGAAGGGAAATGAAATTTTGTTTGGAAAATTACCCAGTAGCTGGTGAAATGAATCAGAGGAAAAGTTTTCACCAATGTTTATACTTTACAAGATTTATTATTTCATATCTGTTCTGCATTCCGTGTCCAATCGAGGCAATGAAGTTGACATGCAGGACTGTGCCTACTAGTGTCTAATTCCAAATAATTTAAAAACTGCACATTAATTGAAATTGGACACTTTGCTCTAGACTAATAATTAATTTATTATCTAAAATTTATTAGGTGCTTCTAATATGTTGGCATGGTGTAGAATAGTCATAAAACATGGTCCTGCTCTCCCGGAGCTTACATTCTTAGGAAGTGGGGCAAGCATACTGTAAACACAGAAAACACTCATTTTTCTAAGATAAAAATTCCCTATTGGACCTCAATCAATCGTCCAATGTTATTTATTGAGCTCTGGCTGGGTGCAGTTCACTGTACTCAGTATATGGGAAAGTACAATACAAGAATTGGTAGACATGTTCCCTGCCCACCAGAAGCTTACAGTCTAGAGGGTGGTTAATATCAAATACTTAACGGGTATAGATCCAACTACATAGGTGACGCAGAAAAGGGTGAGGGAGTAGGGGAAATGAGGGCTTAGTTGGGGAAGGCCTCTTGGAGAAGATATGACTTTAGTAAAAGTTTGGAAGGTGAGGAGTGTGGTGTTCTTCAATCTCCAATGTACATAAGTTCACCACCTCTCTCCATCACCTCACTCATTTGCTTTTTCTCTCTTTTTCCTACCGGGTTTATGAAAAGTCTGCACCTTTGCAGACCAAGGTGCACCTTTACAAGGACCAAGTAATGGTATTTTTATCATATTCCACAAGTTGAAAGCATTGGATTACAGGACACTCATTGGGTCACATTCTCTGACTGGTTCCCCAACTCGGGATCTGATTGTCAATCTGTGGTGATGCAGTGGTGGTAGCCAGCATTTGCCAGGAATTTCATGTTTCATCATTTAAAGTGTCCTAGAATTTCTGAATAAAACAATATCAGGTTTTTTATTTACAATGTGCATAGTGAAAATTTTACAGTACAACTGGATTGGGGTGGGGAATCAGAGGAGATTGGGTGATGTGGCATGACACGGGGGAAGACAAAGGGATACAAAGTGAGATGGGGGATGCGGTGGAACCTGGGAGATGGGGTAAAGCAAGCAGAAGATCCGACCTTGCTTGCTTCCCTTACCCTGTCCCCTTTTCACAAGTACTGGCGAAAGTGACCCTTCGAAAAGCCTTGAGTCACCCCTCTACTCCGCCCTCTTTGCCACCAATCTTTAAGGGATTAGCCAAATAGTGGGATTGCTATCCATAAAAATGCATTTCCTTCATGGAACCCTCCCTATTTCTCTCCCTCCCTTGCTCTCTTTGCCTCTCTCTGCCTCTCCCTGCCTCTCTCTCTCTCTCTCTCTCTCTCTCTTCCTTCCTCCCCTCACCCCGGCCCTTATAGCTTCATTAAATCTCTCCTATTTAGATTATCTTTAACAAGGCACACTTTCTCTCTCCTACACAGAAATGCATCTATTTATTCTCATTATTATAATAACATTTTCTGGCCTTTCTATTTTTATGTTCCTTCTCTTTGAATATCTATTTGCTCTTTGGATTCTATTGCCTATTACTTTGTGGAGGCTATTAATCACGAACCAATGGATAAAGTTAATTTTTTTTATGTGAACCAGAGATCAATAACGATTACTCTGGGGGTTTTTTGACATGAGAAGCTTGAAAAGAATAATCTGAAAATGCAGCTTTTGTTTGATTCCAAATCAAGTTTGAAAATGTCAATTACTGGAATTCAAGGGCTTTCCTCCCTGCCAGAAAAACAGGTATATGTAAGTAGGTCTCCTCTGATATTTCATTTGCATGTTCTTGACCTTGAGCAAAATTTGTAAAGCCCAGTAAAAGAGGAAAGCAATGCACTATCTGGCCAATGCTCTCTATTGGTTCTTGCCTTAGGCTTTTTGGGTGGTGGGACAGAACGCTGAAATGTGTGATTGTCCCATCTAATATGGGACATCTGGTCACATCATCACTGATTCCACTCTTCTGCCACCTAAAATGCAGCACCCATGTAGCTCTGACAATACTCTATCCCTCCTAAATGTTCAGTACGTTAAAAGTTGTTGGTTAGTTAATTTAGCCACCAAACAACAACAAAAACACCATCCGATTTCATGCCCAGGGCCTTAAAGAAACCATAGAGCTAGCAAAGTCTAAAAAGTAAGCCTATATATTTTGGCTTTCCTTTCAGTTTTATTTCAGCGAATTTTCTTTGTTCTCTGAGGAGAAACTCTTGTGTTTGCTGAAGGCAGATATTTGTTTTCTTTTCATTGAATGATATGAGGAAAATAGAAATCAGTGAAGACCAGGAAGATGTAGTCATAGCAAGGTAAATGTAGTAGGAAGAGCTAATGCTAATTTTATCAGCCAAAGAAAAAAATTCAACATCATTTTTTTATAATATTGTTGCAACACATTAACGCCTGTTGTATATGCTTATTGGTTCTAGCACTTGTGATGGCATACCATTAAGACAGGAAAACTGCAAAAGGGTACAAGGAGTAGAAGAACGGAACGTTAGAAAAGTTCACTTGTTAATAGTTGAATCCTATAAATAAATTATGTGTTGCTCCATAAAATATTCAATGACTTGTTTTCCTCCTCAATTAATAATCGTGGTTTTTGTTAAGTGTTTACTCTGCCAAGTGCTAGGATAGATACAATTAGATTAGACACAGCTCCTGTCCCACGTGGGGCTCATAATCTAAAGGGAAAAGGAGGCTGGCATTTAATCCCCATTTTACAGATGAGTAATTGAGCCACTAAGAGGTTGTGACTTGCCCAAGATCACACAGCAGGCAAGTGGCAGGCCTGGAATTAGAACCCAGCTCCTCTAACTCACAGGCCTGGGCTCTTTCCATCAGGCCACAGTGCTTCTCTCCTGTTTTTCCTCCCTTGCCTGCTCAACACTTCACTTCAAGTCGCCCCCACACATACCCTCAAAATGAAAGATTAGCACCCCTGATGTTGCTAATGACTGGATATTATATATTTTTCATTCATTCCTTAGTACTTATAGAGCCCCTAGAATGTGCAAAGCACCATATTTCACAATAAAAGCCAAAGAAATGTTCTCTGCCCTTGAAGAGCCTAGTGTTCCAAAGAGCAGGTGGATTGAATCTAAAAGACTATCATCAACAGTACTTATCTAGCACCTACTTTGTACGGATTTACTTGATTTACTTGTATCCACCCCAGTGCTTAGTACAGTGCCTGGCTCATAGTAAGAACTTAACAAATGCCATCATTATTATTATTATTATTACAGAGCAATGCATTAATTTCCTAGGTAACTTGGGTATAAAGATATGAACTTAGCTCTTGAGTTTGTAGTCTAATAGGGAGGATAAGCTGTTGTGAATTGTTGAAACAATCAATTTGTTGGTATATAACATTATGGCTAGATATAGCTGAGCTAGAAATTGCTAAAATTAGAGAAGGTGACACTGTCGGATTGATTGTTCAATGGAAAATAGTGGCTGCAAAGCATTGTTGTTCTGCGGAGAGTGGTGTCAAGAAGAGGTAAGAGTCAAACTGAAAAGGAATGGATTTACAAAGTTATAGGAGATATCTATACCTCCTACCAGTTGGGAACACTGAAACAAGTGTAGACAGAAAAAGTCGACTCCTAACTCTCCTCCTACTACTCTAGCCATTCCTTGTCGTTCTCTTTCACTGGCTCTTCTACTGCCCCCTTGTCCCCTAACTGTGGTTGTAGTTCAGGGCTCAGTTCTGGGAACCCTTTCACCTCACTTTACACCTATTTCCTTGATGAGCTAATCTACTTTCATGGCTTCAACTACCACCTCTAGGTAGTTGACTATCAATTCTATGTCACCAACCACGGTCTGTCGCCCTCTCTGCAAGGTGGCATTTCATTCATTCACTTGTATTTATTGAGCACTTACTGTGTACAGAGCACTGTACTAAGTGCTTGGAAAGTACAATTCAGCAACAGATAGGGACAGTCCCTACCCAACAACGGGCTCAAAGCCTAGAATGGAGTCCTCCTGACTCCAGAACAGGTACAAGTTAGGTTTGTGGCTGACTTATCTACAACTCCCAGGGTAAGTCGAAGGCTTCTGGGAAGGCTTTGTTGTTTGGATGCATCCAATTAACACTGGTTGATGATAATAATTAATAATAATTATAATAATGATATTTGTTAAATGCTATGTGGGCAGGCACTGTACTGATCTTCCCCTCCTGCCCCTCTTCTGAGTGGTTCCCCTAGGCAAGAGTTGATTGGTGAAAAAATCTGCCTGTTCTGTTCCTCATGTTAGTACCTCAGTCCCTTCTGGTTGAGTGGTAGAGAGGGGTGATGGGGATGCTTATTTGGGGCCCCTACACCCCATTTTCTTGTGTCCCCCTGCCAGCCAAGCTCCCTTCCTCAAACGTGCATACCAGGACCTGTTTATTCCTTTTTTTCTCCTGTCTGCAAATGGTTTTAGTATTTATCTCCCCCTACTAGATCACAAACTACCTGGGAGATGGGCTCATGATTATTTACTCTATTATACCCTTCCAAGAGCTTAGTACAGTGCTTTGAATACAGTAGGTGCTCAGCAAATATACCTGATAATTGCATGGTTCAGTGGAAAGAGCAGGGGCTTAGGATTCAGAGGTCATGGGTTGTAATCCCAGCTCTGCCACTTATCAGCTGTGTGACTTTGGGCAAGTCACTTAACTTCTCTGTGCCTCAGTTACCTCATCTAAAAATGGGGATTAAGACTGTTAGCCCCACGTGGGACAACCTGATTACCTTGTATCTACCCAGTGCTTAGAACAGTGCTTGGCACATAGTAAGCATTTAACAAATACCAAATCATTATTATTATTAACTTGTCATATAATGACAATATCAAAGGAGAAGAAATAGGAAAGACCAAGATACTTTAGCAAAATAATCAAATGCTAAAGTTAGATTGTAAAATGCAATAATATTTTCTCTCAAGGGAAAAATTTTGGGGATGCACACTTTTAAGGAGGGAATGTTCTAGAAGCACTTAGTACAGTGGTCTGTACACTGTTTGAATGAATGAATAGAAGGATTCTAGGAAACCTGGCTAGAGCACACTAGAAGGGGGAGCATAGCACAGGAAACAGTTTTGCATGTCAATAGTTCAGCCCTGAAAATAACCAGGGCCTGGTTAGCTCTTTGAGAGGCTCCAGTGCTAATGACACTCCACAAGAAAGCAGCCCGTTGAACTTGTCAAGGCAAAATTAAATGTCTCAACTCCAACCTCATTACTGTTATTAGTCCGCCCTGAATCACAGAGGGTTATTACCCATTAGATATTTTTTCAGATAACCTAGAAGGAAGAGCTCTCTTATAACTGACTTCCCCCAAAACATTCCAAGTGGTTTCCCTTAGCAAACTGTAAAAATGGAAGCGTAAGTCATTTTCATGACTACTATCACCACTTCTGTCTTTAGATACTGGTGGATCTATCCCCCACTGGATCAGTCAGTCAGTGGTATACATTGAGCGCATACTGTGTGTGCAGCATTTTTCTAAGCACTTGGGAGAGTACAATACAGCAGAGTTGGTAGACACATTCCCTCCTCACAACAAGCCTACAGTCAAGGGAGGAGGGGATAGTTGGATAAGAACACTTGATCCTCTGGAAAGAGAGGGAACTATATTAGGCCCTCCTTTGCTATGTTCCTTTTCATTCTTAGCCAGGTTTGGTGTATTAGGCCAACAAAAAGGAAACTTTGGGAACATATTTTACCAAATGATATGCCAAGGTGTCTTGCGCCTATTATTAATGGGAAGAGCAAACACAGACACAGAAGTAAAATAATGAATGAAAAAAAAAACCACAATGAGATATTACAAAGCCAGTTTTGTTTTCTTTTTTGGTTCTATTTTTGTGTGAATTCAAACCTTCCTCCTGTTTTACATTCTGTTGGAAATGAATTTATTGTAAAAGAAAATGTTGGGCCTTTCTTCAAAGAGCCTGTGAGCGAACATGAATAGCACATATTTCAAAGCTATTTATAAAATGATTGATTCACAAATAAAATTAAGCACATGACATTTTCCTCATTGTCTTTTCAAAGTGGATTGTTGTCAGATCATATTTCTCTTTTTTTGACATGGATACTCCTCCCCGAGGAGTCTTTCCAGGAGGAGCTCAGCACTCATCAAAGGAAGTATTCTGGGAGAGACATTGTTTACAAGGTGGTTATGCTTCTACAGAAAGTTAATAGATCAAGTTTAAACCCAGGTCTTTAAAGTTGGTGGCCTTTTGATGTAATCAAAAAGAGGAAACTCATCTGTGATAGATTACCAAGGTCTAAAATCTGAGGTAGTAAGTGTCCTTAAACTGCGATTTAAAAAAAAAAGTGTTGACAATGAGGCTGTCTATACCTTCTGTACAGAGCTTCATTGCCAACACTTAACCCACCCTGATTACTATATCAGACTCCTTGTTGACCTCCCAGCCTCCTGTTTTTCCCCAGTCCAGTCCACACTTCATCTACTGCCCAGATCGTTTTTATATAAAAACATTCAGCCCATGTTTCCCCTGTCCTCAAGAAACTCCAGTGGTTGCCCATCCTCCTCTGCACCAAACAGAAACTCCTCACCATTGGCTTTAAAGCACTCAATCACCTTGTCCCCTCCTACCTTACCTCACTATTCTCCTACCACAACCCAGCCCACACACTTCTCTCCTCTAATGCTAACCTTCTAACTGTAGCTCGATCTCTTCTATCTCACTACCGACCTCTCATCCATGTCCTGCCTCTGGCCTGAAACACCCTCCCTCCTCAAATCCAACAGACAATTACTCTCCCCCACTTCAAAGGCTTACTGAAGGAACATCTCCTCCAAGAGGCCTCCCCTGACTAAGCCCTCCTTTCCTCTTCTCCCTCTCCCTTCTCAGTCGCCCTGACTTGCTCCCTTCATTAATCCCCCTTCCTAGCCCCACAGCACTTATTTACATATCTGTAATTTATTTATTTATATTAGTGTCTGTATCACCCTCTAGACTATAAGTTCGCTGTGGGCAGGGAATGTGTCTGGTATTTAGTACTCTCCCAAGTGCTTAATACAGTGCTCTACACACATTACGTTTTCAGTGAATATGATTGACTGACTGGTTATAGGATGATGATTGAGCCTCTCTTAGAGACAAGCGTAGGTACCTGACCAAATTAGTCCAGTTTTCCATTTAGTCGTGGCAAAAATGAATGTTGATTTCAGTCATTTTTAAATGTAAACAACCTTTTCCTCCGAGAGTAGGCAAGTGAAAAAACGATGACTTGGTTCAATTTTCATACTTCTTTCCAAGGTGAGTTTCATTACTGTATCATTATAGGTTGACTCAAATGGCTGAAAACTTTTAATGAAAAAGTGAAAGGCCAAAATCTTTGAGCAAGTACCAAAGTGAGCTCAGAGCAGTGAATTAATTTGAATCATTATGCCCTTGAACTATGCTAAAGCAGCTTTCAAAATGAATGGTCTGGGTCCGCTTGGGAAAATTTTGTCATGAGATACAGTGTGCACACATACTTTGAGCCTCAGTGGAAAGAGCACGGGCTTTGGAGTCAGAGGTCATGGGTTCGAATCCTGGCTCGGCCACTTGTCAGCTGTGTGACTTTGGGCAAGTCACTTAACTTCTCGGTGCCTCAGTTACCTCACCTGTAAAATGGGGATTAAGACTGTGAGCCCCACGTGGGACAACCTGATTCCCCTGTGTCTATCCCAGCGCTTAGAACAGTTCTCTGCACATAGTAAGCGCTTAACAAATACCAACATTGAGCCCTTTTCTCCTGGCTGCTAAAGACGGGGTAGAGGCAACTCCGTGGCTGGATGCAGCTTTTAACTGTTGTGAATGTGCATATCTAGAGCATACTCGATCCCTTTGTAATTCTCCATGCACAGAATAAGAGCTTGATTTCCAAAGAGGTTCCTCAAGGGTCTCCTTCTGGTCTCCATCTATACTCACTCCCTTGCTGAACTCATTTGCTCCCATGGCTTTAACTATCATCTCTACGCAGATGACACCCAAATCTACATCGCCTCCCATGTTGTCTCTCCCTGCCTCCAGGCTTGTATCTCCTCCTGCCTTCGGAACATCTCCACCTGGATGTCTGTCCGCCACCTAAAACTCAACATGTCCAAGACTGAGCTTCTTATCTTCCCTCCCAAACCCTGCCTTCTCCCTGACTTGCCCGTCACTGTGGACGGCATCCTTCCCATCTCACAAGCCTGCAACCTTGGTATCATCCTTGATTCTGCTCTCTCATTCACCTCGCACATCCAGTCCGTCACCAAAACCTGCTGGTCTCACCTTCACAACATTGCCAAGATCCACCCTTTCCTCTCCATCCAAACTGCTACCTTGCTGGTACAATCTCTCATAATATCCCAACTGAATTATTGCATCAGCCTCCTCTCTGATCTCCTATCCTCCTGTCTCTCCCCATTTCAGTGTATACTTCACTCCACTGCCCAGATTATCTTTCTACAGAAATGCTTTCGGCATGTCACTCCCCTCCTCAATAACCTCCAGTGGTTGCCTATCAACCTTCACATGAAGCAAAAACTCCTCACTCTTGGCTTCAAAGCTCTCCATCACCTGGCCCCCTCCTACCTCACCTCCCTTCTCTCCTTCTACAGCCGACCCCGTACACTCCATTCCTCCGCCACTAACCTCTTCTTGGTGCCTCGTTCTTGCCTGTCCCGCCATCGACCCCTGGCCCACGTCCTACCACTGACCTGGAACACCCTCCCTCCTCACATCTGCCTAACTAACTCTCTTCCCCTCTTCAAAGCCCTACTTAGAGCTCACCTCCTCCAGGAGGCCTTCCCAGACTGAGCTCTCCCATTCCCTCTGCTCTTCCTCCCCTCCCAATTCCCCCTACTCCCTCCCTCTGCTCTACCCCCTTCCCCTTGTGTATATTTGTATGTATTATTAATTACTCTATTTTATTAATGATGTGTACATGTTTATGATTCTATTTATCTTGATGGTATTGATGCCTGACTACTTGTTTTGCTGCCTGTCTCCCCCTTTTAGACTGTGAGCCCGTTGTTGGGCAGGGATTGTCTCTATCTGTTGCCGAATTGTGCATTCCAAGTGCTTAGTTCAGTGCTCTGCACATAGTAAGCGCTCAATAAATAAAATTGAATGAATGAATGAACAAAGGGGGCATTACTACTGCATCAGCCTCCTCACTGATCTCCCTATTTCAATTCAATTCAATAGTATTTATTGAGCGCTTACTATGTGCAGAGCACTGTACTAAGCACTTGGAATGAACAAGTCGGCAACAGATAGAGACAGTCCCTGCCGTTTGACAGGCTTACAGTCTAATCGGGGGAGACGGACAGACGAGAACAATGGCAATAAATAGAGTCAAGGGGAAGAACATCTCGTAAAAACAATGGCAACTAAATAGAATCAAGGCAATGTACAATTCATTAACAAAATAAATAGGGTAATGGAAATATATACAGTTGAGCGGACGAGTACAGTGCTGTGGGGATGGGAAGGGAGAGGTGGAGGAGCAGAGGGAGAGGGGGAAAAGAGGGTTTAGCTGCGGAGAGGTGAAGGGGGGGTGGTAGAGGGAGTAGAGGGAGAAGAGGAGCTCAGTCTGGGAAGGCCTCTTGGAGGAGGTGAGTTTTAAGTAGGGTTTTGAAGAGGGAAAGAGAATCAGTTTGGCAGAGGTGAGGAGGGAGGGCGTTCCAGGACCGCGGGAGGACGTGGCCCAGGGGTCGACGGCGGGATAGGCGAGACCAAGGGACGGTGAGGAGGTGGGCGGCGGAGGAGCGGAGCGTCTGGGGTGGGCGGTAGAAAGAGAGAAAGGAGGAGAGGTAGGAAGGGGCAAGGTGATGTAGAGCCTTGAAGCCTAGAGTGAGGAGTTTTTGTTTGGAGCGGAGGTTGATAGGCAACCACTGGAGTTGTTTAAGAAGGGGAGTGACATGCCCAGATCGTTTCTGCAGGAAGATGAGCGGGGCAGCGGAGTGAAGAATAGACTGAAGCGGGGCGAGAGAGGAGGAAGGGAGGTCAGAGAGAAGGCTGACACAGTAGTCTAGCCGGGATATAACGAGAGCCTGTAGCAGTAAGGTAGCCGTTTGGGTGGAGCGGAAAGGGCGGATCTTGGCGATATTGTAAAGGTGAAACCGGCAGGTCTTGGTAACGGATAGGATGTGTGGGATGAACGAGAGAGATGAGTCAAGGATGACACCGAGATTGCGGGCCTGAGAGACGGGAAGGATGGTCGTGCCATCCACGGTGATAGAGAAGTCTGGGAGAGGACCGGGTTTGGGAGGGAAGATGAGGAGCTCAGTCTTGCTCATGTTGAGTTTTAGGTGGCGGGCCGACATCCAGGTGGAGACGTCCTGGAGGCAGGAGGAGATGCGAGCCTGAAGGGAGGGGGAGAGGACGGGGCGGAGATGTAGATCTGCGTGTCATCTGCGTAGAGATGGAAGTCAAAGCCGTGAGAGCGAATGAGTTCACCGAGGGAGTGAGTGTAAATGGAGAACAGAAGAGGGCCAAGAACTGACCCTTGAGGAACTCCAACAGTTAAAGGATGGGAGGGGGAGGAGGCGCCAGCGAAGGAGACCGAGAATGACCGGCCAGAGAGGTAAGAGGAGAACCGGGAGAGGACGGAATCTGTGAAGCCAAGGTGAGATAAGGTATGGAGGAGGAGGGGATGGTCGACAGTGTCAAAGGCAGCAGAGAGGTCAAGGAGGATTAGAATGGAGTAGGAGCCATTGGATTTAGCAAGAAGGAGGTCACGGGTGACCTTAGAGAGAGCAGTCTGGGTAGAGTGGAGGGGACAGAAGCCAG
This sequence comes from Ornithorhynchus anatinus, assembly GCF_004115215.2. Taxonomy (NCBI): domain Eukaryota; kingdom Metazoa; phylum Chordata; class Mammalia; order Monotremata; family Ornithorhynchidae; genus Ornithorhynchus; species Ornithorhynchus anatinus. The sequence goes on from NC_041749.1 coordinate 102,076,950, forward strand.
ATTGGAGGGGGTCTAGGAGAGAATGGGAGTTAAGGAATTCCAAGCATCGATTGTAGACGACTCGTTCTAGGATTTTGGAAAGGAAGGGTAGTGGGAGATAGGGTGATAACTGGAGGGGGAAGTGGGGTCAAGAGCGGGTTTTTTTAGGATGGGGGAGACGTGGGCATGTTTGAAGGCAGAGGGGAAGGAGCCATTGGAGATTGAATGGTTAAAAATAGAAGTTAAGGAAGGGAGGAGGGCAGGGGCGATGGTTTTAATAAGGTGAGAGGGAATGGGGTCCGAGGCGCAGGTGGAGGGGGTGGCACTTGCGAGGAGCGAGGAGATCTCTTCTGAGGATACTGCAGGGAAGGATGGAAAAGTAGGGGAGAGGGTTGGTGGGGGGGAGGGGAGAGACGGAGGGGTGACTTTGGGGAGCTCAGACCTGATTGTGTTGATTTTCGTGAGGAAATAGGTGGCCAGATCATTGGGGGTGAGAGATGGGGGAGGGGGAGGAACAGGGGGCCTAAGGAGAGAGTTAAAGGTCCGGAACAATCGGCGGGGGTGATGGGCATGGGTGTCGATGAGGGAGGAGAAGAAGTTTTGCCTGGCAGAGGAGAGGGCAGAGTTAAGGCAGGAAAGGATAAATTTGAAGTGTGTGAGGTCGGCTTGGTGCTTGGACTTTCGCCAGCAGCGCTCAGCAGCTCGAGCATAGGAGCGTAGGAGGCGGACGGAGGAGGTGATCCAGGGCTGTGGGTTAGTGGAGCGAGAGCGGCAGAGGGAAAGGGGGGCGAGAGAGTCGAGATGAGTAGAGAGGGTGGAGTTGAGAGCGGAGACCTGATTGTCGAGAGTGGGAAGTGAGGACAGGGCAGCAAGGTGAGGAGAGATGCTTTTGGAAAGACGGGTGGGATCGAGAGAGCGGAGGTCTCTGTGGGGCAGTAGCGAAGATTTGCAGGGGGAGGGAGTGTGAGAGATGAGGCAGCTGAGAAGGTTATGGTCAGAGAGAGGGATTTCAGAGTCGGTGAGGGAGGAGATAGTGCAGCGGTAGGAGATCAAGAGATCGAGGGTGTGACCGAGTCGGTGAGTGGGCGCGGTATGGTGGAGGAGGAGGTCGGCAGAGTCGAGGAGGGATAGCAGGCGGGCGGCAGAGGAGTCGTCGGGTACATCCATATGGATGTTGAAGTCTCCGAGGATCAGAGTGGGCAGAGAGAAGGAGAGAAGGAAAGTGAGAAAGGGGTCAAGGTGGTTGAAGAAGTCGGAGGTGGGACCAGGAAGGCGGTAGATGACAGCGACAAGTATCTGGAGGGGGTGGTAGAGGCGAATGATATGGGCTTCGAAGGAGGGGAAGGAGAGGGAGGGGGGAGGAGGGATAGTGCGGAAGCGGCAACGGGGCGAGAGGAGGAAGCCAACGCCTCCTCCCTTACCAGTGAGTCTGGGGGAGTGGGAGAAGGAGAGGCCTCCGCTGGAGAGAGCGGCGGCCGAGACCGTGTCTTCAGGAGAGAGCCACGTTTCCGAAAGGGCGAGGAGGAGGAGAGAGCGGGAGAGGAAAAGGTCATGGACGAAAAGTAGCTTACCTGTAATAGAGCGGGGGTTCCAGAGGCCACACTTGAAAGTAGCTGTGGGTGCAAGGGGGGGAGGGGGGAAAGGGCGGGGGGAGGGGAGGGTTTGGATGGGAAGGAGGTGGCGGGGCCCTGGACAGGGAGAGGGGGATGAGGGGTAGCGGTGGGACAGGATGACTGGGATGGGGCGTGGGTGGGGAAGAGAGAAGGGGGGAGGGGGTGAGGAGGGGGTTTGGTGGGGGGAAGAGTAGGGGGAGGGGGAAGAGGGGTAGCGCTGGTAAAGTGGGGTTCTAGGGCGGGGGAGGGGAGGGGGGAGGAGACAGAGGAGAGAGCGGGAAAGAGCTGAGCGAGAGAGGGGAAAGGGAAGGGGAAGGGGAGGATAGGAAGGGGCGGGAGGGAGGAGGGGGGGAGGAGGGACATGGCGAGGCCAGAGAGGTGGGTGACAGCACTGACAACAATAAACAGTAACAAACGAAATCGGTAATATAGCCTAACCTGATACAGTATGATACAATACAGTAGTGCTAATATAGCAACATGATACAGTATGATACAATATAGTAGTGTTAATAAGCGGGCGATGACCAGGGTCGGGGGTAGGCTCGATTAAGGGGCGACCTGATCAAACTCAAAGTCAGGCGGCTGGTGAGGCCAGAGAGGTGGGTGGCAGCACTGACGACAATAAACGATAACAAGCGAAATCGCTAATATAGCAACATGGTACAGTAAGACCCAATACAATAGTGTTAATAAGCAGGCGATGACCGGGGTCGGGGGACGAGCCGACCCTACCCGATCAGACTCAAAGTCAAGCGGCCAGCGGCCGAGAGAGTCCCAGAGCTCATGACCAAATGTCCCTGTGGCAGCGGCGGGGCCCTGAGGTTGTCCGGGATGGGTTGCGGCCGTAGGCGGCGGCTAAGGTAAGGTAACATGGTGAGAACAAGGACATCATCGCCCAGGTCGGGGGCGGGGGAGATGAATCACCTCAAGGGGGAAGAGGGAGTGAGGCCTTCCCAAAATGGCCGCCTCAGGCAGAGTGGGGGCTTCCCAAAATGGCCGCCTCGGGAGGAGTGGGGGAGCGGTTGGGGAGCACAATGTCCCCGGGCCCGAGCAGGGGGACACAATGTCCCTAGGGCCGAGCAGGGGAGCACAATGTCCCCAGGGTCGAGAAGGGGAGCGCAATGTCCCCGGGCCTGAGCCGGGGGGGGTGGGGCGGGAGGGTGGCTGGGGGTCTGTGGGGGCGAAGATCCTTAGTGTCGGAGTTCCCGAGCGGGGGTGCCTGCCTCCAGTCTTTCTCGTGTACAGTCCATACTTCTCCCTGCTGCCCGGATCATTTTTCTAAGACATCTTTCTGCACACATCTCCCCATGCCTCAAAACCCTACAATGGTTGCACATTCTCTTTCCACACTAAGCCAAAACTCCTGATGATGAGGAGTGCTAAGTCACCCAACCAGCCCTCTCCTACTTTCTTATCCATTCTCGTTTCCCACTATACCCCAGCTTGCACTCTTTGTCCCTTTCAAACTAACCTACTCTTGTCTTGTTCTCATATCTCCCTCTTCCAACCTCTTGTTCACTCCTTCCCCTTTGCCTAGCCCTCCCTCCTTCTTCATATCCAACAGACCACAATTCTCTCCATCTTTAAAGCCCTGTGAAATTATGTCTCCTTCAGGAGATTTTTCCTGATTTATTTCTAATCTCCTCATCATGTGCCACCCCCCAACTTTCTCATCATCACATTCACACGAGCTAAGCACTTAAATCGTCACAACCAACACCCCTCGTTAATATAGTGGTGAGTATCCCCGCCTGTCACGTGGGAGACCGGGGTTCGATTCCCCAACGGGGAGGTCCCTGCATTTTTAGCTCTCTCATTCACCCCACACATCCGTCACCAAGACCTGCCGGTCTCACCTTTATAATATTTCCAAGATCCGCCCTTTCCTCTCCACCCAAACGGCTATTTTACTGGTACAGGCTCTCATAATATCCCGGCTGGATTATTGTGTCAGCCTTCTCTCTGATTTCCCTTCCTTCTGTCTCTCCCCGCTCCAGTCTATTCTTCATTCCACTGCCCGGCTCATCTTCCTGCAGAAACGCTCTGGGCATGTCACTCCCCTTCTTAAAAACCTCCAGTGATTGCCTATCAACCTCCGCACGAAACAAAAACTTCTCACTCTAGGCTTCAAGGCTCTCCATCACCTTGCCCCCTCCTACCTATCCTCCGTTCTCTCTTTCTACTGCCCACCCCATAGGCTCCGCTCCTCTGCCACCCACCTCCTCACCATCCCCTGTTCTCGCCTATCCCGCCGTCGATCCCTGGGCCCCGTCCTCCCGCTGTCCTGGAATGCCCTCCCTCCTCCACCTCCGCCAAACTAATTTTCTTCCCCTCTTCAAAGCCCTACTGAGAGCTCACCTCCTCCAAGAGGACTTCCCAGACTGAGCTTCCCCTTTTCCCTCCGCTCCCTCAGCTGCCTCTCTACCCCCCCCTTCACCTCCCCTCAGCTAAGCCCCCTTACCCCCCCTTTTCCTCTGCTCCTCCCCCATCCCTTCGCTTTCCCTCAGCACTATGCTCGTCCGCTCATTTGTATATATTTTTATTACCCTATTTATTTTTGTTAATGAGACGTACATCCCCTTGATTCTATTTATTGCTATTGTTTTTGTCTGTCTCCCCTGATTAGACTGTAAGCCCATCAATGGGCAGGGATTGTCTCTATCTGTTGCCGAATTGTACATTGCAAGCACTTAGTACAGTGCTCTGCACAAAGTAAGTGCTCAATAAATACTATTGAATGGAATGAATGAATATGCGTGCATGTCTTATACCCTCTATTATTTCCTCCTAGCTGAAATCTACTTTTAATATCTGTCTCTCCAACTAGATCGTAAGCTTCTTGAGACCAGGGCTCATGCCTACTAATTCTGTTGTATTTTTCCAATCCCTCAATACTGGGCTCTGCAAAGTGTGTGCTCAATAAATACTATTATTGACTGATGGCAACAGAAGCATGGTTTATGGGAGGATGATGGAAGGAAAGGGAGAAGTGGAAAATCAAGAAGAAGAGAATTTGAGGGAGGGTAAAAGGGAATGGGAAAGAGATAAAAGCAAGGATTTGGGGGAGGAGAGGGAAGGGCTTATCTCTCCACTGGTACCCCACTGGTACCATCCCCCACTGACTTTCTGTCATGGCTCCAGTAGTTTTGCCAGTGTTGGGGGAATTTGGCATCTCTGGCCACCACTGGTGATACATTCTTCTGGGGAATCAGTATCCTTCTACCTCAGTCAACTGCTGAACATAATTTAGAATTATCCTGGTAAAGGACAGTTTCCAAATAACCTTCTCACTGCAACAAAATACAGTCACAATAACAACCTTCTCACTGTGCCTTGTTCTCACCTGTCCCGCTATTGACCACTGGCCCACATCCTACCTCTGGCCTGGAATAGCCTCCCTGCTCAAATCTGCCAATCACACTTCCCTGCTTTGAAGCCCTACTGAAGGCTCACCTCCTCCAGGAGGCCTTCCCAGACTAAACCCCCCTTTTCCTCTTCTCCCCCCGCATCACCCCGACTCGCTCCCTTTGCTCTACCCCCTTCCCCACCCCACAGCACTTGTGTACATTTGTACATATTTATAATTCTATTTATTTATATTAATTATGTGTATACATCTATAATTCCATTTATTTATATTGATACTATTGCTGCCTGTTTACTTTTTTTGATGCCTGTCTCCCCCCTGCTAGACTGTGAGCCCATTGAGGGCAGGGATTGTCTCTATTTGTTGCTGCATTGTACTTTCCAAGCACTTAGTACAGAGCTCTGCACACAGTAAGCACACAGTAAGTATGAATGAATGAATGAATGAATGAATGAATGAATGAATGAATGAATGAATGAAAATTCTGTGGGGTCAATCATTTGTTTCCTTCTTCATCTGGGATGAGACTCACCTTGGAGAAGCCAAGGAGATGTTTTACAGAGAAGATGAAATCTCAATAGTGATGGGCCTGATTGACACCCAGATATCCAGCCACATGCCAGGGCCACTTACTGCATAATACTCAACTAGTTCTTGGTGAGGCAAGGGTGTTGCGGGGAAGCTCAATCAATAAATGGTATTTATTGAGTGCTTACACTGGGCAGAGCACTGTGCTAAGCGGTTGGGATGAGCAGTTAGAGAGAGACATGAACTAGAACACGTGGAAAGACTTATTCTGTCCAATGTGGAGCTCTAGCTCATAGATTGTATACCCCTTGAGACAGCATCCATATCTAATTCCCTCCCGTGTATGCATTCCCAGCTCTTAATACAGTGCTCTGCACACAGTAAGTGCTTAATAAATACCATTACTACTACCAGGGCACTGGTTAGTGAAGCAAGCTGCCTTCTTTACTCTCCCAGCTTTGGCCAATTGGGCTGGTGCTTCAGAAACTGCCTGGAATCTTTCTATTTACTGCTGTTCAGAGGAGATCAGTATGGTCTGGAAATCAGACTCAGAGCAAGCAGGGAACTATGAAAGTAGAGCCCAGTTTGTCTTCCCTGGGGATGCTGATCAGGTCACCCTCCTACTGGGGGTGCTTGTCCAGGAGGATTGGGCTGTCAGGAATGAGGGGGAGGCAGTTCCATGACAATTTAATGTCCCCAAACCCCTCCATCGCCCAGGATTTGGAAGTGCCTCTCTGGGTCACATTTCTACAGGCTGTAGCCCATATTCATGTTGGGAAAATATGCTGTCTAATAGGAATGTAGGTAGAGAGCTTAGGTTGGAAATGCCTAGGAAGAGGTGGAAGATGGGATGACTAGGACATGCCCATTCATTCAATAGTATTTATTGAGCACTTACTATGTGCAGAGCACTGTACTAAGTGCTTGGAATGTACAATTTGGCAAGAGAGAGAGAGACAATCCCTGCCCAATATTGGACTCACAGTCTAAATGGGGGAGACAGCAAAGCAAAACAGAACAAAACAAAACAACATCATCAAGATAAATAGAATCATGTAGCTATACACCTCATTAACAAAATGAATAGGGTAATAAATAATATATACAAATATGCTCAATACTGAAGGGAGGGGAAGGGGATGAGCAGAGATGGGAGGGGGGGGAAGGGGAGGGGAGGAGGAGCAAAGGGAAAGGGGGAGTATTTGTTAAGCACTTACTATGTGCCAAGCAATGTTCTAGGCCCTGGGGGAGATACAAGGTAATCAGGTTGTCCCACATGGGGCTTACAGTCTTAATCCCCCTTTTCCAGATGAGGTAACAGGCACAGAGAAATTAAGTGACTTGCCCAAAGTCACACAGCTGACAGGTGGCAGAACCGGGAACCCACGACCTCTGACTCCCAAACCCGTGCTCTTGCCACTAAGCAAAGCACAGCTTGTTGAGATATGAAGTAGGATGAAGCAATATCCAAAGAGTACGTGAGAATCATTACAAATGAAGTAGAGGAAGTCCTCAAGCTCACTGTGGGCAGGAAACATTTCTACCAAGTCTGTTTTATTGTTATATTGTATTCCCCCAAGTGCTTAGTACAGTGCTCTGCACACAATATGATGGATTTATCAATTGATAAGTCAAGATGGATGACACTTACAAGATCTCTAAATGTTTACCCTTTTTCAGATTCACAACATGTCAGTTTTAAACACATGGTTTAGCTTATAGATTCATTCATTCATTCAATAGTATTTATTGAGCGCTTACTATGTGCAGAGCACTGTACTAAGCGCTTGGGATGAACAAGTCGGCAACAGGACTGAGAGTCGGCAATAGATCACAGGACTGAGAGTCAGGAGACCTGGGTTCTATTTCCAACCCCATCACTTGCCTGCTCTGTGGCCTTGGGAAGGTGACTTAACTTCTCTGATCCTCAGTTTCCTCATCTGTAAAATGGGGATTCAACACCCGCTCTCTGCCCTGTTAAACTATGAACCTTGCGTGGGGCAGGGACTGTTTCCAAACTGATTATCCTGTATCTATTCTAGCACTAAGCATGGTGCTTATATTAAGTGCTTAATAAATACCAAATTATTATTAACAGCTCTGACTTTGCAACACTAGCCTCCTGTATGGCACTAGATCTGGGAATCTGCTTGGGGTTAGGGTTAGATATCCAAAATGGACTCCCCCCTCTTCCTGACTTGGAAGTTTCTTCCCCACTTTGCTAGCCCCCTCTTTGCCCAAATCCTCCCCTGCAATTGGCTATGCTCCAGCTGATGTTGCTTAGGTGAGTGATTGACATCTTAAGCAAAACAACTTTCTGCTGAGACGGGTCCAGGGGACTGGACAGTTTATCTTCTCTAGAAACCTCTGGGCCTTTCACCCTTATCTATGTGTAGGGCTAGCCTAGCAGGTCACGTCACATAACCTATTCATTATCTTGGTGAATACCAAGTTGTTGCATTAAATATATTTGAATGATGAAATCTTCTTTTGGCATTTAACAGCAAAGCCTAATGAATAGGTTGAACTAAAAGAGTCATACTCCTCCTAATCAGCCAGAGAAAATATGTCATACTTTCAGTTATGCTGAAGGTCTGACCTCTAGACCTTATTTGCTTGACAACTGAAAGAAAAAATCAATTAGCATCATGCTTCTACCATCTCTGCTGAAAAACTCAACTCAAATGATTTTCTGAGTTCCCAGTCCCCAATTTTAGACACCTTTAAAAGTGTGCCTATGGCAGAAAAGTAGTCTCCTCCAGAACTGCTTGAATGTCCAGTTCAAGAGTCAGCAGTCAGGGATTCTTACCGCTGCGGGCTAGCGATACTGACTGCTGGAGATACATCACCAACAGACAGAGAGAGATCTGCTCCTCTCTACCTTTCTGCCTGGCAGCTGCCCTGCTCTCCATGTATGTCAGAGGAAACGGATGATAGAAGATGTTAGTTGTGGAGATATTTACCTCTACTATTGGAAGTTGAATATTTGAAAACTCTAGACCACAAAAAGCTTAGTATTTTTTTTTCTAATTCCCAAACCCCAGTTTAGAGTAAAGGATATTAGAACTCTGTGGGGGAAACCCAATGCAGAATATATATTATATATATATATATATTTCAATTCTGGAAGCAGTAGTTCCATGTTTTTCCTCAGATTAAATATACCCTCCCTAATTGATCAGTCATTCGATAATATTTATTGAGCCCTTACTGTATGCAGAATGCTGGACTAAGTACTTTGAAGAGTACAATATGACAGAGTTGGTAGACATGTTACCTGCCAACAGGCAGTTTACAGTCTAGTGGGGGAGAATCATTTTACATGCTTTTGATGGTACTTCATTTGAAAATTATGTATGAAAGCAGATAGAGGGCATACAAAAGCATTCTGCCCCATTCTCCAGTTTTGGATCGGTCCCTGATAAATTTTAGTCATTACCAGATTTAATTTCAAGCTCTCCCATCCAAAAGAAATAGTCAGTTCCAACCCTGAGGGAGAAGATTTTGATGTAGTATTGCACTGTCTCTTTCCTTTTGCAAATGAAAGGGCTGTGGAAAGATTGATAGTAGATTCTGTTTAGCTTTATTTTATTATGCATAATCCAGAAAATATTAAATAGATCAATTGAAAAATGAAGCTGTTGAAAGTTGATCTCCATGGAATGAAGAAAATAGAGAAAAAAATGAAGAATCAAAAGTGGCAAATTAAATTCAAGATAATCAGGCATGTGCTTACTCTCTGTGGGTTCTCTAATCGAGCTTTACTTAATTGCATTCTTGTAGGACATATTGTTTTAGTTTTTCCCTGTGGCTCTCTTTTTCTTGTAGGGGGAGTACATGAAATAATTACTATCTCTTTTTATTATGAAATGTCATGATTTTGAAAAGGAAAATTCCATGCACTATGTTAAGTCAATCATATGTCTTTATGAGACAGAACAGTATTCATTCTGTTTAAAATGAGTTTGGGGGAAAAAAAAATCTCCATTTGATGAACAGTTTGGTTTGTACGATATATTTCAACCTAATTTGCATGAGAGTATCATAAAAAGGATGTTGATCCATTTGAGAGTGGAATTATGCTGTGTCCAAATAACATGTGACTGAGGATTTTTTTCTTTAATTAAAATAACCATCTAGTTCTATAAACAAAAGTTGTCTAGGAGAAAAAAGTTCCACAAATTTCAACACTTGTCCAAATTTCAAAGGTGTGTATGGCCTCTTTAATCTCATAAGGCCCAAATTTCACACTAATTAACACTATTCTGCCACTGCTAGACCCAAGAGCCTTGTAAGTTATTTGTGTATTAAGAGCTATCCATGTCTGGTAGTCATGGTGACCTACTCTATTAAAAAAGAAGAAGAAATGAAAAAACAAAGGTGGTTGGGAGTAACCAAGTTCCTTATTCCCATAATTGAATTCCAGAAAAGTATTTATTAAAATCTCTTGCAGACAGCTCCGTGCCATTGGACTGCAGACCTCTCAAGAGGAGGGTTTAATATGTTCCCTGAGAGCTTAATGTGTACACATACACTTGTTCCCAGTACTTGAAGATACCACCGATGATGAAGTGTTCTTACGCGCACAGTCGTGGCTGGAATTGCTGAAGTGGGACTGACAGTTCCCATCCCACAGTTCCCACCCCACACATATACACAAAAAGTGGGCCTTGTTGTCCTGATGCACTTATTGTTTGCCATTCTTGGCGCCGCTTAGTCTCACTATTGTCTTGAAGCCTCTTCTCAAAAAGAGTCCCTCTTTTATGACTGCAGTGAAACAGGCAAGTCTAGTGGGCTACCACTATCTCCCAACTAGACTGTAAGCTACCTCTAGACTGTAAGCTCATTGTGCACAGGGAATGAGTCTACCAACTCCGTTATTCTATTCTCTCCCAAGTGCTTAGTACAGTGCTCTGCACAAAGGAAGCACCCAATAAATATGATTGATTAATTGATTGATTGATTCAGCCTGAAAATGTCCACCTGATCCAAGTGGTCTTGTTTTTTCTGAATGGCAATCAAGTGCTCCCTCTGTCCCCCTCCCTCTTAAAATGTTCCTCCCCTCCCCGACCTCACCTCCCTCATGGCCTTTAAAAATGTTTTTCCATTTCCCCACTGCCCTTGTACATCACTCCCCTCCCTGCCCCACTGTCACAAGTCAAAACCAAGGTGCTATACTCTAGAAATGGCAGAAATTTAGAAACATCTTCAAGTGCCTTTCATCATAACTGGAACTGCCTTAAATTGACTGCCCATAGGATTTTTCATGTGTACATATTCAATTTTCAAAATATTTTATTTTACGTCCTATTTAGTAAAAGCCACCTTGTGATAATGCACTAGAGAAATGTCATATCTGTGCTAACTAGATTTGCATTGTCTAGTGCTTAAGTGAAATGGGTTATAATCCCTCTATTCAAGTCAGTCAAAACACTTCCAAGGGAGGGAAAGGGAATTGCTTAAGATAAGGTAAATTTTTCAGCCACCTCTCAGTATAAGCACAGTAATATTGGCATTAAAATTTAATAGAGCTATCATGAAAGAAGTAAAAGAACACTATAATCGGGAATAGCTGTATTTCCCATGCAGCAAAGATCGTGTCTTCTGTGCCCCATTGTGGTGTGAAGTTGCATTGCAATTCTGGGGGTACATGATTAATGGTATTATTCAGGGATCAGTCCAGAAGGACTTAGGTTAGGATCTTGCCAGTGATAAAGATTAGTGAGGAACAACACTGATAATGATAGTACTTTTGTTAAGTGCATGTGCTAAGTGCATGTGCCAATGTGGCAGCATCAAGACAGAGTCCAAGGGGCTCAGAGGGAGAGCAGAAAGTGGGAGGAGGCACCTTCACAACATTGCTAAAACCCATCCTTTCCTCTCCATCCAACCTGTTACTATGGTAATACAGTCACTCATCCTATCCCACCTGGATTGCCGCATCAGCCTCCTTGCTGACCTCCCAGCCTCCTTTCTTTTCCCAGTTCAGTCCTTACTTCACTCTGCTGCCCGGATCATTTTTCTACAAAAACGTTTTTCCTCAAAAAGCCCCACTGGTTGCCCATCCACCTCTACATCAAACAAAAACTCCTCAGCACTGGCTTTAAAGCACTCCACCATCTTGCTCCCTCCTACCTCACCTCACTTCTCTCCTTCTACAGCCCAGCCCGCACAATTTGCCCCTCTAGTGTTAACCTTCTCGCTGTGTCTCGGTCTTGCCTATCTCACCACCCACCCCTAGCCCACATTCTGCCTCGGGCCTGGAACCTCCTCCCTCTTCAAATCTGATAGACAATTACTCTCCCCCTGCTGCAAAACCTTATTGAAGGTACATCTCCTCCAAGAGGCCTTCCCAGACTAGGCCTCACTTTTCCTCATCTCCCACTCCCTCCTGTGTCACCCTGACTTGCTCCCTTTGCTCTTCCCCTCTCCCTGCCCCACAGAACTTATGCACATGTCTGTAATTTTATTTTATTTATTTGTATTGATGTCTGTCTCCTGTGAGCCCCCCCCCTCCGACCCCCGGCTGTATACTCATTGTGGGCAGGGAACGTGACCGTCTATTGTTGTAATGTACTCTCCCAAGCGTTTAGTATAGTGCTGTGCACACAGTAAGCGTTCAATAAATACGACTGAATGAATGAATGAAAAGGAGCCACGCCACCCTGCTCCAATCATCCCAGGAAACGGAGAGAGACTTTCTCTCCTATTAACATGAATATAGGGAGCTAATATCATCCCGCCACAGTAAGCATTCCAACTGAATAAACTCTCTGAAATCTCTTGGCAACCTGTAAAAAGATTATCTGACTCATTTGAAGTCACACTTTATTCTCAAGAGGAAACATATGGCTGGGTCGAGCACCATATCCAGCTACGGTGTTTTGAACAGCGTGCTTTTTGGCCCAATCTGAGCAAAACAGACATTTCAGAAATCCTAGGTTGACTTGCTTCATGAACATATTAAAAACAAACTCGTGTAATTGGAGTTTTCTGCGCTCCCCTTCCTCCCCTGGGGCCTCCTGTCGCTTCCTAAGTCTGCCACCTGCTGGTCTCCTAGGCTCACTGCACGTCTCCTCTAACCTTCCCCTGTCACATCCCCATCATCAGAATGTATTTAGTGCCTGCCTCGAGGAGAGCACTATACTAAAAACTTGAGAGCATGCAGTCAAAGGGAAACATACCATCCCTGGCCCTTGAAGAGTTTACAGTCTAATGGAAATGGCCCAGAGCATAACACACAAAGGCATCGAAGGAGAGAATAGCTGCTAACAGAAGGAAGAAAAAGAAACAGGAACATGAAAAAATGGAGAAATAAGTGAAATAAATTAATTGTTACATGCAGACATGCAATGTATGGCTAATGTGATGTAATAAGCAGGGGATTAGTCATGGGGTGTTCCTGAAGGAAATGGTTTTTCAGGAGAGTTATGGAGCTGGAGAGGCTTGTGGTTTGACCTATTTCAGATGGAGAAGGCTGGAGGGTCGGAGAGTTTCCAGGTAGGGAGAAGAGAATGTACAGGGTTAGAAGGGTTAGATTGGGAGGAACAAAGAGTGTGAGCTGGGGTGTAGCAAGAAAAGAGAGAGGAAAGAGAAAAAGAGCCAGCTGTTCCAGAGTCTTGAAAGCAATGGTTAGGAGATTCTATACAGGACATTAGAGAACTGAGTTGCCATTGGATATTTCTGAGAAATGGAGTGATGCATTGCAAAGGGCATTTTGGGAACATGATCTGGGCATCAGTATAAGAATTACTGATGACAGGAGATTCGGCTAGAATCAGGGAGTCCAGTATGCACACTGTTGCTGTAGTTCATTTGGGCGATGACAAGACCTTGATTCGAGGTGTTTTCTGCAAGGGAAGAGAGGAAGGGGAGCCAAGAAAAAACATCCTGTATATACGTTAGGGGTGCATACTTTGTATCCACTGTCTCCACTTCCTCTCTACCATTCTTCTCTTGAACCCCTCCGATTTGGCTTCCATCCCCTTCACTTCACAGAAACCATCCTCTCTAAGGTAACCAATGATCTCCTCCTTGCCAAATCCAACAGCCTCTACTCTATCCTAATTCTCCTCAACCTCTTCTCATCTGACTTACACAGTGTCAACCACCCCCTTCTCCTGGAAACATTATCTAACCTTGGCTTCACTGACACTGCCCTCTCCAGGTTCTCCTCCTATCTCTCTGGTCTCTCCTCAGTCTCTTTTGTGGGGTCCTTCTCTGCCTCCCACCCACTAAACGTGAGAGTCTCTCAAGACTCAGTTCTGGGTCCCCTTCTATTCTCCAACTACACCCACTCCCTTGGAGAACTCATTCTCTCCGATAACTTCAACTACCATCCTATGAGAATGATTCCCAAATCTACATATCCAGGCCTGATCTCTCTCTTTTTCTACACTCGTATTTCTTCCTGCCTTCAGGACATCTCTACTTGAATGTCCCATCAACAACTCTTAACAACATTTCCAAAACGGAGCTCCTTAGCTTTCCACTCAACCTTGGCATCCTCCACTCATCTCTCTCATTCAACCCATGTATTCAATCTGTCACCAAATCCTGTCAATTGAACCTTCAGAACATCACTAAAATCCACCCTTTCTTCTCCATCCAAACCTGGTACTATGTTAATCTAAGCACTTAACCTGTCCTGCCTTGATTATTGCATCAGCCTCCTTACTGAACTCCCTGACTCCTATTTCTTCCCACTGCAGTCCATACTTCACTCTGTTGCCTGGACCACTTTTCTACAAAAACGTTCAGTCCAAATTACCTGACTCCTCAAGAACCTCCAGTGGTTTCCCATCCAGCTCCACATCAAACACAAACTCCTTACCATTGGCTTTAATGTACTCAGTCACCTTGCCCCCTCCTACCTTATCTTCCTGATTTCCTACTATAACTTAGCCTGCACACTTTGCTCCTCTAATACCAACCTACTCACTGTACCTTGATCTTCTCTATCTTGCCGCCAACTTCTTTCCTTGACTCCTCTTTCTCATTCAACCCACGTATTCAATCCATCACTAAATCTTGTAGGTCCCACCTTCAAAACATCGATAAAATCTTCCCTTTCCTCTCCATCAAAACTGCTACCACATTAATGCAGTCATTCATCCTATCCCTCCTAGATTACTGCATCAGCCTCCTTGCTGACCTCCCAGCCTCCTGTCTCTCCCCACTTCAGTCCTTACTTCACTCTGCTGCCCGGATCATTTTTCTACAAAAACATTCGAGACGTATCACCCCACTCCTCAAAAAACACCAGTGGTTGCCCATCCAACTCTTCATCAAACAAAAACTCCTCACCATTGGCTTTAAAGCACTCCACATCTTGCCCCCTCCTACCTCACCTCACTTCTCTCCTTCTACAGCCCAGCCTGCACATTCTGCTCCTCTAGGGCTAGCCTTCTCACTGTGCCTCGGTCTTGCCTATCCCACCACCAACCCCTAGCCCATATCTTGCCTCTGGCCTGGAATGCACTCTCTCCTCAAATAAGACAGAAAATTACTCTCCCCTGCTTCAGAGTCTTATTGAGGGAACATCTCGTCCAAGTGGCCTTCCCAGACTCAGCCCCACATTTCCTCATCTTCCACTCCCTTCTGTGTCACCCTTACCTGCTCCCTTTGCTCTTCCCCCCTCCCATCCCCACAGCACTTATGTACATATCTGTAATTTTATTTATTTGTACTGATGTCTGTCTCCCCTCCTCTAGACTGTAAACCCATTGTGGGCAGGAAATGTGCCAGTTTATTTTTGTAATGTACTCTCCCAAGCACTTAATACATACTCTACACATAGGTAAGTGCTCAAAAAATACAATTGAATGAATGAATCTTCTCCAAGCAGTCTTCCCCAACAAAGTCTTCATTTACTCTTCTCTCACTCCCTTTTTCATTGCCCTTGTACTTGGATTTGCACCCATTATTTACCATACCCTCAGCACCACAACACTTATGTATATATCCATATATCTGTCTCCCCCTCTGGATTGTAAGCTTGTTGTGGGCAGGGAATATGTCTACCTACTCTGTTATATTGTCCTCTCCCAAGCACTTAGTATAGTACTCTACACATAATAAACACTCAATACATATGGTCGATTGATTGAGACCATCAGACATAATGATTTGGGACTTCTGTTCAGACTTCAGATTTATGGAGCTGTAACACTACATTTCCTTCCCAGTCATGCAGAGGGCCCCTGCCAAGTTCATCTCCATGCTCTAAATGAAAAGTTGGCCAGCATGAACGTGTTTAGCTTTTGCTTTAATTAAGAGTGTATAACTTGCCACAGAAAAGTAGTGTATTTAAAAGCAAAGAAAAACTACATATCAGCAATGAAATTGGAACCTGCTGCTCACTCAGGCCCCATATTCAGCCCAGAAACAATTACACTGGCCCAGGATCTCCCCGACCAGAGGAGCTCTAAGACCTCATGTTGGGAAGATGCACTATGTCAGGACCAGGAACTGGAAGCTACAGTCTTCGTGATTTCTGAACTACATCTTGGCCTCTACCATGTCATCTTCTGCTCACTACATCCCTGTTTTCCTCTATCCCCTCTACCCCATCCTCCCATCCCTAGCATTGCACCTTTTCAGTTCTCTCTTGCCCCTTCTTCTATCCCTAAACCCACAACACCATTTAAATGTGGCCTCTAGAACTCCCAATTCATTGTGGAAAAAATTCCTCTGCACCTTTTGGACATTCCTGACCCAGATAATGCTCCTTCTTGCCATCAGGAACACCTACTGACTTCTGACAACACTGTCTTCCCTACCACTCTCTCCCTAATGGACCTCACCTTTATCCACCCACTCCAAGTTATGGGGAAAGGGAGAGAAGTGGGCCTCTTTCACACTGCCACCATCCACTTCCATTTCTCACCTTCTCTTTCTTTAAAGCCCACATCATCTCCCATTACCACCGGCCTTAACTACTAGTTGGAGTCATCTACTGCCTCCTTGGTCCCATCTCCATTTTAAGGAGCTATTTTGATGCCTTTCTCTTCTCTCCTCTCTTTCTTCTCACCTCCACTGCTCCTTGGGGACTTCAATATCCACAGCACTTTCTCCAATGAGTATTCCAGGAGTCTATTTCCTCTCACTCCTCAATTCCACAGACTACCCACTCCATCCCATCTCACCTTCTTACTAACTTGGTCACCCATTGTACTTCATTATCACTAGTCACTGTACCATTTTTAAACTCACCAACTCTGAAATCACACTAACTACAACCTTCTAACCTGCATTCTTTCCCACACACCCCTCTCCTTGAAAAACTGTACCCTTCCCACATAGAAACCCTCTAAACTCTAGATATCCTCCACTTATCCCAGGCCCTAATGACCCATTTGGGCTCCCTTTTTAACCTTACCTCACTTGAAGCCCAAATCCAACCTGACCCCAGTGTTCCATTTTGCTATTGTCCCATCTCCCTCCTCCCATTTCTGTCTAAATTTCTCTGCCGGGTTGTTTACACCAACTGCCTCCTCTTCCTCACTTCCAACACCCTTTTTGACCCTCTCCAATATAGTTTCCCTTCTATTCACTCCACTGAGATGGCTCTCTCCAGTGGCACTGATGATCTCCTTCTTGTCTAATCTATCAGACTCTATTTGGTCCTAATCTTCCTTGATCTTTCAGCTGCTTTTGTTACTGTGTACCTCTCCCAGCTCCTGGAAACAATACCTAACCTTGCTTCTTTTGATATATTTCTATTCTGGTTTCTTTCTTGCCTCTGTGGCCAATCCTTTCAGTCTCTTTTGCTGGTTATTCTACTTCCTTCTCTAACTGTAGGTGTCCCAAAAGGCACTGTTTTGCATCCCATCTCCATCTGTACTCACTTCCTTGGGGAGCTCATTCCAAATGCCACCTCTATGCAGACAACTCCCAGATCTACTTTGCTATCTTTTGTGACAATTTTCCTTCTCTGCAATCCTGCATGTCTCTCTCTGGATGTTCCACAAGCACCTCAAACTCAGGACGTACAAAACTAAGCCCCTTTTCTTCCTTCCTAAATCCTCTTCTCCATCTAACTTTCTCTTCACAGTTGACAACACCATCTTCCTCATTTCTTAAACACACCCTCTCTTTCAGTTCCCACAGTCAATCTGACTCCAAATCCTGGTGAAGAGCCCTCTACAACAATCCCAGAATTCTCCTCTCCCTCTCCATTGAAACGGCTACCACACCGATCCAGAGACGTGTCATATCCCAGCTTGCTTATTGAGTCAGCCTTCTCACTGATCTCACTCCACCGTA
The DNA here is from genome assembly GCF_004115215.2 of Ornithorhynchus anatinus. Taxonomy (NCBI): domain Eukaryota; kingdom Metazoa; phylum Chordata; class Mammalia; order Monotremata; family Ornithorhynchidae; genus Ornithorhynchus; species Ornithorhynchus anatinus. The sequence continues at coordinate 102,094,707 of NC_041749.1, forward strand.
TGGATAATTTTTCTCAAACTTCTTTCTGCACACCTCTCTCCACTCTTCAAAAACCTCCACTGGTTGCCCATTCCTCTCCAGATCAAGCAAAAACTCCTGACCATTGACTTTAAGGCATTCCATCATTTTTTCCCTTCCTCTTATCTACACTCTTTTCCCACTCCCCAGCTTGCACTTTTTGTTCCTCTCATGCTAACCTAGGCACTGTATCTTGTTCTCATCTCTCCCACGTGCACCCTATTACTCGAGGCCTGCCTCTTACCTGTCACTCCATGCCCCTTCACATATAATTGTTATTCCCATCTTCAAAGCCCTTCTGAAATCACATCTCCTCCAGGAAACTTTACCCAATTTATGTCTAATCTTCCCACTTTATATCCAACTGCCCAGCTATTCCATGCCAACTAAGACCTTAAGTACTCACACTCCCCCATAATACTTCTGCACATATTTTTCTATTTCTTTCTCTTATCTGTAAGTTATGTTGGTGTCTTATCGTAAACTTTTTGAGGGCAGAAATAATACATACTAATTCTAATGGACTCTCCCACATGTAATGTTCTCACAGGGAACATTACATGTGGGAGAATTGAGTTGAAGTATTACATTATGATAATACATTGTCAAAGGGAGGCTCTTACCTTTACAAGAAAAATTAACAGGATTTCAGCAAAGAGCGATGGCAAGTGGAGAGATTTTCAGGATGGGTCCATCCACTAGTGAAAGTAGAGAAGCTATTCACGTTGTGTTTAAAAAACTAAAGACAAGATTTTCAATGAGATGGCAGGCCCAGATATCTTCCCTCTCTTCACAGCGCTTCAAGGCCTGGCAGATATCCTTGGGAGAATCTACTAAACCGTAGCATATATTTAATATGCTCGTTTAAAGAATTATTGCTTTAGAAAAGTAACATTTGGGCTGTGTTCTGCTCCTAAAGATTCACAAAAAACTGTAAAACAAATATTGGAAAATAGCCAAAGTCTAAAAGCAAACATTAAAGAAATGTTGATTTGGGGTGCATCCATAGATGAACATGATAAAAGACTGGAACAAACGTTGTTAAATGCACTAAAATGAACAAAAAGGACATGGCCCTGAATAAAGTAAATGTGAATAAACTGAAGAAAATTTTTATATAGCGAGGAAAAATAGTTAGCAGATGTAGATCAGAGCAAAATACAGGCAACTGCAACCATGACTGTTCCAAAAGAAAATGAAGAATTACGCAGGGGAACTTTAAAAGTTTGCTTAAAGTGCAGTTCACATCTGTCACAAAAAAGAAGAATCTCAAAATCTTTAATGGAAAGAGTGCACTGGGAGTTGGAAGGAATATCAACACAAAGATTCTGAAGGTTGAGATTGTTGAGGAAAATAGACCAACACTAAGATATTTTGATGTGGAGAAAGCCAAAAACTCAGCAAATGGTTCAGAATGAGGTCTCAGAGCTGTTGTCATACAGAAATGTAGGTCAGAGTAGAGGTCAGTAGCTTGGACTTCCAGGTCCGACAAAGAGAGAGATGCTATGCTCAAATAATAAATAAGGCTTAGCACTTGTCTTGGCACATAATAAAACATATTAACTATTTTTGTATGTTCATTCTTTGCAGACCTTGATCATAAACTACTAGTAATCATTTTTAAGAATATTAGTGAAACCACCAGAAACAAAACGCTATTTTTAAACTCTAAATATATGAGATAAAATTGTACGTGCTTCAGGGAAATCACTAATTGTTAGACATGCTAGAGCATGTTATGAAAAATATGTAGCCTTGGATATCACACATATAAATGCACTTGTCACATCCCAGACAAGTACATCCAGTTGTCATCCCAGCTTTATAATAATAATAATAATAATAATAATAATTATGGTATTTGTTAAGTGCTTACTATGTGCCAAGCACTGTGGTGGATATAAGGTGATCAGGTTGGATGCAGTCCCTGTCCCACATAGGGTTCCCAGTCTTAAACCCCATTTTATAGATGAGGTAACTGAAGCCCAGTGAAGTGACTTGCCCAAGCAGACAAGTGGTGGAGCTGAGATTAGAACCCATGAACTTCTGACTCCCAGGCCCATGCTCTAGCCACTAAGCCATACTGCTTCTCATGGCGTACTACCTGACTACAGTAGCTTGACTACTGCATCACCTTCTCTGCTGATCTCTCTGCCATCTGCCTTTCACCTCTCAGGTCCATAGGCCACTATATTGGCCAGATCACTTTTCTAAAATACAGTTCTGCACACAACTCCTCTCTCCACAAAAGCCTCTGATTGTTGCCCATTTCTCTCCACATCAAACAAAAATTCCTGCCCATTGGCCCTAAAGCATTCACTCAGCTCTTTCATGCCTGTGTATTCACAGTCTTCTGCCACTACACCCCAGTTCTTACTCTTCATTCCTTTCAAGCTACCCTACTCACTCTTTCTCACAATCATCTCTTTCAATGCCAACCTCTTTTTCATGCCCTTCCCCCTTCATAGAATCCTTTCCCCTTTAGTAGGTGACAGACCACAGTTTACCCATCTTCAAAGGCCTTCTGAAATCACACCTCCTCCAGGAGGCCTTCCTGGATTAATTTCTTATCTCCTTACCAATATCCCCAAACTGCCACTTCAGCCCTCCCACACCACCTAAGCACTTCAATACTCACAATCTTCCCATGGCCATTATGTAGCTATTGTATTTAGCATATGATTTCCTGCTTTCTTTCAATTATTTCAGCGTCGGTCTCCTCCATTAGATTGTCAGCTCTTTGAGGCAGGGATCAGGTTTACTAACTCCACTGTGGGCAAGGAATGTGTCTGTTTATGTTTATATTATGCTCTCCCAAGTGCTTAGTACAGTCCTCAAGTAAGCACTCAATAAATACGACTGACTGACTTTCAAGCAGTCTGCACACAGTAGGTACTCAATAAATACAATCAATTGATAGAGCCATTGATATTTTTATTGTTGGATAAAATATGTAGGATTTTTGCAAAAGATAGCCCATTCAGAAATATGATGAAGTTCAGCTGAACTGTGTCACAGCTGTGTTATCCTTGTGAGGTATTTGTAAATAAACTGTAATGCCTAATAAATCAATGGTAATACAATGTCTACTGCCAAGAGATCAAATAGGTTAAAAGATGAATCCGTGAGGATCCCGTGAGAATTGTGAAACCCAAGGGAAGAGTGGGAGATGTTGTAGAATAGCTCGAAATGAATAGCTCTCTAGAGAAAATGTGAAGTCTTGTAAGTCATCTAGAGAATACCAAGTCACATGATAGACAACTGAAATGGGAGGCGCCGGAAACTCTGAAACCACAACCTTATTTATAATCACCTTTGCATTCTAGTGCTCTCACTGAATTAATCACTCAGTGGTATTTCTTGAATGCTTGTTCTGGGCAGAGCACTTTACTAAGAGCTTGGGAGAATACAATAGAGGCAATAGACACAACCCCTGCCCTCAAGGAGTTTACAGTCCAGCAGACTGGCCAAGGCTCCCTCTATTAAAGATATCAATAATAGAGTCTTGGAGTCAAAAGGACCTGGGTTTTAATCCCAGCTCCTTCACTTGTCTGCTCTGTGACTTTGGGCAAGTCACTTCACTTCTCAGTACCTCAGTTGACTCATCTATTAATTAATTGCCCAGGGCTTCTGAGATCTTCATTTTCATCATTGTCAAAGTAAAAACCACCAATGTCGCTGAATATCCAAGAAAGGATACATTAGATTTAAGCAGTGGCTAAAAGAACACTACCTCAAGTGGTTGAATAGTGGCTGTACTAGCCCCTTGAATTCAAATACACTAATGAGGAAAAATCAAATCAACCTGATGCCTGGAAAAGGCCTTGTGATTCAACTTCCAGGGAAGCTGCCCCCTGGGAAACCCACTTAGACATAAAGAATTGTTCCACTAAATTTTACCTTCCAGATCCCCATTGCTACTTCTGTTACTATTTTAGGCAGATGATCAAATCTGTTTCTCTTTTTCCCCTATGTTTCGACTGTAGCATTCCCACAATGCAGCCTGTTACAAATAAACTTTACAGTGAATTCCACTGGCAGGGGAAGACTTGAAAAAGATTTGGACAGCTTTCATCAAAATACAGATCTGGGAACAAGTTAGTGTGTTTCTGATTCTAGAAATCAGAGCTCAGTGGGCTTTTTAATTGTGCATTTGTGCTTACAGGGCCACAGAAGCCTTTCTTCAAAGCTGGTGGGTCTTCAAAGATTTCACTATGCTGGCGGGTATTCGCTAATAGTTCAAGATACCTGCAGTGATTCTGTTTCAGAAAGGCTGTATTACTAGGAATCATGTCTCCTTTTAAGGTGCCACCATGGGAGAGGGAGTTTTCTCACTTTAGACTAGTTCTCACTGCTTGGGAGAGACTTCTGACTGCTGACTTGTAAGAGGCTCATCCCTTGGTGTGGGGTTTCTCAAATGCTCCCCATTGTTAATCTCAGTGGGCCTGTCAGTCGGCCCTTTCATACCACTACATAAATCCACAAGTTCTTCTCTTTTGATCTGGCCTGCTCAGGAGTCTCTGCTCTGTCTATTGAAATGACAGCCTGGAAACTGTTCCCTATGACCAATGCATGATGGTTATTGAGCTCCTGATACTCCTATTTAATTAGCAAAGGCCAGTTCAATCAGTCAATCAATAAATCAGTGGTATTTTTTTTAATGATATTTGTTAAATGCTTACTATATGCCAGGCATCGTATTAAGTGCTGGGGTAGATAATTAGGTTGAACACAATCCATGTCACACATGGGGCTCACAGTCTTCATTCCCATTTTACAGATGAGCTGAGGCACAGAGAAATTAAGTGACTGGGCCACGATCACACAGCAAACAAGTGGCAGAGCAGAATTAGAACTCAAGTCCTCTGACTCCCAGGTCCAAGCTCTTTCCACTAAGCCATACTGTAGCAACACTAGGCACTCTATGAAATGCTTTGGAGAGTACAATACAACAGAGTTGGTAGACATTTTCCCTGCCCACAATGAGTTTACAGTCTAGAGAGAAGTCAGATGTTAATATAAGTAAATGAATATATACATAATTGATGAGGGGCTGTGTGTGGGGTGAGTATCAAATGCCCAGAGGGTACAAATCCAGGGATCTAACTGAAGTTGAACTGAACAATGGTTTGCCTTGGTGTGCTCACTGTGATACTCTCTTGGGCTGATTAGAGCATTTTTGATTACTTCATAGCACTTCAAATGTAGACTCTAGTTACTGTATTATATAGACTGTATGTATACTTGTAATTTATATTCTTAGAAGATGCTATAGAATATCAATCACATCTATCCAGACTGGCAAGCATGTTTCAAGTATGGCTCAGTGGAAAGAGCACGGGCTTTGGAGTCAGAGGTCATGGGTTCAAATCCCGGCTCTGCCGCTTGTCAGCTGTGTGACTGTGGGCAAGTCACTTAACTTCTCTGTGCCTCAGTTCCCTCATCTGTAAAATGGGTATTAAGACTGTGAGCCCCACGTGGGACAACCTGATTCCCCTGTGTCTACCCCAGTGCTTAGAACAGTGCTCTGCACATAGTAAGCGCTTAACAAATACCAACATTATTATTATTATTATTATTAAGTAGAATATCTGTTTCGTTCCTAAAGGCGCACACATTTGTTTGGGGTATCTTTTGGAAAGGCGGGGGCTGACCAATTTGAAATGGACAAGTTACTTTTCTTTGCAAATATTTCTACAGGCTCATGGTATCACTCCCTCCATTAGACTGAAATGGCTGTCTGGCGATGACAGTGGAAAAACCTCTGGGCAGATAAGCTAATTTAGCATTTTCAGACACATTTTGCCTTGCAAAAAAAAAAAATCTCCCCACCAATCTGGATGGGACAGCTTTAACATTTTCAAAATGTTTGCCTGCTTCCCCTTGCCAGAACAGATCCAGTCTCTTTATCACTTTAGTATCTCACTGATTCAACATTAATGCAGAGACAGTTACAAAAAACAACTTGATTTTCATGAAGTACAATTAGTCCCACCACGAAATGCTGCTTAATGCCAATGTTTTGTAGCTACCAAGTGGCCAAATGTTCCTTTTCCTACTCCCAACCCAAGTTTCACTAACACCCCCACCCCCAAAGACTTGCACTTCTCAGTTAATCAGCATTCCTACATATTTTATAAATCAGTTTACTGATACCAAACCATTACCACCCTAACCAGATGGTAGGATTAGTTTAGGGGCCAAGGAATATCAGGATCTTTTCCAATATAACACAATTAAACACCTGTGCTAAATAAGTTGTGTAGATCCATGGTGGGTCACAAAGACACAGACCCCAAAGCATTCCAAATATCTCTTTCATTAGATGTGATGTGTCTGCAGTCATTGGGTTCAGGTATCTTCTGAGAATATTAAGGCTCATTCTTAGTAATATAGAAAACTAGAACATGTTCAATCATTCCGTATGTACTGTAGCAAGGACCAAGTCATGGGAGGCTCCAAAATGTAGAAATTTTTTCCACATCTTGCAAATTGTACTCCTCTCATCCTCCCAACCTGTCACCAAATGACCTCTGACACTGGACCTAGCAAATTCTATGTCGTGTGGGGTTATTAAACACTTCTGATGTGGAATAAAAACTTCAGAATAATAGTATGGCCATGCCCTGCCCCCATGACCTTCTGCCTTCCCCATCATTACCACCTCAATTTATCATGTATCCTGGATAGTAATAGCAATGATATTTTTGAGTGCTCACTGGGTGTACTGTAGTGGATTATGTGCTTGGGAAAGAATGACGGAAGCACAAAGAACTTACACTCTGATGGGGGAGGCAAAAGTACAAATATTTAGGAATAGAACAATAATTCCTGAGTTCTGTGCAACCAGAACAAGACACCCAGGTGATCTGTTGGACATCTTGAGAGGGTAAACCCAATGTTCCCCTGACTCTGGTTCTACCTTCTGAAAATGTGGGCCCTTTCTCAAAAGCTCCAAAAGATCCCGATTTAGCAGGCTGAAGGCAATATTCTTCAACCATCAGATTGCGAGCTTACTGTGTCCTCTCCCAAGCTTTTAATATACTGTCTTGCACTTAGTAGGTACTCATTCGATACTGTAAATTGTTGGATTTATTGGAAAACAGTGCAAACTGCGTGAGCCTGGGAATCGTGGGACCTGGGTTCTAATCCCAGCTTTACCACTTGCCTGCTGTTTGACCTTGGGTAAGTCACTTATCTGTGCTTCCGTTTCCTCAACTGCAGACTGGGGATTCAATACCTGTTCTCCCTCCTATTTAGATTTTAAGCCCCATGAAGAACAGTGACAATGTCTCTCCTGGTTAGCTTGTATCTACCCTAGTGATAAGAATAGTACTTGACACAGCAAGGACTTTACAAATATTATTATTATTATTATTATTGATTATGGCCCTTCTGCCAGATTGCATAAGCCAGGCAGGATACCCATATTTCACCCTCTTGAATCGTTATGCGTTAGACTGAGCAAATTTTCATCTTTAAGATTCTGCTGTTTTGAACTCTTGACCTTTTTTCATGTTTTCCTGCTGTCTCAAATCAGTTCTCCCAAGTAAGGGCTTAAGAGGTTAATGCTACACCCACCCTGAAGTCACACTGGAGGAAAAGGGAAGATGCTACCAACCTGTGCTCCTTCCCCCATTCAGCCTTTGAAGCAGGAGCCTGTTGGGCACGTGCGTATTTCAGTGCCTGTTTTCTGGGTAGCAGAAATGCCATATTCTTATAAAACACTTTTGACTCCTTTGGCGTTTCTAATGAGCTTCCACCAACCCTGCCAAGACCCAGGCCCCTTGTTGACTTTGGAGCCCCAAGTCCCTGGAATGCAAGTATCCCAGGAGGATTCAGCATATGTTATCCCACTTCCTTAGGTGTCACTGTATCCTACCAGGGGCTGGGGAATGGCTGTCTGGGGAGGAATCAGTCAATCCATCATACTTACTGAGCACTTACTCTATGTTCTATGTCCTTTGTCTGCTCTTAGTATGTCCTCTAGACTGTCAGCTCATTGTGGGCAGGGAATGTGTCAGCTATATTGTGATATTCTAATAATAATGTTGGTATTTGTTAAGCGCTTACTATGTGCCGAGCACTGTTCTAAGTGCTGGGGTAGATACAGAATAATCACATTGTCCCACATGAGGCTCACAGTTAATCCCTATTTTACAGATGAGGTAACTGAGGCACAGAGAAGTTAAGTGACTTGCCCACAGTCACACAGCTGACAAGTGACAGAGCTGGGATTTGAACTCATGACCTCTGACTCCCAAGCCCGGGCTCTTTCCACTGAGCCACACAGCTCTACTCTCCCAAGCGCTTAGTACAGTGCTCTGCCCGCAATAAGCACTCAATAAATATTATTGACTGACTGCAAAGCATTTCACTAAGCACTTGGGAGAGTATGTTGTTGTCTTATGCTGTCGAGTGGTGTCCAACCCATAGGGACAGCAGGGACGCATCTCTCCCAGAATGCCCCACCTCCATTTGTAATCATTCCTTTAGTGTATCCAAAAAGTTTTCTTGGTAAAAATGCGGAAGAGATTTACTGCTGCCTCATTCCGTGAAGTAAACTTGAGTCTCTGCCCTCGACTCTCTCCCGTGCCGCTGCTGCCCAGCACAGGTGAGTTTTGACTTGTAGCAGATTGCCTTCCACTTGCTAGCCACTGCCCAAGCTAGGAATGGAATGAATAGCCCTCTGCTTGACTCTCCCTCTTTGTAGTTGAGACTGGTAGAGTGCTGGAAACTCTCCAGGTGGGACCCTGAGAAGGGTGGGAGAGTATAATACGACCAAATTAGTGAACATGTTCCCTGCCCACAACAAGCTTACAGGCAAGAGGAGGAGACCGGCATTAAAACAAATGAATGAATTACAGATACATACATAAGTGTTGTGGGGCTGAGGGTGGAGTGGATGAAGTGTGCAAATCCAAGTGCAGGGGCGATGAAGTAGAGGAAATGAGGGGTTAGGCAGGCAAGGACCCTTGGAGGAGATGTGATTTTAATAAGGCGATGAAGGTGGGAAGAGTTGTGGTCTATTGGATATGGAGGCAGAGGGAGTTCCAGGCCAGAGGCAGGATGTGGTTGAGGGGCCGGTGGCAAGATAGAAGAGATTGAGTACGTTGGCATTAGAGGAGCAAAGTGAGCATACTGGGTCATAGTAGGAAATCAGTTATGTAAGATAGGAGGAGACAAGGTGATTGAGTGCTTTGAAGCCAGTGTTAACGAGTTTCTGTTTGATGCAGAGGTGGATGGGCAACCACTAGAGGTTTTTAAGGAGTAAGGAAACATGGACTGAATGGCTTTGTAGAAAACTTTTCTGGGTAGGTGAGTGAAGTATGGACTGGAGTGGGGGGAGACAGAAGGCAGGGAGGTCAACAAGGAGGCTGATGCAGTAATCAAAGTGGGACAGGATAAATGTTTGGATTAATGTGATAGCGGTTTGGATGGAGAGGAAAGGAAGGATTTTAGCAGTGCATTGAATATGTGGGTTGAATGAGAGATATGAGTCTAAAAAAATTCCCAGGTTATGGACTTGTGAGACAGGATTCAGTGACGCATTGAATATGTGGGTTGAATGAGAGATATGAGTCTAAAAAAATTCCCAGGTTATGGACTTGTGAGACAGGAAAGATGGTGATGCTCCATACAGTGAAGAGAAAGTCAGGGAGAGGAGAGGGTTTGGGTGGGAAGATGAGGAGTTCTGTTTTGGACGTGCTAAGTTTGAGGTGTCGACAGGACATGCAACTAGAGATTTCCTCAAGGCAGGAGGAAATGTGAGACTGCAGAGAAGTAGAAAGATCAAGTCAGGAGACATAGATTTGGGAATCATCCACACAGAGATGGGGGTGGTTGAAGCCATGGGAACAAATGAATTCTCCAAGGGAGTGGTTGTAAATGGAGAATAGAAAGAGAAGTAGAACTGAGACTTGAGGGGCTTCCACAATTAGGAAGTCCCTAATATGGATGGACCCAGCTAAACACTGACAAGTGTTACAATAAGATGACAGAGATGCTGCTTCTCAATAATCATCTTCTGAACATGTTTAACAATAATAATAATAATTGTGATCTTGGGCAAGTCAATTACCTCTCCCTCCCACTTAGCCTGTGAGCCCCATGAGGGACAGGGACTGTGTCATACCAAATTAGCTTGTATCTACCACAGCACTTTGAACAGTGCTTGACACATAGTATGCGCTTAACAAATACCAAAAAAACTTATCTGTTCCTCTGTTTCCTCATCTGTAAAATGGGGCTTCAATACATGTTCCTCTTAATCCTTACACTGTGAGCCCCATATGGAACAGGGGCTGTGTCCGACCTGAGTATTTTGTATTTACCCCAATCTGGATAGACTGTTGAAGAACATAGTCAATGATGCACTACCTGAATCCCAATGTGACTCCAGATCAAAGTGTAACACAATAGATATGATCAGCAGAGCATAAAGCATGAGACACAGAAAAGCCCAGAGAGTAACATCACAATCTCTATATTGTTTCCATAGCCCTTCCAAAAACATTTGATCCTATCAACAGACCACAGTTTTGACAGATGCTACTACTCCTCAATGGCATGGTGACTTGAGTCAGAAGTGAAGGCACAACGTCTGATCCTTTCCTTATCACCATCAGAGCTAGGCAGTTCTTTGTGGTAGGTCTGTTTCTGTTCAATCTATTCTCCACTGTCATGCTTGAGGCTGCAACAAGGAATCTGTAAGCCAGAGTCCAGATATGTTTCCTGTGGAATCACAGTGGTCAGAGCCTTGCATTAGCCCCCTTCTCTCTCTGATCTCACACTCTGAGCTATTTGCCTCTAGCCCTGCTTGATTGTCCCATAACAAGAACACCAAGTATTGCTGCGTATGCTACTCAAAGCAACTACATCTCATACCCTCCCCTTGACTAGCCTTCCTGTCTTTACAGAGAAATTGGCATATTAAAAGTCTCAAGGTAGAATAGAGCTATTCCACCTTTGCCAAAAACCACCAATAGAATCACAAGCAGAGAGTCACATCTGCCTCTCTGGCCTCTTTATGGGAAAAAAAAATTGAACCTGGTTGATCACCCCAGAGGAGAATTTTACTGTTTTTGCCTTTCTCAAAATTTGTATCCTGTATTGTCCTCTCAATTCTCAGTTACTGTAACCAACTATATATAAAGAAGCTCTGTATTACGTAGAGTGGGGCAAATATGACTAACATGGGAAACTCTGTCAATTTTTGCTCCCTGCTAGTGCTATTTGAAATACACTTGTCTCTGACATACCCTTCTAAAGACAACACAGGCTATGAGCATCTTCAAAAGTCTTGGAACTCTTTTCTACAGATGACTGCTCTGGAGACTATTCCCCCTCTACACTGTGAACTCCTTTGTAGGCAGAGAATGTGTCCACCAACTCTGTTGTATTGTACTCTCCCAAGCGCTTAGTACAGTGCAGAACAATACACCATTGATTGATCAATTGATTGAGACATACACACAAGGGGACATGCAAATGATTAGAAATCATTAGGAATGATTCAATCCATCAGTGCACTATGGCCTAGGAGGTCTAAAGAAAGTAGAAATTATGTGTCAGACCACACTTGGGAAACCCTTCAAATGTTTTCATCAATAACAGAGATTTTAAAGCATCGCTTTGTGGAAGGAAAACCCAGCTGGGAGTCAGGAGACCTGGGTTCAAGTCCATGCTCTGCAGCTTACCTCCTTTCTGACCTTGGGCAAGTCATTTAATTTCTTTCTGCCTCAGTTTCTCGTGTGTAACATGGGGATACAAAATGTGTTCTCCTTCCCTCTTAGTTTATGTAGGCAGAGACTGTGCCGGCTCTTATCATCTGATATCTATACAGAGTTTAGCATACTGCTTGGCACATAATAAATGACTAACTTATTTAAATGAATTTAAATGATATTGTTAAGCATTTGCTATGTGTCAGGCAGTGCACTAAGTGCTGGGGTAGTTACAAATTGATCAGGTTGGACCCTGTCTGTGTCCCACATGGGATTCACAGTCATAATCCTCATTTTACAGATGAGGTAACTGAGGCACAGAGAAGTTAGTGACTTGCCCAAAGTCAGGCAGCAGACAAGTGGTGGAGCCGGGATTAGAACCCAGGGCCTCTGACTCACAGTTTCATGATCTTT